>NW_017731551.1:943333-976138 GCF_001890085.2 Hipposideros armiger | reverse complement strand
GTAGCAAAATTACAGTTATAGAGTAGCAACGAAAATAATTTTATGGTTGGGGGTCACCACAACATGAGGAACTGTATTAAGGGGTCGCAGCATTAGGAAGGTTGAGAACCTCTGCTTTAGAAGTTTTGGAAGGATTTGAACCCTCCTGATTTTAAGGTACATACAGGTTGCTTAGGAGGGATTACAATGACACACAAGGAAATTTGAGGGGTAATGGGTGTGTTCATTATCCTGATTGCGGTGATGGTGGCATGCATGTATACAGATATTAACACTAATCAAATTGTATGCTTTCAATATGTGCAGTGTATTGGGTGTCAGCTATACCTCAGTCAAATAGTAAAGAATAATGTTTTAAAAATGTGGGGGGAGGCCTTGCAGGATTTTAAAGCAGAGGTAACGTTCATATTTTTTGAAGGATGGATTGGAGATCAGTTAGCAAGCCAGCACAAAAATCTAAGGTGTTCTAGAGAGGAGGAGGAGGCGTCCTTGATTGTAAAACAGACGGGACCTAGGAACTCATTCGAATGAGGAGGTGGAAGAAAGAAGGAATCTGGGGTGATTGCCAGTTTGGGGCTTGGTCTGAAGTGAACTGTGATGCTGTTAACCAAAGTGTAAAATTCAGGAGGACCCACAGGTCTGGACAGAGGCGATGGCCATTGTAGACATGCTGAGATGCATAAACCATGGGCTCTCCAGGTAGATTAACTTAGGGAGGCTTTTGGCTTAGAAATAGAGATGTGAGACTCACTGTGTGAGAGATCGTTGAAGCCAGAGGCACAAGTGACATAATCTAGGGATGAAAAAGAAATGGAGGATGGAACTCTGGGGACGCCAATATTTCAAATGAGACTAAAAAAATATTCAACATGTGTTTCGCCCTATAAGTCCTTTCATGTTCATGGGAAACACTCTTTAGAAATCGCTCAACATGGTGTTCTTAGAACCCATGGCATTTGATCAGTGTCAATAGGAAGATGAATTCTTTTTTTCCATCCCTGATTTAAACAGTGAACAACGTGAAACTGTTGAGATGAAGGAAGCGGTCTCGGAGGCCAAGAAAATTTCAGGAAAAAGGAATTAGCATAGACCTTAATCCTATAAGAACTGAAACATATTCATTGGATGTAGCCATTAGAAGGTCAATAATGACCTTGATGAGAGCTATTTCAGTGGCAAAGAGGGCAGAGGCCGGATTAGAGTAGATTGAGACATGAAAGTGAGGTCAGCTCTTCCCAGAAGCTCCACTCTGAAGGACAGACTTAGGCATATTATTGCAGTAGCCTATACTGTTTTGGTAAATTTCTTCTCAAGTCAAAGAGTTATATCCATTTTTGTGGGTTGTCACATTTGATCCTTGGAATCTCTTTGCTCAGACCCTTTGGCGACACCCTTATTTCTGGGTATCATTCTGCCCTGAGGTCTGGGCAGGGATCGTGAACTTCAGAGCCATCTTGGATGGTTTACCAGTCTGCTTCTCCAGACTACACCCAAATAAAAAGAGGTGTGAAGAAGAGTGAGAGGACTCAGGGCACCACTATTAAGGGAACTACGTTGTCCTGAGATGGTCTTTTCTCCTATCTTTGGATCAAAATATCTTTATTCAGTGTTAATAGATGGTATTTTTCCTTCATAACTGTTTACTTATCAAAATAAATAAGTTGGCAACTCTCTTATCAGTCACCCCATTTTTTCTCAATGGCTCTAATTTCTGTTATCAGCTATCTTAAATTTTCTTTTTAAATCTTTTTTGGGACAGAATTAATTTAGAGAAGGTGAACTAACTAGGATTGTGAGATTATTGTTAGTCTTTGGGAGCTACAGGTATATGGCTGAACCCCAAGACCTTCAAAATAAAGGACATGAGATTACCCACTGAAATTACATTTCAAAATCAGTTGTCAGAGAGAAATGTACAAGGTCACCTGAAATTCACAGAATGTGTCTCCTGCCAGTGTGATTAAAAGGAGTAATATGTCTAATGGAACAATGTATTGATGAGCAATGAGGTTGATTAGCCATGGGAGAGAAGCCCCTGGGGCAAACAGAGCTGGTGTGCCTACTATCCAAGCACTGACCAGATGAGAGGGAAACTTGGCAAATGGGTACCTTTGGGTGCTTGGGTTGCACTGGCAGAGACCAACCAGGTGGTGCGTTAGGTCAGAGAGCCAAGCCATGTGAGCCCGATGCCAAACTTTACATTCGCTGCACCCCACTCACGTTCATCTCTTTCCATCCTCTCTCTGTTTTTGGCTTCCCAGGTCGGAAGGGAATGACAGGGCTGGGAGTAAAATATTGCTTCTCACACAGACTGAGAATTCAAGCTCCTGTGTGGATGTTTCCTCAGTAGAAATTAATAAACTGGAAGGAGGATTTGCTGAATGTGCTGACAAAGTCTGGTTTCTGAGCCAGGCTTGAGGGCTGCTTGAGACGCTTGTGACATTACCCAGCAGGACTCTGAGCTGTGACTTCCCCAGGCGGAAGCAAACTTCGATGTGGTCACTTTTTGTTTTTCTTCTCCCCCCCCCAACTTTTTGAGGAAATATTAACAAATATAATTGTATATATTTGAAGTGTACCATGTGATGATTTGATATACATTGGGAAATGTTTACCAAGGTTAAGATAATGAACACATTTATTACCTCACAGAGTAATAAACTCTCCTTTTTGTGTGGTGAGAATGCTTAAGATTTACTCTCAATACAATATTGTATGATTAACTAGAGTCACCATGCTGTACATTAGATCCTCAAACTTATTCTTCGTGTAACTGTAAGTTTGTACCCTTCGGCCAACATCTGTCCATTTCCACCTCCCCCTACGACCCTTCTACTCTATTTCTATGAAATCAGCTTTCTTTTTTCTCAGAATCCACATGGAAGTGGTACCATACAGTATTTGTCTTTCTCTGTCTACAATATTTCACTTGCATAACGCCCCTCCAGGTTCATCCATATTGTCAGAAATGGAAGGATCTCCTTCTTTATGTCGGAATACTATTTCATTGAGCATATACACCGCATCTGCTTTATCCATTCATCCGTTGATGGGTGCTGTGGTTTCCACATCTTGGATATCAAATAGATACATCTATTTGAGGTACTGAATAAGAGAACCCTCGTGCACTGTTGGTGGGAATGGAAATGGTGCAGCTTTTATGGAAAACGGTATGGAGGTTCCTCAAAATTTAAAAATAGAACTATGTTATGACCCAGCAATCCCACTCCTGGGTATATATCTTAAGGAAACATTGCCACTGTTTTAGACCACATTGTGACTTGCCATAATTTTTTTTAAAAGTTTCTCCAAAATATATCATTTTGAAGAAAACACTAAATTCATAGCATTTTTATTAACCAGACATGCTGCATAAAATTGTGTTAAAGAATACCATTTGCCATTTCCATCAGGCAGTTTTCAGTTCGTTCAATATTTTTTTTCTTGTTTCTTCTAGGGAGTGGCCCCAAACTTTTGTAAATTTTTGATTCACATAATTTCATTCACATCATTTTGGATTGTCCTGTGATGATAGACCCCAAGCCAGTTCCCCTNCCACCCCCACCCCTGGTTTTGTCCTTAATTCTGCTGTGATGGATTATGTATCTTGCAAATTTTGAAAGAGGTAGAGAAGGGCTTAATTATACAGCAAGATGGTTTTCTAGACCTTCAATTCTGGCTGTAAACAAAGTGTCCCGTGTCAAGCTTTTGCTATGCAAAATTACATGGCGTTTCCCTCATAGTTTGCAAATTATTTCACTCCTAAGGCTCAAGGCCATTGACATGTCAGTGAGCGTCTGGGGGAGAAAATTAAAAACAAAATTAGTCATTTGAGTGGTTGATGTACAGTTTGCGAAGTTCACGAATTTGTAAACATTCTGATTGAGTCATTTGAGTTCTTTCCCAAATTCTTTCATCTACTTCTTTGTCATTGTGTACACAGAGCAGATCAGAAGGGAGAGAGAGAGACATGCTTTTTGGCCCAAATATCCCTACCCTTTGCATTTGATCAGAGCGCCCTCTGTGCTTGACTCTGGGTGGGACATGAGGGGTAGGGACAGACCTCCCAGCGGGATTAAACTGGGGCTCAATGGCTTTTTTTGATTGGTTTTGCTCAAAATCTTCTCTTTTTGATGACAGCTTTTTTGTTTTTGTCAGATAATGCTTTTAGAAATGAAAATAAGATGAAGTATTAACTTATTGAACATCTACTCCTTGATGAAGGTCACAATCATTCATGTTCCCCATTGACCTAGGGAACAGTGGCTGGCAATATTTGTCCCCCTTTCTCCCTTTTGTATGACTTTAGACACCTGATTATTAATGTCATCTCAGTTAAGGAAAAAAACCCTGTTTCCATGGAAATGGCATTAGGAAGTAGTTAGTGGTGGGAACTAAACATCTCTCCATGAGATAACATTTTGTTTTCTTTTGCACATCTTGAAAACAGTAGCACCCTTAACTAACACAATACATAAATAGATGCTTTGATAAATAAAATAGAAACTTATAAAAAGATTTTATCAGAGTTTATGTCAGACCTATAATGACAATGTAGCAAGGTCATTTAGAAATGAGGAATAAACTACCAGGGGAAGTTAGAAAAGCTTTACCAGTATGCTTAAGATAAGACTTTATTTGAGGAAATTAAAACAGAGGAAGTGACATACCATCAACATCTTTCATGAATATATATGATCAGTAGCAGGGATCAGTAGTAATATAGCAAGAATTCTTGACCCTAAAAGATGTTTTTTTAAGAGACAAAGTTTTAGAAATTCTCACTCATTCTTAGATGACTTCATGAAGTAAGGGTTGTTGATGATTTTGCCTCCTCCATGAATTCTTGACCTGTCCATGGAAGAAAGCTCATGACTATATCATAGAAGAAGAAAGCTCATACCTATATCACATGTGTATTATTAAATTAAAATCTGCATTTGTCTCAAATTTTTGGAACCCTTGGATCTTTTTAGCAACTGATCTCATAATTTAGTACCATTATGTTTTTGTTTTAATTTTTTGTTGGATCACAGTGTGTTTTTTCCAGGACCCATCAGCTTCAGTCTAGTTGTGAAGGGTGCATGCAGCTCAGCTCCAAGTCCAGTAGCCGTTTTCAATCTATTGGGTTGTGAGAAAGGTCATGACGCATTTTTGAAACGAAAAGCATAGAAAAAATACGTCATGACTTTTTTGACAACCTAATCGTTGTGTGTGGGGGTCCTGCCCCCATCCCATGTGGGAGTCAAACCGGCAACCTTGTTGTTAAAAGCTTGCGCTCTAACCAATTGAGCCACCTGGCCACTCCAGCACCATTATGTTTTGATTAATGATTTTGGTCTCATAGCACTGTGTTTTGTAACCAAGGGATTATCTTACCTGATTTTGTTTCTCAGAATGGCATTTATAAGATGAATGTTTTGAGATTGCACTTGGATTGGAAGAGGAAAGTAGAGAAGAGAAGAGAACAATTAGGAGATTTTTGCAGTAATCTAGGTGAGGGTGGTTGGACTGGTTTGGGAATAGAGGAGATAACGGTGAATGGGGAGCTTCGAGACATATTGTAGGGGTAGAATTGACTGGATTTAGTGATAATTGGTTTTGGAGGTTGAAGGTGATAGAGTCCTCAAGGAGGGGGTGAAAGGGCCATTAACTGAGGTGGGGGAGGACCAAAATTTCAGTTTGAGGCATAGTAGGTATGAGAGATCTTCAAGGTGAGACAACACAGGCCATAGGAAATATGAGTTGGGGCTTAAAAGAATCTCTTGGACCACAGATAGGGCATGTTACAATAGTTGACATTTGATGTGGATTTGAGTATTCTATGTAATAACTTATTTTAGGTACTACCTGATAGCCATAAAAATAAGAAATGAGGTACTTGATAATACCCTCTAAACAAAGGAAAGACATCCCAATAGAAATCTATCAGTAGATTTACGGAGAATAAGAGACTTAAAGAGAAATTGAAAACTTTCCATTTTGTTCTCTTTTGATTTGATTTACATGGGAATTTATGTTTGCAAGGGAAGGAGAGGCTGTTATCAGAAGTCAGGAAACAAAAGCTTAGGAAGAGAAAATAAATTAGTTACCACCACTTTTGGTTTTCTGAGGTTAATTAAATCTATTTATGTTTTATAATGAGAAAAATGTCACAACACTTTTTGTTTAATTATACAGCAATTTTTAAGTTATTTGAAATAGAGATATCTTTGCTAGGGTCTTTTTTTCAAGTTGAGGGGAAGTTTCAAAGCAAGTTGTTTAATGTTGTTCTGTGATGTTTCCAGGTCACCTCAGGGACATAGTGATATAATAAGGAAAACCAGAGGGAGAGGATGTTATAGACCTGAATTTTAATGAGTTGGAGGAAAATACTGGACTAGGGAAAATTTAGTTATTTTGACCATTTATAAAGGTGGCCCCGACTTGTGTTTCTGCCCGGAAGAATATATTTCAAATGTCTTGAACTGTAGACTTTTTAAACAGAAAAAAAACCAAGAAGACCAATGGTGCCACTGATTTCTCTCTTTTCCTCTAGGTTGAGTATCTTTTGACCAGCTCTTTTTTTTTTGCTGCTTAATGCAAGTGTACATACACACACACACACACACACACACGCACACACACACCACTTGGTACAGCAAATATAGAGGGAGGAGAGAAGCATAGGGTGTAGGCATGGATGGCAGACCATAGGCTCAGGGAGGGAGTGCTATTAAAGAATAGAGAGGAGGATGGTAAAGTAGAATACCTGTGATGAGTGGCTTTGGGGGTCCTTTTCATGCCTTCTCATCTGTTACCCCTTTTTTTTACCTCTGTAAAGAATCATTCCCTTTGCCACTCTGATTTTCCTCCTCCACTAGTCTGCTTTTCCCTTCCTTTCCCTTCCCTTTCCCCTTTCCCTCCTTCCTTCCTTTCTTTCTTTTTTGTTTTGCTAGAACAATCTTACCTTTTAATTTATAATGGTCAGGGAGCCTCAGGGTACAGTATTAGCTGTCTTTTCCTCTCTCTTCCCCGCTGCTGCCCACTGGGACCTGATCTGACCCAGTGACTTTAAATACCATTTATATGCTGAGGACTCCAGCCCTTCCCTTTCTTCTGAACTCCAGGCTGCCTACGTGACATCTCTGCTTAGATGTCTTATAGGCATCTTAGACTTAATTTGTACAAAATGTTTGATTTCCACATCTCCAATACTTGGTCCTCCCTCGGTGTCCCCATCTTAGTAAACATACCATCATTTGTCGTGAAACCTTGAGTCATCCTTGGCTTCTGATTTTTACTCATAATTCACCTTCAGTTCATTAGCCAATGGATCTCATTCCAAGATATATATTGAATCTCACCACTTCTTACCATCAGCACTGCTGCTCTTCTAATCCAAGCCGCCATTTTCTGCACTATCGCAGTGGCCTCCTAAACCATTTTCTCTGATTCCACCCGTCGCTTTCCACATACATTCAGATCTATTCCCCACACACCAGCGAAGGTGATCCTTTAAAACATAATTCTGTGCATATCACTTTCTGGCTCAAAACCCTCTAGTGCTTTCTTTTCACACTTAGAAAGTCCGAAGTCCTCATCATGGAGAGCCCTGTGTTCTGGCCCAGATGCTGCTTCAGTCTAATCTGCTGTCACTCCCACCCTCCCTCGCCAAGGTCCAGCCTCACCCACTTCTTGCTCCTCCCCGGACAAGACAAGCATTTAATGGACTTTGTACTTGGGTTTACCTCTGTCTGGAACTTTCTCGCACTAAACAGAATTCGGTCCTTTCTCACTTCCTTTAAGGATCTGCTCAAATGTCACCTCCTCTGAGAGGACTTTGCTATCGCCCTACCACTCTCTTCATCTCGTTCGCCACCGCTGCTATCATGATTTAACTGCATTCAGAATGCGTGTGTTTGTTTGTTGTCTGACGCTCCCTCCTGCAGTGAATGCTCTCAGCCAAGGGCTTGGTCTGTGTTTCTCACCCAGAAGACTGTCTGACTATGAGGCATAACTATCAGCCCCATAAATATTAGCTGGCTGAAGCGCAAAATCAATAGCCAGGGGGATCAGCTTTGATTTGTGTGACTCTTGTTTTGGCATCTGTGGGAAAGGCAGTCAGTTTGCCCAGTGCTCACTTATGTCTAGCGTGGCGCCTGGAGCAGTTTTCACATATAAATATGTACTGAGGAGATGAATGAATGATTAAATGAAGGAATGTAGGCACATCAGTGAGTTAATCCCCAGTACATCTTCATCTACGCTTTAGACCTATTTATCATGGCAGGGTTCCTAGCAGAGGGACCCAACCTTGACTGAGGGGTACATGAAGACATCTCTAAGGAGGGGACATAGTAGTAATCCTACCTAACATGTACCAGCCGTCTGCCATGTTTCGTGTCTTATGTGCAGTAACTAGTATAATCCTCACAACGAATCTATGAGGTTATACTCCCATTAGACCTATTTGACAGATGAGGAAAATAAGGCACAGAGATGTAGATTAACTTATCTCAGGATGTACAGCTAGTAAATGGTAGAGGCAGACCCAGGCAGGCTCGTTCTAGAGCCTGTGCTTGTAACCGTTGTGCTGTACGTCCACACGGAGGACTGAGAATGGAGGAGTAGCTGGCTAGATGGAGGCTTAGAGTTAGTGTTCTGAGCAAATGGAATCATGTGCCAAGGGCCAGATCATGATCAGGTCCACTGAGGACACGACAGAGGCTCAGTATGGCCAGAGCATAGGAGTGGGCATGCGAGAGGGTAAGAAAGGGAGCCTCATTATTAAGCAAGGGCCGGATTGTGGAGGCCTGAAAGGCTGTGCTAAGGAGTATGAATTTCTCTTAGGCAAAGGGAAACACTGAGTAGTTTTATGCAGGAATGTTAGGTGCACCGGTTCATATATATATATATATATATATATATATATATATATATATATATATATACACACACACACACACACACACACACACACACACACACACATATATATAAAGTTAATTTTTATTAAATGTATTGGGGTGACATTAGTTAGTAAAATTATATACGTTTTAACTGTACATTTCTATAACACATCATCTATATATTGCATTATGTGTTCACCCCCAGAGTCAGTTCTTCTTCCCTCATTGTATATTTGACCCCCTTTACCCTCTTCTACCATCCCATCCCTCCTCCCCACACTCTGGTAACCCCTAAACTGTTGTCTGTGTCTAGAAGTTTTTGTTTGTTTGTCTTGTTCATCTGTTGCTTTCAGTTTTATATCCCACATATGAGTGAAATCATATGGTTTTTTACTTTTTCTGTCTGACTTATTTTGCTTAGCATGATAATCTCAGGACCCATCCATGTTGTTGCAAATGGCACTATTTCATCTTTTCTTATGGCTGAGTAATATTCCCTTGTGTATATGTACCACATCTTCTTTATCCAACCATCTGTTGAAGGACACTTTGGTTGTTTCCATGTTTTGGCCAGCGTGAATAATTCTGCAATGAACATAGGGGTACATATATCCTCACAAATAAATGTTTTCAGATTTTTGGGGTAGATACACCAAAGAGGAATTGCTGGGTTGTATGGTGATTCTGTTCTTAATTTATTGGAGGAAACTTCATACTGTGTTCCATAGAGGCTGCACCAATTTACAATTCCACCAACAGCGCATGAGGGTTCCTTTTTTCTCCACAGCCTCTCCAACACTTGTTATTACTTGTGTTGTTGTTAATAGCCATTCTAACAGGTGTGAGGTGGTATCTCATTGTGGTTTTGATTTGCATTTCCCTAATAACTAGTGAAGTTGAGCATTTTTTTCATATATCTGTTAACTGTTTGTATGTCTTCTTGGGAGAAGTATCTTTTCAGGTCCTCTGCCCATTTTTTAATTGGATTTTTATTGTTTTTGTTTTTGGGTTGTGTAAGTTCTTTATATATTTTGGATTAGTCCCTTATCAGAGGTGTTTGCAAATACCTTCTCCCATTCTGTTGGTTGCCTCTTTGTTTTGTTGATGGTTTCTTTTGCTGTGTATAAGTCTTTTAGTTTTATATAGCCACCGTCATTTTTATTTTTGCTTTTACTTCCCTTGTCTTTGAGGTCAAATTTTTAAAATCCTCTCTAAACCCAAGGTTTATAAGTTTAGTACCTATGCTTTCTTCTATGCAATTTATTGTTTCAGGTCTTATGTTTAGGTCTTTGATCACAGGTTTATATTTCTAAACAGTCACACTGCAGGCACTCTAGAGGATGGGTTAGAAGACAGGCAGATGGAAGGCAGGGGACACCTGTTGGGAAGGCCTTGAGACATCCAGGAAAGGGGTCGTGGAGACCCGGTGGTGGTGGCGGCGATGGAGAGGTAGTATAGATTTGAGGTAGAATCATCAGGACGCAATGAACGGGTGAGGAAGAGGGAGGTGTAGATGGTGTCATTTAGGGGGACCAATTAATCACTCATTTCACTTCTAGGGCTTTATTCTGCAGACAGACTAGTTACCAGTACATGTACACAGTCCTTATTTATAAGGCTATTCACTGCAGGACTGTTTGTCCTGTAATGAATTAGAAGCAATTAGTCCAGGGCCTTGCAAGCCCCAGGGGTGTTCACATAGAAAACAATGTGGAGGGGACCCTGAATTGTGCAACTAGTAAATTACCTTAATTCCTGAATTACAGTATGTCCAAACAAGGAAACATGACACAGCAGTTAAAACAGAGGATGTGAGGCTTTATGTACTGATAAATAATGATTACCAAGAACAGTGAATACCATGCTGTGATTTATGGTATAAAAACCTATTTGTACACATACCCATATACGCTTGTAAATGCATAATGTAGTTCTGGAAAGATCCATAAAAATCTTCTTATGTAAATATTTCACATACAATTGTAAAAGGATTGGAGGTTAATAGTAGTAAGGAAACTTACCTTTATTGTACTGGCTGATTTTTTTTAATCTGCATGTATTAACAATTAAAATAATAGTTTTAAAAAATCATGGAGACTTGATAAAGCAGTGACAGTTAAACGGTTAAGCAAATGGGAGTAAAGCAAGCATGATACTAGTTTATAACCACTTTTCTATTTTAAAACCTTTGAAATGATAAAAAATTAAACCAGAATTATAAATCTGAAGGCAAAATTGAATATGAATGTAATAAATTTGAAATTGTGTGTTGGGGAGGGACAGCCCGTGAGATTTTTATTAAGTGTAGAATAAGTAAATTATAAGAAAAAACTTAAATATAAAATGCTGATAATAACATGTGAGTGTAATTATTAACATTAGAGATTAATGTATACATTCAGGATTAAGAATTGAAAGGAAAGAGCTGGATTTAGAAATACCATCATAGAAACTTTAAATATCTTATAATTTTACCAAACATTCCACGTTGCAAATTACTCTAAGGACTCGGGGTTCTTTTAAGTGTGAAAAATCTTAAGATTGATGAATTTTAGATTACACTTCCAGCCCTAAGATAATATTAGTTTCTTAAAAAGTGGGAGCGCTCAGTGTCTTGTGGTAGATGCTACAACTGATAGTGTAGCTTTGATGATTTGCTCTGTTCATTCAGCATGTGAGAACCTTCTGGAAAATGAGCACACAGCATAAGTGACAAGAATAATGTGAGTCAGGACCAGAATATTAGATCAACTTAGCCATTCTGTCCATCTTGATATTCTTATTGTATAAGTAATCATGGTCTTTTGGGAAGGGGCAGGCTTCCCCAGCTCTCTCTTACCTGTGCATCCACAAAAATGCTTTAGGACCAGATTGGTGGCTTTTTTCCCAGAACTTGCCCGAGTTGTAGGCGAACTTGGCATTGGACAATTTTATGTTAGAATAATAAAGTTCATTATTAGCATTCTATGGATGTCGGACAACATTAAAAGTAAATCTTGAGTAAAAGGAATGACAAATTGAAGGCAGATTCCAGGTAGAGAATACTTTTTCTCCTACTTGCTTTCCTGTCTGTAGGAAACCAGTACCTCAAACAATTGAAAGTATAATACATCTATAAATATAAAGTGAAAATAAATATATTGTACTGTCAGATTGCTGGGGACCTTGTGCTAAGAGGTAATGCCTTCCAAACCAGCCTCAAACGAGTCCTGTTGAATGCCTCATTTGCCCACTCTTTCTACAGAACCATTCTGCTCGGGGGCCAATGGAGGAACATAGCTCCACTGGAAAATCTTGTTGAACTTGGCCTAGAAAATGAAAGATTTGTGTTCAAGGGGAAATGGAGACATATACTCATACTCTGTGGTCTATTGTTCAAATACAGTAGAGCTCACTAAGAAAATTGTCTCGTTTTAAGAGACAGTCCTGAAAAAGTTGAGACAAGTGTAACATTCTTGGCCGAGGAGGCTGCTGTGAGGCCTCTGCTGTAGGGAAGGTCCCTAAGGGGAGGAGCAGCCTTGTCCCCATGTCACCCAGTGTGGCTGTAGGTCCACCAAGGGATCTGACAGAGTACGCCTTTCCACTTGACAGGGATTGACTGCCGAGAATCCTCGGTGGGCTGCAAGCAATAGTTAGGCGGCTTTTAGGACACATTTTGTGTAGATTCAGGTTTTTATGGCCTGTTTAAATTTCAGTGGCCTCTATTAAAGGCAGGAACAGGATAGTAAATGGATGCAGAACATCTAGTTGTTCAAGACATCTGCTGAGACCAGGAACTTTCCGGGACCAAAATACTGACAGAGTTGGAAGACCACGTCCCTTGTATGTCTCATACAGAAATCCATCCTGTTGAAAAATCTGGTCCTTTTGCATTGTGATCACATTTGCCCCAAGTTTCTCCAACAGGACAGTGTTTGTGGATGTCAGATGGCATACGGTAGTCCAGCTCTGTGCTCTGTAGAGTCACCTTCGCTTCCGGTAGGGGGTTCTCTTCTCTCGCATTCCTCAGGGCTGGAACTATGCCCTTGCTCATGTATGCCGCGGTCCCCCCAGGGCATCCTGGGATGTCAGAAGGCCTGCCCTCCATACCCACCAGGCTACTGCAGCCCTCAGCAAGTCTCATGCTCCAATGAGGCAGTGACACTATGATGGAACTATGGGGGCGGGAGCCTTGTGTCTTACAGGGAATGCTTTTGGGTCCCTCGGACTGGTCCTGAGTGAGAGAGAGCTCTTCGCGTTCCCCTTTCCACTTTTAGTTAGAATGCCTCTTCCTCACTGGCCTTTGCTCCTTGCTCAGCCTTGCCTGCCAACACTCACATGGCACTTCCTGGCAGGGTGGGCATCTCTGCCCCGAGGGGCCACCCTTTGGGTTCCAATCCCAACCCTGTTCTTTATTAACTTGCTATTTTGGATGAGTTATATAACCTCCCTGGGCCTCATCCTACTCATCCATAAAGCTGTGCTATAATAATGCTGCCTAGTGTTTGCTTTAAAAAAACAACTCATATATTGTCTGAGAGAGAGTAGATGCTCAGTGGCTCACCACTGTTATCCCCACAGGGCTAGGACCCATCCTGCTGGTCCAATCGGCTCTCGTTTTGATTCACTTGAGATACTGTGAGTGGGCAGGACCATTTGGGTGAGTCACAGCTCCTTGTTTGAGGAGGGAATGCAGTCTGAGCACAATCTGAGACGGCAGCCACCAAGGAGCACTCGTCTTCTCATGGGAACGAACAGGGCTCACGATTTCTGCCTCCACCAGGAGGATTGTGTAATTTGCAACAAGGATGCTAAGGGGATGTTTAAGCCATTAAAGGTAGTAGTGCATATAGAAACAGTGTGATAAGTATGTACTGAGAGTATTTTTCAACCAGGAATGGCTACAGGGCCGCAGGCCACCTGAGAAGTCTTCATGAGAAGGTCAAGTGTGAACCCTTTGGTCATCATATCCTCTTGTTAGAATTTCGTTTCCTCCTTTGTGCCTCATTCCCACCCAACAGAATATTCCTCTTTTCATTAATTTTCATGGGAATTTCACTTAACACTTCCACATATCTACATAAAGCATTAAAATAAAAACAAAAAAATATTTTTATATGAGTGTGTGCGCGCACGCACACACGCGCTCACACACACACACACACACACAAACTGTTACCTGAATGGTACCTACACTAGAATATAAATGGGCAAGTAGAAATATCTTTAAACCTTGCAGAAACTCAAAAGCATCTTAGAAAATGCTGATGTCACCGAAAATGTGCTTTTCTACTCTTTGATTTTATTTCACTTTTTCATTTTCCTGAGAACTGTTCCCTGCAGCCAAAATTCCAACGATTCGTCTTAAATCGAGTTTGGGTTTCTTCTAAGTTACAAAAAGAAAGAAAGAAAAAAAATTAGTCCTTCTTTTCCTTTTCCTTCTTGAGAACCAATAAAAGAAAACATGTCTGAGCCATTTCTGCCCAGGATTAAATAATAAGGCCCCTCACTTCCCACAGGATCTCAGCCACCAAATTGAGGGAAGCAACACTTTTGGAGTTTTTCTGTGCCCAGGGCAAAATCACTTCATGTAGCTCCAATCACATGAACAACTATTAGCCACCTACTATTTGCTGTTCACTTTGTGGCCCAAAATAAGACACAGTCCCTGTCCCCAAGTATTCTATAATAAGAAAGATCCAGGAGTGTGAGCTGACCTTATAGTACAAGTGAACTAGGACAAGTTCCATAAGAAAAGATAAGAGCCAGTCTGCAAAGAGACAGTCAAGTTAGCGGTGAGCAAAAGGATGTTTGATATAACATTCTGCTAAAGGCCAGTAGAAATGGACTCAAAACAACGTTGGTGGAAATGTTTGCTTAAACCAGTAGATAGAGTTACCACCCACCCCTACCCCCCCCACACTCCTCATGGGAGGGGCAAAGGAATAGGTTAGTAATGGTGCTGAGAAATATTTAAATTGTAGGAGAGAAAGGTGAAGGGGGCACCCACCTGGACCTTTGGGAATTTTCACACAGAGCCCTTTGTGGTGATGGAAGGGATGGAGATGAAGTTTGGGATTGGAGGAGAAAGCCTTTCTTGGTCAGTGATAAAATGCTCCCTCTTGGTGCACCTTTCGGTCTTTCAACAGACACTGCATGTGTTCAAGAGTCTACATTATCATTTGCTTTTAAAGATCATTAAGGGAATAGTGATTTCATTTTTGATTACCTCCCTGCTGAGCTTTCCTCCACTGGCATCTTTTGCTTTATGTTTGACTTAACCTATTCCGGATCCAGCTGCCTTTGGGTTACTGGTGTAAAGGAGGAGTGAGTGGCAGGTTGTTATAGCAACTGAATGTGATAGCAGTTGGGGATACCTGTGGGGATTGATCAGAAGCTCGAATAGTCTGCAGGCTTTCCTTTGGAAATGTAACAGTCAATTAATGGCCTTTCGTGCAGCTTTTATTCTGACAATCAATCTTTTCATGAATGCCCAGATCATCTGAAGATGCTACAAAATTATGATGGTTGTAAGAATGTCCTATGATTCCCAGAGATCTAGAACATTGAACGTTCTGTTGTGGTTCTATTAAGGTTGTGAATAAGAAAGATTTGGCAGAGACCAGATGGTAATGGACTCGCGTATATTAAAAAGCTTTTGTGATTCCCATTGTGACCTCCTTAGTAGGCCATTTAAGGCTTCATCCTGCTGTCCTCCGGCACCCTGCTTCATGCTGTTTCTTTCCGTCATACTCCTACCTGTGAGCCATCTTGGTGACTCTTGGTACCGCCCAAAACACTCACTGTCACAGCTCTGGGCCTCAGCTATGCTTTCTCTTCTTCATAGCAAGATGAAGAACCTTATTCTTCATCTGGTTAAATTCTTCTCAGGATGAGCTCAAACGGTAAGCCTTCCCGACTCCTTGGTGAAACTTTCTTTACTCCCTCCTCTCTTGCAGGCAGAAATCACTCCCTTTTCTGTGCCTCCTGAAGACTAGCCAAACCGCTAATATAGTAAGTTGGGGGTTTTATCACAGTGATTCTTCAAGGAGCACAAAGCATTTCTACTTGAGTAACACATTTTTCCTCGTTGCTTTGCATGCTCCTGTTCTTTTTCACAAGACAGGGCGCTGCTGCCTGTGCCCACACTGGCTTATCCCGGTGGGCATGTCCCACATATATCACGGTACCATCCTAAGTGATGCAGGGGCTTTAATAATGACCCTCTAGGGCACCCTATACTACTCAAAGGGTGTTTTGGATGATGCAGAAAGGATGGTGTTCCTGGACTTGAAGGGACTTCCAAAATGAGAGGGAAAGAGGGCAGTGTGTCTCATAGTTTCCCACCCTTCTCCCTCATCAGAGTGACACACATTTGGCCTGAGGTTTTCCGTCTAACATTGGCGAGCACTGTTTAATGCCTTGGCCTCAGAGCTTCAAATTTGGTAGGTCTGTGATGGACTCCTAATGAAGAGAATGTGCCCCCAGCTTGGCCGGTGACTGCACAGCTGGACCAAGATGCCCTGAACTCTTTTGTCCCTGGCCACACCTTCTGCTTCCCAGGGAGGTTTTACAAGTATCAAGGCCTGGGTCCTACCCACACCATTGAAATCAGATTCTTAAAATCAAACCACCCATCTAAGCTTTCCTGCTTTCTACCAAGAAACTAGATAGGGAAGGGAACAGAGCAGTAAACAGAGAGGGGTGACTGTATTATGGGAAACCGAGGAAAGGCTCATGGTTGGCAGTTGTGACGGTGGTTATTTTAATTTTTGTTTTCTGATAAGGAAGGAGGAAAACAAGATGAACAGCTAGAAGGGCAGGGGAAGGCCATCTCAGGCAAAAGAATTAGTATTTGTGAAAGCACAGAAATGAGCAATTTACTTTAGCTAGAGAAAGATGACATCTGTGGGTTAATGAGGTAGACTCTTGAATGAATGGAGGCAGGGATGTGGTGGGTTGAGCAACTCAAGGTCAAGGTTAAGGATATAGAATTAATGTTGGAAAGAATAAGGAGTGACTTTGTTTCTAAGCAGGGGAGTAATTTTATAGGTAACATTTAATTTCAATAAGATGTCTTATTGCTATGACTGAGGGTGTGTCTTAGCTTGGACTGCATTAGGAAAAAAAAAGATCCATTGAAAAGGTGGCTTAAACAACAGGAATTTATTTCTCACAGTTCTGGAGATTGAGAAGTCCAAGGTCAAGGTGCTTATTGATTTGGTTCTCTTCCTTTTTTGCAGATGGGTTTCTCACCATGTCCCTGTGTCTATGCACGGGGCAGAAACTGGGAGAAGGAGAGGGAGCAAGTCTCTTCCTCTTTTTATAAAGACACTAATGCCATCATGGAAGCCTCATCCCCTTGGCCTCATCTAAACCTGATTATCTCACTAAGGCCTCACGTCCAAATACCATCACATTGGGAGTTAGGCTTCAACATACGAATTTGGCAGGGGACACAAACATTCAGTTCATAACAGGGTGAATTGAAATAAAGGGTACCACAGAAGAAGGATTTTGTCCAGGACTAGTAGTTGTAGGATGCTGGCTGCCTCCTAGTTTGCATGTCCAATTGGATGAACCCAGATCTAACATGAAATGTTGGCAATCCGTGCCGTCTTTCCCTCTTTCCACCCCTGATTCTGTTGCCCTTTCCACTTCCCTGGGTCCACTTCTTTGCTGAATATGTCATTGCCCTCTATCTAGGATAAGTGTCTAAAAGTCCGTGCAAAAAAACACAAGAAAACCTCAAAAGCAACAATTATGGGCACTCACATTTTTTAAGATGAAACTTGCCATAGGGCAGTCTGTATTTAAAATATGTATTATAAATTAAATATGGAGTAGGTGTTTTTAACACTTTGGGACCCTTAAAAGAATCCTAAATTCTAAAGAAAATAATATTATTATTTTAGATTTATAGAGGACATGAATTTTTGCCCAATATTGCTTTAGATCATTCCATTTAGGAGATATTGCTTCAGATTATTCCATTTAGGAGAATTCTCTTAAAACTGCAGGAGAGGAATAAATATTGATAGTAGGAAAGAATCCAAGATCAGAAAGAACTATTTTAAAATAACCTACTTTGTCTGAGGAGGGAAGTTTTCCACATTCAAATACATTATGTCATAGATAGTGAGAGATCTTGTCAATTTGATCTAGGGCCATGGACCAATAATGTCCGAGAAATATTGAAAATGGTAGAGTTCCTGGAAGATTGGTGAAAGGAAGGTATTCCCATTGTCAAAACTGGGCAGGTGAACTTATAGCTTAATAAGTTTAATGGCAACCCCTGTAAAATTCCACTGAGTCCTTAAATAGATGTTTTATGTAGACTTAGCAGGAAAAGCACAATGAGCTAGCGTGAGTTCCTTAAAAGAAATCTGTACAATTAGCCTCATTTCATTTATTGGATATGGTTACTATAATGATAGATTTGGGAAATCCCATAGACAACTTGTGTCTAGATTTCAACAATGCATCTGATAGTTTTTCATGATTCCCCAATGGTCAAGATTGGCCCCCATGGATATTATTAGTTCCAAGATGAAGGCAAGTTTCTATTTGATCAGGAATTGTGCACTTAGTTATGTTCTGGTTGAGACTTTCATTTTCTTTTCTTTTTGTTGAAGCTGGGGGAGGGTTGTAACTGTCATCTATGCCTTTGGTGAATCATACGTGAATGCTTATCAACTTATCAATTTGAACTTATTCTCCCCCGAGAAAGAGAGCTAATGCACATGATGATAGAAATCGGATTTTGATATCTATAAGCTGAAACAACGGTCCAGTATGTACCAGTGAAATGGAACAAAAGATGATACATTTAGGAAATGTGACCATTAGATGAATGGGTAAGCATCAATACTTATCACTGCCCATGCTCTAGGGTATTTGTCTAGTTTCCCCTTACTTGGAAATTCCAAGCTGAAACTGACTGGCCATTTTTTAGGATTCTTAGTAGAACTAGTTCCTGAGTTGTGAGGAAGGTTAGATTCGGTTTGTTTGGTAACTTTGGAAGTCTAGTATTCTTTGGAATTCCTTTGGGAAACTTTTATAAAATGCACCATCATCTCCCTTACCTAGCACTGAGCTAAGTCACCCATCTCATCGATGAAACTTGGTTTCAAATAGCCTATTGCTGTTTGGATAAAATAGAACCTATCCTCAAAGGACGAGGATGGTCAGCATCCAGAATGTTCAAAACAATGGCTGCAGGTTCAGAAGTATTTCCAAAAAAGAGGAATCTCTAATGTTTTGAACAAGACACTGGAATCTCAGTAAAATACCATTTGTTATTGAGAGAGATTTTGTGTGCATGTAGCACATAGTAGGCACTGAATAAAACCACTGAGTGCCTAAAAATCTGATTCTGAAACAATTTTTTTTCTAAATATACTGCCTTCCCTTTCTTAAAAACTCTTACAGAACAGAGTTTTTCTTGTTATTTTAGAATTACAGCCAAATCCAAAGCTGAATACTGTAAACGTACTAAGTACGTATTCTGTGTTTAGAGAGCGACCAGTGGTTAAGGCCAGACACCTATCTGGGAGGGCTGAGGCCAGAAAATACTCCACGAAAGCCCTCACCTTCACTCTTGTAAATCCATGTGAAGAGGGGATGGAAGGGACATTTTTCCTATTTGGAGGATGATGTTAGTCGAGAAAGTTTATTTGCTTCCTTTATTCTGTAGCTGCCGCTAGGGGTAAAGCAAGAGGGCTCTGAGAAAATTATACAAGTTAACAGTGTCTCCCAGAAGGCACCACAGACATTTCAACTCCCATTAGGGCATATGCTTAGCTATTGGACTCGGTCGCCTGGCTGTCCAGTGCAAGAAACAAATAGTGAAGGGACGTCTTGGTGGGGGACTGCCAGGCAGAAATGGTACACAAGTTGTGGTTCCCTCAAATTCTTGGTTCCCTAAAATTTTAGAAGATTGATCCCACCCAGGCTCTTATGCCCAGGTAGTTTATTTATTTATTTTTTTGGTGGGAGACCAGTCTTGTTAGTATCACGATTTGGGGTCAGTTGGAGGCAAACCAACAACAATCCTATACATTAGAAGGCTGCAGCATGAGGCTATTACCATTCAGAATCAGCTGGAGGGTAGGACCAAATCTGGGTCAGGATGGTCGGTGCCGAGGGAGCTCTGAGGTTACCTCTCCGTCGGGAGCCTACAGAAGCTACCACCAGTCAACAGCAAGGAGCCCGGCCTGCCCGGCTAAGGCCAGCGCTGCTGCCAACCTCATCCAATCAATTCATAATTTCCAGAGTTCTGAAAGTATGGCTTTGACAATTTTTGCCAGTGCTCTCATTGCTCTTATGAAGGAGCAGCTTTTCAGAGGCTCTGACTCTGCCGTTTCCACTACTGGCTCAGGAATAAGAATGGCAGAGTGAGTGGAAGTATCTTCTACTTCTTTGTATAAGTAGAAGTTTGTCATTTTGATGAAGTCCAGTGTATCAACTTCTTTATGGTTAGAACTTTCTAAATGCTATCTCACAAAAAACCCTTGCCTACTCCAAAGTCATGAAGGTAAATTTTTTGTTTTTTTTTTCTAAAAACTTTATAGTTTTAGCTTCTAGGTTCATATTTGTGATCCCCGTTGAAGCATTATTTCTATACAGTACGTGATAAGGGTCAAGATTATTTCAAATATGAATAGCCAGTTTTTTCCCCAGCGTCGTTTGTTAAATTCTTTTCTCCATTGATTTGTTTCAGTGCCTGTTTTGAAGTGCATGGCGGGTCTGTTTCTGGAATCTGTTCTTTCCCATTGATCTAATTATTAATTCTTTCTTTGCTACTATGTACTCTTGATTTATTTGTCTTGATAGTAAGTCTTGAAACTGGGTAGTGAAAGTCCTCCAGCTTTTTCTTCTTTTTCAAGATTATTTGACTATTTTATGTCTTTTTTTCATTTCTATGTAAATTTCAAAATCAGCTGGGTTCTCACAGGGATTGTGTTGAATCTATGTATCACTTTGGGAAGATTTGACATCTTAACAGTATTGAGTCTTTCAATATAAAAATATATACCTTTATTAATTTACAACATTAATTTCTCTCAGTAATGTTTTATAGTTTTCAGTGTAAGGTCTTAACCATGGTTTATAAGATTTATCACTTAATAGTTCATGTTTTTGAATGTCATTGTTAATGGGTATTTAAATTTTTTAATTTTCAGTTTATTGTTGCTTATATATAGAAATACAGTTGACTTTTGTGTATGGCTTCTGTAAGCTATGACTGCAAACTCACATATTAATTCTGGTAGATTTTTGTAGGGTTACTTGGGATTTTACACAATCATGCCATCTGCCAATAAAATCAGTTTTACTTTTTTCCTTTCCAATCTGTATGCCTTATTCTTTACTTTTTTCCCCCCTCTCATAGTACACTGGCTAGGACTTCCAATACAATGTTGAATAGAAGCGGTGAAAGCGGACATACTTAGTTTCAATCTTAGGGGAAAGCATTCAGTCTTTCACCATCATGCATGATGTTATGTATAGATTTTTTCATCCATACCCTTTATCAGATTGAGGACTTTTTTTTCTCTTTCTGGCTTGTTGAAAGTTTTTAATCTTAATTTCTTTTTTTGTCAATAGGCCTGCAGGACACACGAGGTATGAAAATCTACATAGTGAGATGAATTAGTTGCTAGGAAGGCAGGGAAAGCGAAAAGAACATGCACATGGGCGGGCCACAACCGTATGATGATAATGTCGACAAACTGAAGCGAAGAGACCGGATTTCTAATCGTGGCTGTGCCACCAACTAGCTACTTGGCCTTGAATAAGGCACTTTGCTCTCCACCTAGCACTCAGATATAGCTGAGAGCCCTTGGCATCCTTATCTTCCATACCACGTGCTCTTGTCTTCCTTAGTTCTCTTGTAAGACTTGAGATTGGCTAGTGCTTTGTTCGCTAACCCTTTTTTTAAGTAGTTCTTTTACTGAAGTCTCTTCATCTGAACCATCTGGGGGGAATTCGTTTATTTTTTTCTTTGCCAAGACCCTTCTCTCATTGATACAAGTTCCCAGTGTTTTCTCAACATACCGGTGTGTTGTTGGGTTATTATACCTGGGGCTGACCTCAAAATAAATAGGCAGGCCTCTGCCTGTAACCCCAGCTCCCCCCCACTTCCATCTATATTTACAATATCTGGACTGTCGTGTAGGAAAATCATTTTCACTGCTTTGAATGTGATTTGACTCCATGCCTTTGGGTCATGCAGGTTTTTGCATGTTGAGTCCCTTTTGAGAATACAGATACCCTCATGAGGGACAGCTCATAAACTGTTTTCAGCTGACGGAATTGTGTCGGGTTATCTACTCAGTGACACCATTAGTTGAGCAAGACTGTGGCTGCTGAGATGATTGGAAATTGAAGGGGAGGGGCTAGGAACAGTGTTCTAACATAGAAAAGGGGGGAAGAGGAAACTAAAGATAAACTTTTCCTTGATAGTTTTACTGGGAGCAACCCCTTGGAAATCTCAGTCCTTCCCCCTAAAATTTCTGTGAATGTCCAGAGGGCTTATGTTCTTAAGGTTATTTCTGTTCCCAGACTCGTGCTTTTCTAAATTTGTTCCATTGCAGATTATCGCTCTATCCCAGTAGGCAAAGTCTGTTCTCTGTTCATTGACCTAGTTGTAAAAATCGGCCCCTTCTTCAGTTTCCACGTTCATCAAACCCCACGGCCTTTAAGGAGCTAGACTTCCCTGAAGATTTAAGTGCAGGTGGGACATATGGAGGAGGAGAGCAAGGAGGCATTTCCATCACAGCAATATAACAACTGCCAATTGAACATTAGACTGTGTTCTGAAAACACCCTTCAGCTGTCCTTCACCGGGGTGTTTCACTGGTCACGAGTGCATTGCACGTGCAGGCCTTGGGCCTCTTTGGATCCTTTCCCCTCTTCTCCATTCTCTGTCTTTCCTTCTCTTGCTTCTCTTTTTCAGAGGGAATGCAGAGTGATAGAACCTCTGGAGCCAGACATCTGGGCTCCCATCTTGGCCTTATTACTTATTAGCTGTATAGCTTACATAAGTTACTTAAACTTTCCAATGTCAGTTCCATCAGTAAAATGGGCAGAATACAGTTATCCATTTTAGATGTTTGTCACGAGTATTAGAGGGGTAGAGGGGATGCTGTCATTTGCTGCCTTCTCAGGAGCAAGACGGTTGTTGTTTCAGCTTCCAGAAGCATTGGCTGCTGATGGTCTACATCTCAGCCCCTTCCCAGGCATTACCCCTGTCATAAGAGAATCTTTCCCCGGGGGTGTACTTCTAAGGGGCTGCCCATCCTCAAAGACGGGATTATGTGGAAGTTCAATGTCTGGTCTGTGCCTGAAATTGGAACAATTCTCAAGGGCCATTCCTGCTTCAGGACTTCATGTGAACTCAACTGAGGCTCCTGTTGCAATTTCATGACATTTACCTTCTCCCTTTGCTAACGCTACTTCTCTCATTCCCCCACAAGCTCTAGTAAACCTGAGAATTTCTGTCTCAGAGTCTGTTTCCAACCTAAGAGAAAATGGTTAAGAGAATACCCAGTGCATACTAGGTGCCCAAGAAATTGTTACTATTATTGTTTAGAGAGCCTGAGAATTTATTTTACGAGATTTTCCAGAATATTCCAGACATACATGAAACTACACATGGAATTTTAATTAATGGTGGGAACCATGAGTACTGATAATGGAAAAACGGTTATTGTTTGATTTTTTTTAAGTGTTATTTTACTAGAGCATGCTTTAATGAGCCTACTCCAGTAGAAGCAAAACCTTGTTACTTAGTAATTCACTCTTACCTGATACTCGTGGACACTGTACTTTGGTATTTCTGTATAATTTGATTAAAAACCCAAAACTGATAGAGTGATGACCATTTATGACCCCGTCAGATTAGAGGTTAACCTGTGAAAAGCTGATGTGTTACGATGTTATAGACCAAAAGAAAAATTAATGCCATGGGGATTAAGGTCTTAATCTCTTTTTAGCAGTCTTTGTAGCCATTTCTTTCCTGAATGACTATTCTAAATCGCAATTTCTTATATGCATTTTGCGTTTGCATTTGTCTTGCCTGCTGGTTACCTCCTTGATGAGTTAAACTTTGTCAGATGCTCCTTATTTGTAGGAGAATGTTGTTTTCAGCAGTGGATTTTCATGGGAACGTGTTTCTGTGTATTATTATTCATTTCCGAAGGGGAGCATTATGATAAGAAGGTACCCAAAATGTCACGGCAGCAATTGGAAAAGAGAAGTCAACATTTTGAAGTTAGCCAAACCCAATCAATCAGACTAAATCCAAACTTGGGGTCTGGTTTTGAAGTGTGTTTATTTTCTAGGATTTCCATAACAAAGTACCACACACCGAGTGGCTGAAACAAGAGTAATGTGTTGTCTCAGAGTTCTGGAAGCTAGAAGTTGAAGGTCAAGTGCTCCTTCTGAGGCTGTGAGGGTGAATCTGCTCTAGGTCGCTTCCCTGGCTGCTGGGGGTTTGATGGCCGTCGTTGGTGGTCCTGGGCTTGTAGATGCATCACCCTTAACTCTGCCTCCATCCTTACATTATGTCCTCTCTGCTTGGGTATCTCTGTCCAAATCTCCCCCTTTTGTTTATAAGGACACATCATGTTGGATTAGGGGCCCACCCTGATGACCTCATTTTACCTTGATTACCTCTGTAAAAACCCTGTCTCCAGATAAAGTCACTATCTGAGGTCCTGGGGGTTAGGACTTTCACATACGAATTTTGATGGGGTGGCACAATTCAACCCTAACCGTAGAATTACTTCTTTCTTCATTCCCAAGGATTACTTTTCCCCTTAACCCATGCCTTGAGGAGAAGAATGCCATTAACGCCTGCTAGAATCCCAGTGCAGAAATCTCACCTTGTTTTAAAGTGAGGTTTATTGCCGTGTTCCCATGCCAGGCCCATGGCAGCATGGCTTTGGGAATGTGTTATGATGAATGAGGCTGGGGAAAGAAATCCTGTCTAACAGATGAGCTCCCAAGCGCTCAGGGGCGTTCAGCAGCCAGCCTGATTTACAGATTAAACAAACAAACCAAAAAAATGCCTTTCTGGTGCTGCGTTCATTTACATGAATATAGTTAAATAAATAATTCCGATGGCATTTGGGTTGCATTTGTTTTTTTAAAATATGTTGGTAAGTTAATCTGAGCTGGGAGTGGGGTGCTTTTTAATTTGGCATTAGGCAGGTAGGCGAGTCGGCAGAAGAATGATTCCTTTGGCTACCACGGAATTATTTACCATGACTGGAAGAAGGATCTCCTGTTTAAAGGACCCCCCTGAACTGCCTGACACATAATGGGAGCTTGTTAAATGTTTATTGATTGCACAGAAGTGTCCAGGGAACTTGGAATATTTGAGAGCAATCAAGTAAAAAGCACATATTTATTCAGAGATTTACTATACACCCAGCTTTGGCTAGGTGCTGTGGGGGCTGCCGATATGCATAAGAGAATAATAATAGCAGTGACTCTGTTGTACCTACTATGTGCAAAGAATCTTGCCCACATGAAAAACAATGATCTCAGCAACGGTGAGTTGAGTAATATTGTTCTTATTTTACATAAAAGGAAACTGGGGCTAAGAGAGGTGAGGCAACTTGACCTCTCTCAGCGGGTGCTTGGTAAGGTAGGGTGGGTTCTTCACCTGTGCATCCCACTGCCTCCCAAACTGGCCTCTCTCCAGGAGAAGCTTCCATACTTGTGGAGACAGGACATGCATAATTGAGGCAGTTAGGAAATGAGTATAGCAAGAGTGTGTCTTGATTTCTATGTATGTTTGTGCTATTAGTATTTCATAGATGTGCGGTGTTGTGTAATGGTTCAAGTAAATACAGTGTGGAATTAGAGGCCTGGATTCAAATTTCTCCTGGACCTCTTCCTATCCCTGTGATCTTGGACATGGAACTTAACCATTCTGTGCCATTTTTTAATTTTTATTACAAAATAGGGGATAATAAAAGTACCAATCTCATTATTGTGAGGAATATATAAAATATGTAAAATTATTCAATGCTTGGCAAAATGTATTTCCTTCTAGAATGTAAGCTTCACAAAGGCAGAGCTTTATCTCTCTTTTTAAATATTATTAACTTCAGGTGTACAAAACAATATAGTGATTAGGTACTTACATATCTCACAGTGATAACCCCAATAAATCTATTACTCATTTGACACTGTGCATAGTTACTACAATATTATTGACTGTGTTCTCTATGCTGTACTTTATATCCCATGGCTATTTTTTAAAAATTATAGTTCACATTCAATATTATTTTACATTAGTTTCAGGTGTACAGTGTAGTGGTTGGGCATTTATTTAATTTATGAAGTGATCCCTACAATAAGTCTAGTACCCATCTGACACTATACATAGCTTTTACAATATTATTGACTGTATTCTCTATGCTGTATCTTACATCCCCATGACTATTTTGTGACTACCAATTTGTACTTCTTAATCCCTTCACCTTTTTCATCCAGCCCCATGACAACTCCTCATCTAGTAACCGTCAGTTCTCTGTAGCTATGAGTCTACTTCTGTTTTGTTTGTTCATTTATTCTGTTCTTTAGATTCCACATATAAGTGAGATCATATGGCATTTGTCTTTCTCTGTCTGACTTATTTAACTTAGCATAATCCCCTCTAGGTCCATCATGTTGTTGCAAATAGTAAGAGTTTACTCTTTTTTATGGCAGAGTAATACTCCATTGTATAAATGTATCACAATTTCTTTACCCAATCATCTACCGATGGGCATTTCGGTTGTTTCCATATCTTGGCTACTGTGAATAGCGCTGCAGTAAACATTGGGGTACATATATCTTTTCGAATTAGTGTTTTGGATTTCTTTGGATAAATACCCAGGAGTGGAATTGTTGGGTCATAAGGTAGTTCTATTTTTAATTTTCTGTATCTCTTTTATTCATCCATGTGTCTTACAAATGCTTGGTATAAGATAGATAGCAATTACATTCTTGGAAATGTCAATATGTGTACATTAAAATAATAAAAAAATACTTTGCGTTCATATGTAATATGGGTTATGATTTCGGCTCAAATAATTATAACAGGCTTATTCCCATACATGAATCTCTGGTGGGATATTTAGAATCTGCATGGGGCTTGTTTTAATTGCATGGACTATCCCTAACATTGCAGGAAGCTTATTTCAATCAACCAGGAAGCATTGTGGGCTGCTTTGAATATAAGCAAAGTTAGTGGCAATATAGTATGAGGGAGGGTGGCAGGAAACACACACACACACACACACACACACACACACACACACACTGATTAAGACCTCTCTTGAGACACTTGGGCAACTAAACCAAGATGCAGAGCAACTTCTTAGACAGCTTGTTTCTTTTCTAGAACAAGATGAGTACACCAATCTCTAATGTGTCAGTTGCTTATTCTAGGAGATGTACTGGCTAAGGGAACCTCCTGATTTTCTGGTGCTTCTCCTCTCAGCAGGTGGGCCCCTCATTCTGTTCTCACAGGTAGAAGCACTCTGAGCAGGGAGCGGGAGTTGGCCAGGTGGGGATGGATTGAATATGGCTGCCATAGAAACCTGGAAGAAGAGAAGAACCAGAGTGAACTGAAATTTGCAAAATAGATAATTAGAGGGTATCTTGGCTAAATAACCACTTATTTACATGTTTTCCCATCAATTTTAAAATATTCTCCTTATGAAGAGTATGCACTCCGTGTTTCTTTCAATAAATACATTGTAAAAATGTTAACATGATCTATTGCAAGCTCGGTACACTTTAATGTTGATCACAAAGCTGTTTTGATGTCTTAGGCTTCGTAACACTAAATTCTACCTTTGTTTGCCTTTATCTTTAAAGAGTTGCTTTGAAGGATGGCTGGTCCTCTCAGGAAAGAATCTCAGAGAAATGCAAGGCCAGGGATATAATTCAGATTATCCTGATCAGATTTCTCAGTCTTTGATCTAATCAGCAAGCTGTTGTGCTTAGCTTCTTGGTCAAATTCATTCATTAACTCAGAAAGCATTTACTGAATATATGCTGACTCTACCCCAGGCTAGAAGGTAATAAGATTAGTAGATGAATTGAGCCCTGTCCTTTAGGAGTTTATAGTCTTATTGAATGAAGTAAAGGAAATAATAGAATGCTATTTAAAATGTACAATGGCTTTTACACTTCAAGTAAGTTAGAGGTTTTCCATGGCAGGTAATTGACATCAATTATGATTTTGTGCACTTGAAATTGTATTATAGAATATTTTCTTTTCATATCTGTTTCACAGTTAATAATTTGATTTTCCATTTCAAAGATTCTTTTGCCATTATAGTTATCCCTGACAAAGTGTTGTAAAATTAATAGAAAGAATCATTGGCATTTCACTGTTTTACTGACTGTGGATTTGAGAGGATTCAGAACGAATGAGAAGTTGAAACCCTATTGATTTTTTTATTGGAACAAATTGCAACATGAAACCCTACCCCAACACACACTAAATTCTACTGGACCCTCAACCAAGACAAAATTCAAATAGAAAAACAACATACTAATTTTATTTAAGGTCTGAGAAATAATGAAATCGCCTTCTTATTGTGGAAGAAAATGTGTATACGTATGTGAACTATTGCAAGAAAAAGCATTTTCTCCCATGGTTATTTAGAAGAATGGAAAGCTATAATCAGAAGTTACCTCCCACCCCCTGTAGGACCTATATATATTTTTCCTATTCTCTTTCTTATGTAATGTCCTTTTGCGAGGCCCATTTACAGTTACAAATTGGCAGGCACTTTGATGTTTCTTACTTATTTTCCTCCTAATTAATGTTTATATGTGTAGCAGATATACAATTTACTTCTATTAATGTTACAGAAAAACCAACCTTAAATTTGCATCCACAGTGAGGAGCAAATAGTCAACAAAAGCCCTTACTTAATCGTTTCTATTCACAGAGTGGGAAAGAGTGTAATTGGACTGTCCTTTCATTGCAGGGCTTAGTCAGGGTTGAA
Organism: Hipposideros armiger; assembly: GCF_001890085.2. Lineage (NCBI taxonomy): Eukaryota > Metazoa > Chordata > Mammalia > Chiroptera > Hipposideridae > Hipposideros > Hipposideros armiger. The sequence continues at coordinate 947,244 of NW_017731551.1, read as the reverse complement.
TGTTTCTGCCTCTCTTATCCTGTAGCCACATTGCTCCCCTAGAGATGCAAGCATCCCTAGCATGCTAACTTGATTATTTGAGCAACAGGTCCCTCCTGGGTGGTCAGAGTCTACCAAGTCTCATGAGTTAAACTCATTTGCCCTGTGGTTTCTACTGTGACAGTAGGTCATGGTGACTGTTAAAGAAGCTGTAGATTCTGACTCCACAGAGATCTGATTTTCTGGTGATGAAAACTGTGACTCAGAATCACCATACAGGGTGCCTTCCAAGCCAGAGAAAAGTCCTAATGGAAAATGCTGAAGATCCTTGAACTCAGGTGGAGGGAAACCCTTGGAGGTTGGGGGAATCACCATGTGAAGAATCCTCCATGTTCTTGTGTTATTACTCAAGAAAATGGAATCCACTTCGGGGTGAGGGGCCAAAATTGATGTTGTTAATTATCTGCCCTGGTGAAAGTGAGGAAAGAGGATACTGTGTACGCTGACTGTCTTCATTCAAGTCCCGCCTACTTGGGATGACGCTTTGGGGCTTATAGAAAACAAGCACATCGCCTGCTGCCCAGGGAGAGCTTCTGAAAGGAAGCTATTGGCAAGCCTGATATGATCACTTCCGACTACGGAAGACCTAGCCACCATTCCTGGGACTTTCTGTGTAGGAATATAAGAGTGTTAGAAAGCAGGGGGCTGGGGTTTCGGGGGAGCTGGACACTTGCTGAGCTCTCAGACATCCTTGGTCATTGATTAGTGGCTGCCCAATCCTAGATGCTTTCCTGGATTCTACCCAGCCTTTCTTTTGGTTGGGGGGCTGCTGTTCATCTCAACTTTATAAATTTCATGTCTGGGGGCACTTCACGGAGCTCAGTGAACAGTAAAGAGAGATCATCCCCATTCTAGAGTCCAACAAAGCTTTTAGATTCCGCTCTTACTCAGCCAAGTTCCTTTTCCTTCTTTGGCTAAGTTGATGGGATTTACCATGTATCTGGCCATCACTGCCTTCCTTTTAACCACCTCTCTGTCTGTAGCCTTGTTTCTCTCTATAATGAGATCGGTGAAGGAGTCTGAGGATCTGGGCCTCCCTGGAGACCTGGTGTGTCTGTGGGTCCAGTGTCAGAGATGAAAGATTCTTACTGCGATGTTTACGTCCCATGAGACAGGCTCCAGGGAGCTAGTTGGGGGTGGGGGTGGGGGTGGGTAAAGTGCATAAGGAAGTTGCTGATGCTTTCCTGCAGGGCTCCCCCTTGTGGTGGGCCTGGGTAAGTAAGTGCTTTCCCTCCTGTCCTGTCAACCTAAGAGGTAAATGGAGGCAAGCCTGAATGACCAGAAATTGAGTTTACTTAGGAATAGTGGAGGAATTACAGTTGGGGATACGCAAGCTGTAGCAAGCGAGTTTGTTGATGGTTTGTGGTGAGCTGTTTTTATGGGTAAGGAGCGCAAAGAAAGGGGACTCTAGCCAGAGTCCAAACAGCAAGTTCATTGGCTGGAGGCTGGGGAGCGATTCTTGGCAAATGTTCATTGGTCCAGGGATGAGCTTCAGTCTTCTGTAAATCAGGCATTTACTGGAAATCGATCTCTGAGTTCAAGTTTGCTCTTCTGAGGGCGCATGCGTGAGAGCCTCCATTGCCTATCCTATGGTTCCATTTTAGATTGAAGTCCTTTCACACGCCCACAGAAAAGTTTGACAGCTTTAGCTTACAGAAGGAACCCCCTGGGGAACATGTATAAATGCAGATTCCTGGGCCTCACCCTCAGAACAATCAGGACTCAGAACTGCAGCGTCACCAGACCCACCTGATTATAGTTCAGGCCATTCTCTGAGCACGCGTGGACTCTTCTGTAGAGGGAACGCTTCTGTCCCTTCTAGGGAGCCACTTAGTTAATTCACCAGTCGGCACTCATGTTTAAGCTCAAGACCCTTGTCTGACATTTTTGGTGGCGCTGTTCATAAATTGAGCTTCTGTTATTCATGATGATATCACAAGATCTCCCTGGGTGGTCCCTGCTGTCTTCCTTTGTCTTGCTGTTCTTTTTCTCTCCACTTTGTTCATATCTCCCCTCCCTTCCTTTTGTTCAAAAAATAGCCATATTTGTTTACTAAAGCATTTCCTCCTCTTATCTTTGCAGACCAAGGTCAGGGCCGACTTTCTCCACTTCTTCTGATTCATTTCCTCCTTTCTCACCTGAATTCTGTTATGTTCCACTCATCAAACTTAAAATCCAGCCAATGTGTTCTGGATTTTTCTTGCCATGGACCTTGGTAAGATATTGGTCTTTCGGCGTTTGCTATTTCTTGACAAATGCAAATCTGTCTTTTCCCGTTTAGAACCTCAAGAATATCTGTTGAAGGCCTCTGCAAGGGTAAGGGAGGATGTTCTTGAGAGGAACAAGAGTAAACTGGGAGCTGGGACCAGCTTGGAGAGCACTTTGGTGGGAAATACAGAAATTTCAATAGAAGGCCTCATGAGTTTGCTTTTCTTGTTTTTACTCTCAGGCGGCTTTAAAATTGTTCATATTCTGACGTCCTCCTCCTCCCCCAGCCCTAGGGTTCTTTCTGTAAACAAAGAGACCTGCCTTGTGCCCTGTACCCTAAACAGGGGCTTGCATTTTAATTTCTGGCCCTGGAGCAATGTTGTTCCAAAGTCACCCCCTTAATCTCCTTGTCTTTGAGACCTGCTGCCCTGTACCTTTACCGTGCACTTTAGAGAGATATATTCCAGTACGTTCATGAAGTTTCGCATATGCGGAGGACTAACTCAGGCATGGTTTCTACCCACTGGGAAATTTTCAGCTCAGTATTCCCTTCTGATGTTGGTTTTTCTTTGTGTTTTTTCTTCTTGCTGCAGGAAAGCAATCTCGCGGGCAGGCCTGCAGCACCTCACTCCAGCGCATCCCCTCAGCCTTCCCGTTGCAAATGGTCCAGCGAAGGAGCCCAGAGCGACTCTGGATTGGAGTGTAGGTGTCGGCTTTTTCATTTAAACAGAATCCAATTGCATTGGTGTCTCTCTCTTTCTCAGGGTTCCTATAGCTACAAGCAAGACTTAATAATTTTCAAGATTGCTCACTACCAATCTTCAGATATCGAAGCCATTTTCATTTTCAGACTTCTAGGAACATAGCTCATTTATATGAAATCAGATGTGTTGAGGCCTAAAATAAAATCTTCATGAATCATTGGAAGCACTACTGCCTGAGTATGCAGCTGTGAGATTAAAAAGCACCTCTGTGCACATGCTTTATTGGTTCCTGCCACGTTGACGGATGGAGCTAAGCCTTAGTAACATTGTAGAATCTAAATTTCACTCCCTCAACACAAGCTGTCTTATTCTTTCTGGTGCATTTCGCTCCCCTCTTTTTTTGCTTAGAGGATGACCTCACTTTATGTTCCAAGAACTTCATGCCCTCTTGCCTGTTGTACTTCCTCCCCTAACCCAAGGTAAATGGGTTTTGTATCAGCGGGAGTGGTTATATTTGCTGATTTTTAATATTTTAACCCAAAGACCTCCACAAAAACTATTAACTAAAGTTGAAGATTGCAGTCTGAAATTCTTGATTCAGTTGAAACACATTTTTTTGAGAGTCTTCAGTGAGTCAGGCTCTTGGTCGAAGATATCTCTAACTGTGGATCGAAAGGCGTTGTCCCTTCCTGAAAGAATGCAAGGAACAGCATGAAGGGAGAGGAGGGCTGCTCTGAGATTCTGCCAGTCTGGACTTGATGATGAACCTTGTTTAGCATTTTGAGTTGAGTTGAACAGAGTGGAAATCCATGGTCCTCTTCTTCCATAAGAAAGAACATAATAGGGTGGGGGGGAAGGAGTTTTAAAATTAAATTAAATTAGTTTTTTTTTAGCACATATTCCATGACTTAATGTGTTTTTATATTATAATAGTTCTCTCTCTCTCTCTCTCTCTCTCTC
>NW_017731551.1:785972-942878 GCF_001890085.2 Hipposideros armiger | reverse complement strand
CTCTCTCTCTCTCTCTCTCCCTCTCCCAAGCACACACTTATTAACATTCTTAGTGCACATCATTCCTAGGAGGGCTCGTATAGTATACCACGTGATCATGCTGAATTGTTGTTCAGGAAGAATATTCCTCCCCTGGGGTTTCCCATTATTCCAGAACAGTTCATTAATAAACTCCTAAATCATAATAAGGTATACAATATATTTATACCAGTGTTTACATAATTTAAAATAATTAAATGTACAAAAACCAGATGAATAAAATCAAAGAAAGACATGCATGGACAAATGATGAGCGTGTGTTAAAAACCTGGAACCCAAAAAAGTTAGTTTAATATTCATGATGTCCCAAACAATCCTCTATTTCAGATACAAGATTCTAATGAGAAAGTTTAAATCATTTAGATAGAAACAGTCATTAAATCCTTTGTCTGCTCCTTGTGTGACATTAGTCAAGACACTTGATTTCTTTCAGCACTGATGATCTCATCTGTAGATGGGGACAACTGTGGCCCCTCCCTGTGGGGAATTTCATGGGTGTGGTTAGGGTCATAGGTGGTACTAAGTGTGAAAGTTCTTTGTGAACTGCAGATTTATTTACTCAGAATTAAAGTAACTGATGAAGTCATGTATTGATCACACATTAGTTGAGTACTTGCTTCGTTCTAGAACCCGTGTTAGTTCCTTGGGATTCTTAGGTGAGGAAGATGTGGTTTCTGCCTTCAAGAAGCGTAGAAGGCAGTGGGTGGAAAACAAGTCAACAGCTAGAATGCAGGATGGTGACACCCAGAATAGAGTCCAGAGGACATCACTGCAGTGGGAGGCAGGACGCCCCATCCCTATTTGATGTTGGAAATAGTTATCAGAAATGCTTTTCAAAAGAAGTGCCCTGCTGAGCCAGAGCTTGACTAGAATGTGTTGTGTTACCTTCTGATTCCTGTAGAGAGGCATGTCCTCTAAGATTTCATTGAAATGGTATTTTGGTCTAGTGGTGGGAGGCTGTAATACACAGGAGGGGAGGAGCGAATAGGAACGAAGGCTCTTTAGTCTCCCTCTCCTTGGATGTGGGCATCCTGTCATGGCGGCCTGTGGAATTATCATGATGGCAGGAAGCACTTTGGGAATGTTTAACAATGGAGGGAAAACTGAAAGCCTTGTCTGAAGACACTTCGTCCGAGGGCTTATTTAGAGATAAGCTGTCAGGAGTTAAAAGATGTGACTGAAAAAAACAACAAACATAATTGTGGGCTAATATTGCTGTTAGCAAATGGAAGCCAAACAGTGACCAACCCTACAATTCCTTACTACAATCATATAAAACATTCATTTTTTTTCTCAGAAGAGAGGAAGAAACAGATTGTTAAAAACATTTTAGTGACTTTCTGAGGTTGAGTTGTATGAGTTCCTTATATATTTTGGTTTTTAACCCCTTATCAAATACATCATTTGCAAATGTCTTCTTCCATTCAGTAGGTTGGCTTTTCACCCTGTTGGTGGCTTTCTTTGCCGTGTAAAACTTTTTTAGTTTGATGTAGTCCCATTTGTTTATCTTTCCTTTTGTTGCCCTTGCTGGGGAGACATACCCCAAAAAGATATTGTTGAGGCCGATGTCAAAAAGTTTATTGCCTATGTTTTCTTCTAGGAGTTTTATGGTTTCAGTCTTACATTTAAGACTTTAAAGCATTTTGGATTTATTCTTGTTTATGGTGTAAGAGGCTGGTCCATTGTTTTGGGTTTTTTTTTTTGCATGTACCTGTCCAGTTTTCTCAACACCATTTGTCTTTATCCCCCTCTATATTCTTTTGCTAAGACTTTGTTTGCCCTCACTTCAAAATTTGTAGCTTTTCCTCATGAATGTGCATTTCACTCATTTTATTTGTCACTTTGGGTTGCATGTCTGTTCAAGGAGCTAAACCAGGATTTTCCTGGTTCTGTGTAAAGTGTGAGATGAGTTCTCTGACTGGACCTATCTGTGCCATTCCCACCCCTTGTCTGCTCCCCTATGGAAAAGCAGCATGACTATTTATCTCCCTCCATTAGCCCACTCTTCTGGATTGAACGTGTTAAAATAATTCATCTTTACTTATTGACTGTTACTATTTATTAAGCGCTGATTTGACCTGGAACATCTTAAGAGTCTTCCAAATGAAGAGGAGGGTGGCAAGAATTTAAAAAATAAGGTTAAGAAAGGAGGAACTCCAATTTTTTGTCTTTGGTGAGAGTGAAAGGCCCAATCGTGCTAAGAGACACTTCTGGCAAAACGGGACAGAGCAGAGCTGACAGGGGGCACCTTGTTTCCCAATTCCACCCCCTTGTTCCCCCCTCCCCCACACTCTGAGGTTGAAATTCCCTTTGCTCCATTACCATGCGGCCTAGGAGGCTGAGGGTCATCTCAAGGGCCTGTCGTACTGTGACCCCTTGACTTACGTCACCTTCCCTCTCTTCTCACAGACCCAAAAGCTGTTCATGATGCACGTGAAGCTGCAGGACAAATCAGGGTGGACCTGAAATTAGGATCTTCACCCCCAAGTTCCTACTTACTGTAGAATTCCAAAAGGGCCCTGTTCTGACTGTAGTATACGTGCAAAAGTCTTCAGGAAGGGTACAGCTGTTTCCTAAATATCCTTTCATAAAGGGCTTTGAGGAGTGGTCGGCTTGGGGGGTGCCTGAGACGCAGGTGAGCCCTGATTTACTGAGCCTAGGCTGTAGGCTCCTGTGCATTTGGGCCAGGAGTATCCTATTGTAGGGGTCACTTTTTAGGCTTTGGGTACACGAACTTAATCATTTCCTTCAAGTATTCCATTTTAATATCCTCATGTCCCTACTTAGTGATATATGCTTCCTCTTTGATTGGGTTGTCAGAAAAGGCATGACGCATTTTTGCAGTGAGGAACATAGAAAAAAATATGTCATGACTTTTCTGACAACCCAATATTTTCAGTCAGCTCCTCCAAGGCCAACGCTTCTCTTCCTCTCTGATTTACTCACATGGCTCATTACGACTTACAGGATTCTCTGCCTTTCCTAATGTCATTTCCATGATGGCTTTTTGCCAACAGTCACTCTTGTGCCTGGGCACAGGCCTGTCCTCTCGTGCCTGCCAGGGGTAGGACCCTTCGTGGTGACGTGTGGGAGTAGCCAGATTTCCTATTGACAACAGTGGCTGGTTGGCCCCACCCAATGTGGGAATTATTTCCTCTAGAGATTTCCTCTCTTGCTGTCTGTCAGGGCATGTTCATCTTTTCAGTTGAACTGATTCCGTTTGTTTTAGTCACCATGTGATTGGATTGTTCACAATACCTCTACCCATCATGCCCTGTCTTACAAACCTTAGAACCACGTTCGTGTTTTTTAGTTGACTTTCTGGGTCCTCAGTTCGATTCCAGGCTCCTTGAAGGGAAGCACAGTGTTTTCTGCTTGTTTTTCTTATTCACGATGGAAAGCACAACATCATAGGTCTAGTAGCTATCCGACTGCTGATATCAGGGGACTGATGGATTACGGCTTTTCTGCTCAATCAGCAAGAAGGGGACATTTCTCTGGCAGTCAGTGAGCACTCAGATGATCTCCAGTTCCTGAAAAGCATGGTGGACATGAGTCCAAACCTGCTTGAAAAATAAATGGATTTGTGCTATTTGAATCCCAGGTAACTCTTTTTAAATTTCTTTCCTGGCACAATGCATTGTGTTAAGTCTTAGAACACACATCGATGTTGGGTCTTTCCATTCTCCCCAGTGGCATCCTCTGTTCACCTTGGTGATGGCAACCTGCAGGGGCTGCCCCCACTGACATCATGCCATGCATGGCAGCCAAGCCAGTTTTTGGGAAAACAAGCTGAATTGCTAGGAAGGGAGTGCTGCTCAAAAAGGAAAAACAATATTCTCATCTCCCGGGCTGGAATCCAAGTTTCCAGTTTAGAGTGAGTTAGCTCATTTAGAAGTGTGTCTATCGCATAGATAATGTATCTCTTCCCTTAAATGTCACATGTCTCTCCTGCGATGGAGGCTTCATCTGGACTTAGAGATTTCTTCCCTGTTTTTACTATTATAGTGAGAGCAGAGGAGGTGGGTCTCGTTCTGTCTCCACTGTTTTATGATTTTTTTTTCCCATTTCACTCCCTAAAACAGTTCTCCAAGCAAATGGTGGAAAAGCCTTTCTTAAAGGTCATGTTGGTTTTCAACCTTGCTTTCGATTCATTTTTTCCTCACCCATTGGAACATTTCCTACAGCCCTGAAGGCTATGGAAAACAGCCTCAACACAAACAAAGCCAGATCCTAAATCCAGACCCCCTTTCCTTTCGGGTCGCTGACGATGCTGAGAACAGAAGGGCTTTCTCCCAGGCAGGTAGAAGTGTAACAGTCAGTGCACCGCCTCACGGTTGAGTTCAGGGACAAGATCAGGGAAACGGTGTCTTCACGTGGGGTTGGTTTAAACTAGGTTATGAAACTAGGTCATCTTATCTTTAGCAACCGTGAATGAAAATCCAGGAGGAGGCAGGCGTGCGTGTCTGCGTGCGCTCATGTTCTCATCTTAGTCTTGTACCAAAACGGCAATCCTGGCAGACGTGTGCCTCCTTTACAAGCTTCAGTCCTCAGCATCTTGACCTTCGGGCTTGAGTGTCATCACCAGTAGTGACTTCCCCCTGCAACGGTTTTCTCCACTCCCATCCACATTTCAAAGAATGTGTTCAGGCTAATCAAGAGATCAGATTGCTGAGAGCTCCCAAGGAACTACCCATCTCTAAGTCAGCGGAGGTCCTGGACCTGCTCAGCCATGTTAACTGTGGGAAATATCTAGCCTGATTTCATGCACTCTCACTTTGTTTTCCAAAACTGTGAGAATTTTAAAGGAAATCACACTGGCTTCTGGGGGAAATCATAGACTCCTTCGCAGGTCAGTGAGAACTTTCTAGGCCTGATCTGCCCCTGGCAAATGATGAGCTAAACGTACACGAAGAAAGTCCAGTTGAAATATTTATTAGCCGTAAAGTAATTCTAAATTTTCTAGTAGCCACATTAAGAAAAGTGAAAAGAAATAGGTAAGATGAATTTTTAGCACTATATTTTGTTTAACCATATGTATAAAAAATATTACCATTTCAACATGTAATCAATATAAAAATGATCAGTGATGGTTTACATTCTTTTTTCACACTAAGTCTTCAAAATCTGCTGTGAATTTTACACTGACAGCACATCTCAATTAGTGCTAACCACATTTCTAGTGCTCAATAGAATAGCCATGTGCTTATTGGGCAGCACAGAGCTAAACCATCCAAGAAAGATTTTACCTGCTATTATCTTGAAGATTTTAGGAGAAGACAGTCCAGATATATATTAATATATTATTTTCCTTCCTGAATTTCTAAGGACATTTATACAGGATGCATACGTATAATTTTTCTAATTGTTTCAAAACGTTTGTATAAGCAAATGTTTTCATTTTGTGTAGATGATTTGTTTCTAGTGTCGGTAAGTGTTATTCAGCCTGTAATACCCAGCCCCCCAACTATCATCTTTTTACCTATAACTATTACTAGGACTTCAGTAGAACTTGAGAGCAAGGAATAATTTCTCCCTCTCTCTATATATCTACCTATGTTGATCTCTACTCTTAGGTAGCTGGATCTATCTATATGTACACTTATCTATATAAATATATGTATATCTCTAGAGACCTGTCTCAGCACTCACAAATACAGAAGAAATGTTATCTTCATTTAGAAATGGGAGAGCTATTTTTTATGGGGGGTGAGGGGGTGGGGTCTGGCACAGATGGATACTCTGAGTTGTATGCTATTTGAGATGACATTTCAAAATGGATGTGCAGAGAAGACAGAAAGGTTCCTGGGTGGGGGGAATGGAATAAACAAAAAACATGGTACACAAAAAGGAAAGTATGGCTACCTTCAGAGAAGAGTGACAAGAGAGTTAAATGGCTGAAGGTGAATAAGGAAGATTAAAGATAGACAGATTGGTGCCGTTAATGGAAGGTCTTGTATGTGCGGTTCAATTTGGGTTTCATTTTATAAAAAAGAGGGAATCATTGAAGCATCATGAGCAAGAAAGAGGCATACTCATAGCTATGTTGTAGGGGAATTAATTTTACAGCAGTGTAAATTATCAGTGAGGATGTCAGAATTAGAATTCAGAGCAGAAGAAACAAGGACTTAGAGATTAGACATGCTGTTCAGTGTGTGCTAAGTAACTTGTAGATAATGAAAGAAAATCCAGATGAAAATATGGGCAAAGAGAAGAGGACTGTATTAGTTGGGGTAATGGCTAAATATAGAAGTTGATTTCTCACTTGTGTAACAGACCAGGACTGTTCCAGGTAGGCTGGGTAGGGGGTTGGCCCTGTTCCATGGTTATTCAGTGACCCAGACAGACAGTTGCTTTTACATCTTCATCAGAAGGCTTCTAAAATCATCCCAGAAGTTGAATTTCCAGGGATCCAGGATGGAAAAGGAGCATGAAGGAATACATGTGGGAGGTTTTAATGGGCCAAGTCTGAAAACAGTACCAGCCATTCTTGCTCATGTTCCATTGGTTAAAACTTGGTCACGTGGCCATACCTAATTACAAGGGCGGCTGGGTAATCAGGTTTAGCTATGTGTTCAGGAAGAAAAGAAAAATGATCATGGTGAATGGCTAGCAGTCTTGGCTACAAAGACCTAGAAGAGAAGCTAAACCACTTAAATAGACGTAGATTTTTTTTTCCCATTAGTATTATTTCCTTAGGGCACATCCCCAAAAGTGAGATTACTAGGCAAATCTATGAATGTTTTAATTCATTATATGGCTTTTTTAAAGGCTTCTGTCAGTGTGTTTCCTTTTTCCTACCCCCAGGATCTATCTTGTTAACGTTGAGCTTTCTCACTGTGTATCTATGGTTTCATGTCTCTTTCCTTATAATCCCTCTGGGCGATCTCATGCCACGTCGCTCTTCCTCTGTCACCTTCTTCTCTGGTGGCTGTAGAAGGGCAGAGAAGTGTCAAGCCTAATTGATCAGTCATAGACAAGTTCTAGAAGCTATTATCTAATAAGCTTGAAGAGGTAGGGGAGGGTCTACTCGATTATTGGGTCTCAGACTCAGCTGCACAGATGAGTCACCTCCAGAACTCCAACAACTCCTGATGTCCAGGTTTCCCCTCAGAATAGTGAAAATGGACTCTCTGCGAGTGGTACCCAGGTATTTTTAAAAACTCACCAGGTCATGTTAATGAGCAGTCACATTTGAGGACCAGTGTGTTAGAACCGCTGTGGCTGGAAGCCTCCATCTGTTTCTTTTCCTCTTTCCTTACAAAGATCCATCTTTCTAATCAGAAACCCATTCAGGGGTGAAGTGAGCTAAGCAGTCCTGCTGTGTCGGAATCTGGGGCAAGGTTTATCAGCAGGTGGTGTGCTCTGTGCAGGGGGCAAATAGCCCCTGGCCCAGGATGAAGCCTGATTGCCCAGGGAATGAGTGATGATGTGCTGAAAAACCCGATTCCCAGGATTTGGCCATTCCTGCCTACTGTACTTGGCCTGCCAGGACTTCATTCCTGGCCTAACTGGTATTACCAGTGGTTTTTTTTTTTTTATCATTTCCCCACTGCAACATTTTCTACTTCGCTTTCTAGAAGAGTTGGCGGGATCTTGGCTGTGTCTAGATTTCTCTAGTATTTGCTGCTGTAATTATGTGTTTAGTTTCCATGTTCACTGGTAGATTTTACTGCCTGGGTTACCACATTAACCCAGTGCCTGGTGCCGGTGATGTGGAATAAATGTTTATTGAATGAATTAAAGGATAAAAGGAAGAAAAGGGATTTTATTCTAGAAATGGTTGTGCATTAAAGTTGGATGATAAATTCCTAGTAGTATAATATTTTAGATTGTGGGAATCAATTTCTTTAGAATCCCTAGCAAAGAAGTGCCTTTTCAGTAATGGATTAAGTTTATTTGCTACACATTTCATTCACTTTCAGTCATATTGCAATATGATGGTGGTTGAAATAGATGTTTTTAATCAAGGCAATAAAATCTGAATATTCAGTTTCAAGTCACTGCTGCTCTGAAACTCGTTCGCCCCTATGTTTATCGCAGCGCTATTTACAATAGCCAAGACTTGATTAATTAATTTTTAAAAATATGGTCCTCATCCATCACTATCTGAAAACTTTCAGGGTCCAAACCTACAGTTATTCGCTGTTTGCAAATATTCAAATACCAGAAGTATTTGAATATTTTTCGAAGCGGGGGGCTCTTTCAATTTGAACAATTTAGAATTATCTGGGTGAAGGCCCTGCTGAATAGGCAAAATGTCTGAATTAGTAGAAATGTATTAGGCTTTGAGTACACAGCGACTTGAAACTTGAAACTGAGTTTCAAGAAACCTCGGGCTTAGAGCTGTGATGTATTATTGTTATAAATCTGTTTTTCAAACAGTCTTTACTTAAGGTACTTTAATACTCTCATCTTTGCAAATTTGCTTAGTAAAGGCAACTTTAAGTAGAACTTTGGTTTAAATTGTTATGGAATCTGCAGTGTTGGGCCTGGATAAGTAAGCCCTTCATTGAACCATTTGAATCTTATTTCCTTATTTGTGTAATATATGTTTCAAAGATTCCCATATCCATGGAGAAAGCATCGATAGACCTAATGTCCATTTTCCTTATTGGCTCAAAGCATTTCCAAACCCCTTTTTCCATTCCGAGCCCTTTGATAGGGTCAATACCAGCAGTAGTTTTAGGGGTAAAATGAGAAATGTTTAAACTCCTTGGCTTCCCTGACTTTCTTGCATGCAAAACCTAAACCTGAGCACTTTCCCACCTTATGTCTGAAAAGAAAACTGAAGTCAGGTGGGTCTTTTCCTTCCAGGAGAATGCCGTGAATGGAGAACACCTATGGCTGGAGACCAATGCCTCAGGAGACCTGTGCTACCTGGGCGAGGAGAACTGCCAAGTCCGATTTGCAGTGAGTGTGCTCAGGCCTCAGGGCTCTGAGCTCTCTGGCGGGGGTGGCGGAGGGGCGGGGGGCAGACTTCCCAGCTGAGTCTCAAGGCAGCAGGGATCATGGTGCCTGAATTTCCAAGGAGAGGTTTGAAAGAGCTGGTCCCTTGTGAGACAGGTGACAGAGAGAGTAGTATATCAAGTTAACATGGCTTTCAAGGGGTCAAGTTGAATGGTTTTCGGGCTTGACTGTGCAGGCCCAACCTTGGTATAATGTGCTACTTTATGATGCTACCCATGATTGGTTTTGTTTGTGCGTTGGGTGGGAGAGAGGCAGAGTGAGCATGAGAGAATGTCTACTTATGGAGGGGGTTCCCGTGTGGGAGAGAGGTCTGGGTGGGGAGGGAAGGTCTCTGTGGGAGGGGAGACTCATTTGTAGGAGAGAGTGTGTGGTGGAGGGCATTACTGGTGGGTGAAGGTGGGCATGGATGGAAAAGAGTGTCTGGCGGTGGGTGGAGGCTAGCAAATTGGGACTAAGTTCTGGAGAATAACATTCTAGAAACCATATACACAATCTATAGTCAACATATTGGAGTATCCTTTGCTTTTTAAAATTTACTTTCTGTCCCTATTTAGAACAATCTGTTTAAATGTTAATTTCTCTTTATGTTCTGTGAAGACAGCATGGTTGCCAGGCAGTGAGTTGTGAGGAACTAAAATTTTAGTGTTGAGAAAGTGAACTTAAAATTTTTGTGTAGTTTAAAATTATGGGTCCGAAAAGAGCGTGATGGGAAATTGAAATAAACAAGAAAGATGTCCCTTCTTATCTGGGGAAATGGGCAACAGAACTGACATAATAAAAAATTCTTTCCTGTTGTGTTTGTTTCTTATGTGGAAGAAAGATTTGGGGCAAAATGGAGGACCTTGGAATTACAAGCGAATATGTTTTTATTCATAACTAATAAGGAAGAAATTGAGTTTCCATCAAAGTTTATAGAAAAATATAGCCCCTAAGGACTCCTCTCAGCTGCCTGGAATCACAAAGCTAGGGAACCAAGACCTTTAAAATTACATTAGCTGTTGTGAAGCCCAGTTTATAGATTTTGTTTTGAAAAGTTTATGAGAGTTTTGAAGGACCAGGGTGTTTTTGAGTAAAGTTGGGAATAGTTAAGTGTCAGTGAAAGGCCCAGCTGTACAGACTCAATTTAAAAGCAGGAAACCTGGGCTTGAATCTCAATTTTACCACTACTGTGTGAGATTGAGAACTCTTGACCTTTTGGCCTGAGCTACCTTCTTGGTAGAAAAATGGCGTAGGATTAAATTATTTTTAGTTTTGCTTTCAACTCAGCTCCGTACTTAATTGTTTGCATTTCTTTTAATCTGATTGTAAATTCAGTTGATTTAAATATCACTTTGACTTTATGCATATGTACTTTCAATGAAAGTATAATTGCGTGGAGTTTGATTAAATTAACCAAAACCAAGAGGAAGAAGCTCAGCTATTTGGACTAAAATCTTATAAATAATTAACATTAGGATCGTAGTTAACTGCATAAACACTGGTCTTGAGAACATAAAATGGAAAAAATGAAACCCGATCTCACTTGCATATATACTTTTGAACTCCTTAAACCTGGTATCAGTAAATAACATCTCTGTCCACTAACTGATTATAACTTGGTCACTATTCCCTCTAGGCCAGGAAAAACAAGGGAATTTCAGGTCCATGTAAGGAGGTAATGGAGTTGTGAAAATTCCTAATAGTGTTCTGTTGAAACTTCCTCAAAATTTCATCCTAAATACTTGACTCTATTAACTCACTTTACAAAGTATCTAAAAGATGAATAATTGTTCTCCAAAAAAAAAAAGTTAATTAAATCAATGAGGCAGCTGAAGACCCAACTGTGTTTCTTCATGATAAGTTTCTGAAGGCTCAGTTTCTTCACCTATAAATTGAAGGAAATGTTTGGAGGATTAGATGAGATGATGCATTAAAAGGACTTACTTGCCACAGCGACTCTCATAATGAATTAAAAGGAAAAAGTAAAAACCAGCAAGGACAGGAGCAGACAGTTCACAATAGAACTCCCAGAGGCCAATATATTATATATGTGAAAAATATAAACAAAGGCACCCAAATTCAAACAACTCTAAGCAGTCAACATCATGTGACTATTCAATTAGTAGGGATTGACAAAATGATAATACTCACTGCTGGTTAGTTAAGGCTCAAATGGGTACTTTCATTGTTAGCTGGCAGAGGTATAAATCTGCATACTTCATAAAATTGGCAGTATGTAATAAAAGCATTAAACATTGAGCTCTCTCCGCCTCATTTGGGCATCACATTTTGAGAGGGACACTGTTAAGCACAAGAAGACCCAGGGGAGTGTACTCAAGTTGGTTCGGGGTAGGGAACTGTGTAGTCGAAAGAAGAGTTAAATAACCTGGGTTGCAAAAGGGTGTGAAGGAGGGAAGGGAGAGAGAATGGACCGCATCCAGTGTTGGCAGAGCTGACATGAAGAAAAGGGAAGCGCCTTGGTCTTTGTTCTTAGGGAGGTAGAGCTGACTTCTCGATACTATAGGATCCACTGACTCCAACAGTGGACCTTGCGGTCTGGTTTAATAAACACCATCTGGAAATCCTGTTAGCCATGTACGTTATTGTTTCTTTTCTCCAAACGGTGCTTCAGTATGGCTGGAGTTGGACTTGGGAATCTGATGTTTAATAAGCACCTCACAGAATCATGGTGCAGATGGTCCACAAACTTAACTTTGAGAAAATACTGTATTATAAGGAAGAACTTGAACAGCTAGATCTGCCCAGCAAGGGAACAAGGTACCTGGAAAGATGGGCTCAAAGGACATACAAATAAGTTGGATGACCATCTTGATGCTGGGGCAGGGGAGCGTGGGGGAAGAGGGGGTTAGGCAGGGAGACCTCTTAAGAGAGTCTCCAGTTTAAATGTTCTATTTGCAGCTTTCTTAGGCTTGAACACAACCGTTTTATAAGAAAAATGCACTCATACACAGATCATTATATTCTCATTTCTTTTAATGAGCCACCTTTGCAGAAAGCTGACCTGTTGATAGAGAGACCAAATTATCATAACCAGGTGCTACCTGCAGTTTTCTACATGAAACGTAGGCAGAGCGCTTGGAGGAGGTGGGCACCCATCACTTAAAAGGTGCCTTTCACGCCTCACCCTGTTTCAGCAAAGCAAGTGTCACGGGTGGAAGTTAAGAGAAGGGAGGAGAAGTCAGTGTGGGTTGAGTCGACAGAGGCGGCTTCATGGAAATGGGGCTTGAGTGCAGTTTTGAAAGATCGGTACGATTTACATAAGTGGGATTGAAGAAGGAGAACAATCCAGGCAGCGGGAGGAACATGAGCAAACTCAGAGGCAGGGACAAGCTTTGTACAATGGAGGAGGCAGTCGTGAGACATGCATGAGCACCCCAAAGGGCATGTGTTAGGTAAGAATGGAAATAAGGATGGATGGCGGGGGGTGGGGCGTCCATGTTTTCTGAACCCAAACATGTTGTAAATGTCTGTGTGCTTATGAAGCATGCCATATCACATATTCTAACCCAACACAGGTTTGAGGGGCAAAGTGGCTGCTGCTGTAACATTAAGGGGGGAAACCAGAACTACATTGGGAAACTGTCCTGAACTTACGGGGACATGGCAATCGTCTGTTTAACACCAAAGCTGTCTCGCAAATCCACGACCTTCTACGGCCATATGGTTTGATATTTAGGGCCTGATATTGGAGGGCGTTGAAAGCAAGGCAGTGACATCACAGGACATGAAGACAGTTATAGAAGAGTGTGCGCCAGAGCCTCGCAGCTGAACCAGATGACCTTTAAAATCCTCCATCTTCTACATTTCTCTAGTGGCAACATTTCATACTGTAGAATGTCTGCGAGCAGACATTTAATGGGATTAAAGTGATTTCCACATCAGCGACAGTCCCCAAATTAGTAACTGTTTCTTTTTCTGGTCTAGAGAGGATAAAGGGGTGCAAAAATCATGAAACTGGAGCCAAGGGATCGCTGTTTCCCAACATGATTATGGGGGGGAAATGAAACAAAATCCAACGAGGGCCACTCCTGTTGGGTGGTATTTATTTAGATGGACATCTGTTCATTCATTGATTCTAGAAATGTTTATGGGCTGAGTACCCAGTACCAGATACTTCAGACAGTGTAGACAGTGACAGTGAATTGTGAGAGACAACCTCACAGTTTAGTGGGTGTCCTCTGTAGAAGCCGTTCTCAGGCTTGGTGACAGTATCTATGAAGATGTTCGGATAAATGTTTGTTCCCAAAGAAACTCATGCCTCCACTGAAAACCCATAAAGCAGATACCAGCGCACACCTTTTTACATGTAAAAGCCACGTGCCTACATCATGTGTGGATATACACACAGAACAAGTGTAGTCACACTGTCAAGACACACGTAGGCACAGAGGCAGCACAGGTAATAGGGAATGGGCTCTGTCTGAGCCGGACCTGAGTTTAAAACCTGCTGTTCCATCTACGTACTGAATGAGCTTGGGACATACCGTTTCCCCTCTTTTTTGCCTCCATTTTCTAATTTAGAGTATTGTTATTCCGATGGACCTCGGTCAGTGATTCTTATTTCTGGATGAGCATTGTAGTCATTTATGACACTTTAGTGTTTCATTGCATTGTTTTTTTTAATGGTTGACTCCCAGCCTGGATCTATCACATTAGAATCTCTGGTGAGTGGCACCGGGCATGAATACGTTCAAAGAAACCAACTCCACAGGTGATTCTCTGTGCTGTCGCACAAAGTGGGTAGAGAGCCCCTGAACTAATTTAGAACGAGTGTCAGGACCCGGTGAAGTGGCCTGGTCCTCGCACCTGGCATATACTAGCTGTTAGGGGCTGAATTGTGTAGCCCCAAAAGATACCGTGCCGTCCTAATGCCAGGTATCTCAGAATGTGACGTCACTTGGAAGCAGGGTTGTTACAGATGTAATTAGTTAAGATGAGGTCACACTGGAGCAGGGTGGGCCCATAATCCAATATGACATGTGTCCTTATAAGAAGTGGAGTGGATACAGAGATACACTCACCGGGAAGAAGGCCATGTAACAACAGAGGCAGCGACTGGAGAGATGCATCTGGAAGCCAAGGGATGCCAAGGCATGCAGGCTCTCCCTCGTGGCCCTCAGAAGGGTGCCAGCCCTTCTGACTCCTTGGTTTCAGACTTGAAGCTTCCAGCCTGGGAGAGAGTACATGTCTGTTGTGTTAAGCCACCCAACTTGCGATCTTTGTTAGAACAGCAAACAAATTCAATACCCATTCTCTAAGGTGAGTTACCCCCTCTGGCTGGACAGATACCTGCACGAGGCTCACATATGTGCACACACACACACTCACAGAGGTACATTGAAATCAGTCTTAATTGAGGATTTTGGCTGAGAGGTAGGTGGCTTTCTGGAAAAGTGAGCAGACAGGCAGGTCGGTGCCAGGGGCTGAGAGCTGCAGGCAAGAGAGTAGGTAGACAGTTAGGTGAGCGAGAGTGTGTAGGTTGGGTAAGAGGAAAAAAGAACTGTCAGACTTCAGAATGCTCTCGCCAGATATATCGTCTCTATTTTTAAATGTGCTTATGTCACCTTTGTGTGCATGTGGGTAGGCTCATGGGTACTGTTTTGCTTTTTGCTTTTTTGTTTTATTCATGTATTTTGCTTTCATCTTTTCCTGGTGGATGATGTTTGTCAAAAATGGCCAATTCCACCTGTAACATGCCCTTAGTTCCAAGGCGTCTTCCAATATCGCTTGTGGATGAACTAACATAATTTTATTGAGTCAATGAAGGAATGGCATTAGGGCCATGTGATGTGGGGCTGATGGGAAGGAGAGAGTGAGGAACCATGCAAAGCTGGAGACAAACGGGTCCAGATGAAAAGCCTAGCTCTGCCCTGCTTTTCTGAGCCACAGGTTCCTCTCTAAAATGCTGATGATGACATCTGCCTCTCAGGATTGGTAGAAGGATTCAATTAGTTGACACATGTTAATATCCTCCCTTCTTCTCTCCTGTTTTGCTTATATTTCAATGTTCTTAAGTTGAACGAGCTCTGTAGTAGTTTGGTTAGACTTTGGTTTCGACAAGGCCTTATGTTTGGGGTTGTCCTGTGGCACCCCAACACTGAGACTCTTAGAGAGTCACTTGTCATTTTGCTGCTGCGTGTAATATGCGTCATCTTACTAGGTCATGGGTGGGAGCAACTGAGTGTGACAAATCAAAGTGACCCTTTCTGGAAGTCTGCTCACAGGCCCTGTCTTCTTGCTGGGAAGTCAGAAGCCTCATCACTGGAGGCGATCACAGCATCTGCACACAGGGATGCCAGCCATATCCCTGGGTCTTTGCAAGAAGCTGGAAAGAAGTTTCTAGACCCTGACCTGACTGAAGGAAACTTTCAGCTTTTTGTTGTTTAAAAAAAAAAAAATCCAGCAAGGTGGGCAGGCAGGTCAAGTGACCTGGCCGGCATCGCAAGATGGTGGCATTGGCGCCAGGGAATGCTCGTGCTGGGTCTGGCCTCTCCCTCCTCAACTCAGGGTGGCAGTGGGCTTACGGCCAGGCTGCCAGGCCGCCAGGCCATGGTGCTGAGGGAGCTCAAAGTGTGTCTGCTGGGGGAGACAGGGGTAGGTAAATCAAATACTGTGTGGCGGTTCATGGAAGACAGTTTTGATCCGAACATCAACCAACTCTATAGGGTTTTAGAATGACAAAAATATGAGAAGTACTAAAGGATTTGCTTGGGAGGACTGTGAACCTGTGGACTGAACCATCTGTTGTGCACCCGCCTGGTTGAAGTGGGTGGTGACCGCTTAGAAGGAAGCACTGTGACACTTTAACTCTCAGATCTCGTCCGCTTAGGAGATGGTAGAGTTTAAAGGAAGGGTTCAAGATATGCATGACTGGAACCCACATCAGTAACTGAACTTACGGACACTCCTAAGACTTCTGGCTTTTGGAAGCCGCTCTAATATGAGACAGAAGTGCGCATATATTCAGCTCATCTCACTGAGCACCTGACAAATTCTTGCACCATCTTCAACTCTCCTGAAGGCCCTTTGGTATGTCCAGTAGAGGAACTGCCAGATTTCATGTACCTTTGGTCTTTTTATGTCTCAATATTGGTGTACTCAATGGTGTTTCTATCAGTATATATAACCCAGAGATCCAGGCATTGTTTGTGTGAGGCTTAGAGTTGTTTAGAAGTCATGGTCCTTCGTTAATTTTTAAATGTGCTGAGCTGTTCATCCTTAAAGGGCACCATATATCATATGGGGATGACTGCATCCCATGTGCCATCCCAAGAAAAGGGCTTGCAGTCAAGAGAGGTACCTGAAAGTGATGGCAGGGTACACCTGTGACTGCAAGAGCTAAACAAGTCCACTGCACTTACAGAAAAGAAATTTTAGGGCTGGCCGAGTGGCTCAGTTGGTTAAGAGTTGGCTTAAGAGTGCAAACTCTGAGCAACAGGGCCACCCGTTCGATTCCCACATGGGCCAGTGATGCTGCACCCAAACTGAGCTGTCGCTGAGCTGCCAATAGGTGGCAGGATGGCTCAGCTGGTGTAACAACAAGATTGCCTGTTCAATGGTGGGCTACGCCCACCCGCAACTAAGACTGAACTTGATACCTTGAGCTGAACTGTCTCCTGGATGACTCAGTGGATGGAGCGTGCGCTCTTAACAACAAGGCTACTGGTTCGACTCCCACATGGGATGGTGGCTATGCCCACCCGCAACTAAAATTGAACCCAGCACCTTGAGCTTAGGGGCCACGAGCTGCTGATGGGAAGCCAGATGGCGACTGGTGCCCTCCACAATGAAGATTGAAGAACAACAACTTGGCTGGTCCCCTCCCCCAATTCCCCAATAAAATCTTTTAAAATAAATAAATAAATAAATAAAAATCCAGAACCTGGTCACACCTGGTCTATTTCATCTCTGGAAGATGGGCAGATGCTAGCTTTTGTGTATCTGTTTGCTGTGGGCAAGACAGTGAAAGAGTAAGTGCCCAGCGCCCACTGCCGGGCCTTTCTGCCCGTTTGTGCATTCCTGGCAGGTGTGCACCACAGAGCACCAGCACTGGACTCAAACCTCAGAATCCCTCCATGCCTGTTCAGCACGGCGGATCAATGGTCTGCACTCCCAGATGGTGGCTTGGCTGTGCGGGATATGGGGCAGTCATAGGGAACTGTGAGTGTGGCAGTAAAGCCCAGGCAGCTTGGCCAGCTCTTTGAAGTTGTTTGAAGATGCCATCCTTAGGAGCTGCCAAGACCACTCTGTACCCGAGGCCCCTCCCACCCTTAAAATATGGAGATGCTCATGAGTCAAGATAACTCAGGGAGAGCCTAGCCATCAACAGAGATAGTTTTGAAAAAGCTTTTGCACAGACAGACTCTGCCCTTGACCCCTAGTCGGTGGATGTGAGTAGAGGGAGTGGGGTGTTTCTGTGGGTGCAGGTGATGTTGCCCGTATGTGTCTGGCCAGAGGGTGGGGCCTTTCCATGAGACCATTCAATTGCACACTTAGAACTGTGTCTGGCGCATGGCAGACCCTCAGTAAATGCCAGCCATTGTTACTATTCCAACTATCATCGCTGTTGTTATAACTAATTATTTGGCATAGAGTGCGGTCCATATACTTGAGAATATAATACTGATCCTGCCTACTTCATGCAATAGAAATAGCGATGGGATATGAAGCCCAGGGGGCTTTAGGGTTTCGTCAGTTTTTCCTAGGGACCTTGGATTGATGGTATCATAGTCTATTTGCATTGTCTACCTAAAATGACATTGGAGAGCACTAAGCTCATAAAAACAATATGGGGTATTGTTCATTAAAAGAGGCTTGTGACCAAAATAAGTTTAGAAAACACTGAACACCTTTAATATACAAATATGCATTATGGAGCTCTAAGAAGAGCATAAGGTATAAAGGTTTTCCTACTTTTTTTCTGGTGGCAAGGGGAGGACTGTTGAACCCGTTATTTTTCCCACAGAACATCCATCGACGTCTTGTGGGATCTCAATATTCAGTGGAAAAGTATTTAAGACATGCTCACATGATGCAGTTTTCCTAGGACTTGCCAATTTTGATCAATAACAACAATTTGGTGGGGGTGGGGTTACTGGAGGGAGTTTAAGGTAAAGGAAAGAAAAGTCAGAGACTCTTAATCACCACCTAGCTTCATAACTTTTCTGTATCTGTGCGCACACACGTATGTGATTTTATTCTGAGAGAATAATTGCCATCACTTTGCAGTGATAATTTTAGATCGAGGCTGCTTTTATGTGTTTGTACCTGAGTATGTGTTTATGTGGTGTAGTCCTGTTGTTGTTTAATATTGGTATGGTCCCGTGACTTAATAAAAATGATTTGCATCTGATTTAGCACACGTAATGTATATATCACACTGCCGGTAAATATTCTGCACTTGGTAATGATGTCTTACTGGAAATGGTATGGATAGTTGCGTGTCTGTGAGTGAAAACCATATTGCCGATCAGGGATAGAGTGTTGGGAGAGCCAGGACTGAAATGGTGGTCTTCCTGGGCTAGACTAGTTGACAGACTTTCTCTTAATGACATCGCCAATAGCTTGGGATGTAGGAAATGGCAATGAAAAAAAATAGCGAGTTCACCACGGCTTCATGTGGCTTCTTATGTGGCAGATACAATCTTCCAGGTTAAAATAAATATCTCTAAATTATTGTTTAGAAATCTTAAAGCTGTGACCTTTAAACAACAATTGCATCTGTTTCCACAAAGTGAACTAATAGTGTGAATATGTTAGGATTCATACTGCAAGTAAGATGGCGTATCTAGTGCTATTACAGCAGTGAGGATTAAAAGGCAAACTTTGGTGGTTCTTAGTTTACCTTAAGCCTCAGACCTCCGCTATGCCCTTGATATTAACCTCAGAACTAGAGAGAGCCATCAAGACAACACTGAGATACCGTTTTCTGTTGTCTTCATTATGACTTCTGTAATATATCCAGCCCATCCTCATCATCCGTCTTCTTGAAATTTGGAAGTACACTTGTATTTGTTTATGTACGGCTCTAATTGTGTGAATTTCTACTTATAAATGTCTGTATACTTGTAATTATATTTATATACCTTTTTGCATGTATAGGAACACTTCAGTTAATCTACTATAAGATACATAATGACTTTGCTGTGAGATGATTTTGAAAAGAGTGTAAAAATTGAACGGGAGCAGCCTCAGAAGCAGTGGAAAGCACGAAGACAGGAAGGCAAAGTTAAAGCTATTGACTGGCCACGGTCATACAAGCGAGGACCTGCTGCCACCAAAGCCGCGACGCATAGAGGAAGCAAATGGGAAAAAAGAAATAAAAGACAAGAAGCAGAAAATACAAAGCAGAAACAAGAGACGAGAACCACAAAGTGCACAGACAGTCAATAATAATAGTTATGGAAATACGAAGTGTCCTTGGGTAAAATGAAAGCAAGGCGTGGGAAATAGAATTATGGATTTTTGAAGGTTTCTTTGAGCTCATTAAACTGACATCCCTTTTTAATGCATCGTGATCAGGAAGGAGGGGGCAGAAGGAAGCCTAAGCGGCGTGACAATCTCCGACTGGTCAGTGGAGGGACGCGTTCAGCATTGTAAAACCCAGCCCTGAGAGCAGCGGGGTTGGTACTTTCCATTAAATGTATATCAGCCAATACAGATTGGCCAGGCCATCACCATACTTTTCATCAGTAACAGCTGCAATACATATTTGTTTCCTATGTCAATAACTGCACCTGAATTTTACGTAGAATTACAAAAGATGGTAGTGGTATACACTTGTTACCCAGTCGAGGTGGCAGACTTCCAGGATTCACCTGTGTTGAAGCCCATCAGAGAGTTCTTGTACCTTCTTCTCATTAAAACTATGTATTAAATTCACCAATATAAGAGGTTTTTAAGCCACTCTTAAAGAAGATGATTTGGTACAAGTTTTAATATAAAAGTAAGCTATTGAGATACATGCACCCTTTCCCCCCTTAACATGAATCCTGTGTCATTCTGACGATAGCTTTTTCTCATCCTAACTTCACGGTCAAACATAATGAGGTATCATTCTTTATAACCAGCTTTGAATTAACACGGCCTCTAGCAATTTGGTCCTTGCCAAGTTGTTTTTCCTGGGAACCTCAATTGGCTGATTTTCAGGAGGAGGAGAGGTTTTCACGTGTCTTTCTAGTTCTCAGATTCAGCTCACTTTTACTCTTTCTCTGCGTCTCCAGGGAAGCTATGAACTCGACCCTCTGGGCCTTAGCTCTGGTGGGTCCTGCTTACCCTGTAGAGTTACAGGTATACCCGAGATGACTCAGGGGAGGTGACTCTAGAAACATAAACACTTCACATGCAGATGGCTTCAGGTAATGTGTTCCTTAGAACAGAACAAAATATGCTGTTGAAGAGCAAATTTAAGTGAGTTTTATTGCGGTACTTTAGAGGCAATCCCTACCATAACACAGCATGAGTTGTGCGGTCAGCCGGAGCCCGCCAGCAGCCAGCTGACAGGCCTGGGAGGTCTGGGAGCAAAGCTGACCTTGGCTTCCAGTTATTCTACTGAGAGACGGAAGGCCCAGGTATGAGAAATCTGTTTTAGCCTTAGGGGAGGCCCCCATGTGACTGGAAACAGGGGTCACTCTTGCATCTCTGCCTTTTCTGTCTTATTCTTCTCACTCTAATTCCAGCCCTAATTGCCTAATATGTAACTTAGCACTGTGGACTCTCATTGCTTATTCTCTTTCAGGAAAAAAAAAAGCCAGTGTCTTAACCATGACCTACAAGACCCCATGTGATCTGGCTGCCATTATTGTCTGGTCTCATCGCCACCGGGTTTATACCCCTCTGGTAACACGGCCCCTTCGTCTCTCCTCAAACCTCCCAAGGTCCTCATGCCTCTGGGCTTTGCACTTGCTCTTCCATTTGCCAGAAATGCGTTTCCACCCAGATACCTACATGGCAAACTCCCCCACTTCCTTGTGGTGTTTCTCAAAATGTATCTTCTCACTGAGCCCTTTCCCGGCCAACGTATCTACAACTTCAACTTTCCCCGACTCCTGAGACTTCCTGTGCCCTGTTCTCTCTTTAATTTTTCTCTTTAGCGCGTATTTCTATTAACATATTACATATTATGCTTCCTTATCTTGTTTGTCTGTCTCTTCCAAGAGAATGTAAGCTCCATGAGATCAAATTTTTTTTTTTTTGTACACCTTCACCGTTGTATCCCCTCCTGGGACAGTGCCTGGCCCTTAGTAGGTACTCAGTATTTATTGATTGACTGAATTATTACATTATTCATGTCATTCCCTCTCACCTTTTTCCTTCTGCTTTCAGGTAGTGCTACATCCGGGCACCAGAATTAAATTATTTTTGGCCACTTTAGTCTCAAATACTCTGGTACTTTCTAACATTTGTATTTCTCAGCCTGAATTTCAGAACATTAGCATTCTTTCCCCAATCTGCCTTTCTAGCCTACTCTGCATCACCTAACCAGGGCTTCTGTTCTGGAAGGCTGGCCTACCTGCCCCCCCCCCAATTCTGTCTAGCAGGTTTCCTCCCCATCCCCACAACTGTTACCCAAATAAATGGCCTGAGGTCTAATTAGCCTGTAGATGTAGGTAGAATCACATGATCGGCAATAATACAGACTTCCTGTTCTTTTTTTTTTTTAATTTTATTTTTTTTATTGGGGAATTGGGGGGATGGGAACAGCACTGGGGAATTGGGGGGAAGGGAACAGACAAGTTGCTGTCCTTTTGTTCTTCAGTCTAGTTGTGGAGGACGTTGCTTCACTGGCCCAAGTTGGCACCATCATTGCACTCTTCCCAGGCTAGGCAGATCAGTCGCCAGCTTCTGG
This sequence comes from Hipposideros armiger, assembly GCF_001890085.2. NCBI lineage: Eukaryota > Metazoa > Chordata > Mammalia > Chiroptera > Hipposideridae > Hipposideros > Hipposideros armiger. The sequence continues at coordinate 921,022 of NW_017731551.1, read as the reverse complement.
GCGGCCGCTCACTGCGGCTGCTGGCCGCTCACGCTGGCTGCTGGCTATACACGGTAGCCCATGGCAACTCACTGCCACAGGGGCTGCAGCCTATGCCGTCGCAGGCGACTCATGGCAGCCCAGCTCCAGGTTGAGCTGTTGTTCAGCATCTTAGCTGTAGAGGGCAGTGTCACTGGCCCTCATATGTGGGATCCAAACCGGGGCCCTCTGGTGTCCCAAGCCAGCTCTTAACCAACGCGCCACTCGGCCGGCCCCCAGACTTCCTGTTCTTAACTCGACCCACTTACGTGAGAGCTCAGCATTCCTCAAAATAGCCCTCCCAGCAGATGTTTCTGGGGCTTCCCAGAAGACACCTCCTTTGTGCTCACAAGCCAGTTGTTCAGCCATAAGCACCATGAAGCCTCTCCCCTACTTTCCCTCTATTGCTTGTAGAGGTCTTCCACCCCTCAAGCACACGTAGGGTGCCTCCTTCCCTCTTCTTTGGGGATCGCCTGCTGTGAGAATGCTTATGTGGGCATTTTGTCTCATTATTTCAGAGCCACCAGTTCTCCGCCCTGGAGCTGGGTTGGGGGCTGAAGTGGGGAGAAAGCCCTTCTCTGCAAGCCCTACCTCCTTTGCTCCCTGCCTCCCTTCCTTCCAGAACAGCTGTTGAGTTCCTGTGTGTGTCAGGCACTGTTCCTGGTGTTGGATTATAGCCAGAGAGAAACACAGAGTTCCCCCATCTTCTTGGAAGTCTACTGTGGGCCTCTCTGGGAGCGCCCTGCTCTGTCAGCTCTCCTGTAGCCCCTGACGACACAGCCCCTCTGGCTTCTTTCTACTCCTCAGGCTTGGGGACACCCCGCTCACTCGATTCCCCACCCGTGTGCACACACAGACGCCTCCACACTCACCAGGCAAACCCAGTACCCAGTAACCCCTGCAAATGGACACCTGTGGGTCTGGTGACAGTGCCCCATTGGACTCGCCAAAGCCCGTCCCAGTGCCTTTCAGGGAACATCAGACCTACTGTGCAGTGAGACTTCTCCCTGCTGGAGTGTCCTCAGTGTTTCAAACGCATACATCTTTTAAGGCCCCTTTCAAGAATTTGCTTTCTCTGTTAGATCCTTTTCACTGACTCAGCCTCCGAGGTTTTACCCTCCTATAAATGAGAGCTCTTGTTTCCTGCGCTGCCTGTTTAGCACGCAGCCAGGTGTGGCCTTCTCCGGTTCATGACCTTTCCTTTCACGTCCTCCTGGTCTCCTCAGGTGGTTCTCGCGCTCCTCCCAGGAAGGACAGAAGCGTCTTCCTGTTTACTTCCTGCGCAGCTCTCAGCGTTGCTTTATACACATGGGGCTGGTTAACATTATTTATGGACTGAATGTCCCAAATGTGCTTTGGCAAGGTCAGTGATTAGCAGACTGTTGCAGCGACACAGACCATCACTCAAGTAGGACACCCCCGGCTGTCCTAAGTCCGGATCGTGGCATATGCAGACTGAGGCGTATGGGTATACATTTGGGCACTGCGTGGGTATTTCTGTGCACCCGTTTACGTGAGTCCTCCTCCCAACCTCCTGTTGTTCCTGCTCCTTGTTGCAGAGATTCTGAGGTTCTTTGGGCATCGTTTAGTATCTAGTGTATCAATAGTGAAGGGACCATCTCAGAGGGATTCAGCCCTCACCCAGCCCTTGTCCGTCCAGAGGACACATGGCCCAAACACTTGGAGCTGTGACAAAGGAAGGTCATGGAGCAACCGTAGTCAGGCCTTTGCACGTGGAGCGAGGGCTCCCTGTGGTGGACCCTTTGCAGAGAGCTCTCAGATTCCGCTCGGACCACAGACTCCCCTGGACATGTGACTATGTCCAGGATCACGAAACCCTGTTGTCACAGAGAGACTTACTGATGTCGTGAGGAACCCTTATAGGGCTTGCGGGAACGTCAGCTCGCCACCCTCCAGGTTTGTCCGGAATGTCCTGTACGCCACTTGGGGAAGAAGACAACCCTATGGTGTCCAGGAGGCCATGCTTCAGCCCTGAAATCACATCAGTGGAACTTCCAGATCATGTCGTTCCTCATTTTTCCTAATACCAATTTACAGATTGCACCCCAGGCTCCCCAGAGAGGCAGAACTTGGCAAACATGCTTGTCATTGCTTCTAATTAGGTTTCTAAATAAATAAAAAAAACACCTTGTTTTCATTTACCTTGGATTATACAGCCACAGTGTGGCGCCTCATGTTGGCCCGGGGAGGCCATCCCCACTGAAATGACCCCGGATTCCTGACACTCTAAAGCAGCGGTCTTCAACCTGTGGGTGGCGACCCCTTTGGGGGTCGAACGACCCTTTCACAGGGGTCGCCTAAGACCATCGGAAAACAAAAACATATTTACATTACGATTCATAACAGTAGCAAAATGACAGTTAGAGAGTAGCAACGAAAATAATTTTATGGTTGTGGGTCACCACAACATGAGGAACTGTATTAAGGGGTCGCGGCATTAGGAAGGTTGAGAACCGCTGCTCTAAAGGCTTAGGAAGTCCCCACTTTCCTGAGCATCCCTGCCCTTGGAGAGGAACAAAGGGCAGCCTCGCCTGTACCCCGTTGTCCGTCATCTCTACTCCTTGCACCCCGTGGCCCTGTAGACTGAGCTGTGTGTCCAAAAGGGAGCAAGAAGGGACGATACAATTCTCACTGCCTCACTTGCTATTTCCCCTCTGCCTGATCCTTAACCCTCCCTTTGTTTTATTCCTCAGCATGATTCTTCTGCTCTAAGAAAGGGGAAGGCGCTGAGAAATCACGGGGGCCAGGACAGCTAAGACCAGCCCACCAGGCTCTGAGCCCCCGTTTTCTTGCCCTGTCCGGTTCTTCCTTCCCACTCCCAGTTTGGTTGGGTTCCTGCCTGGAGCCCTGCCCCTGGCCATCCGTCCTTCTATCGCTGTGGCTCATCGTGGGGGTGGGGCTAACGGACGCAGAGAGCCCTTGCCTTAGTCCTGGGAGCCTGTGGTCTGGACATTCTCTCTGGAGTGAGATGCTGCCCGCTCCAAGCGTGGCTCAGCCAGCAGCAGGCTCTGGCCTCTGAGCTTTTCTGAGACAGGGAGACCCAGAAAGGGTTGCCATGCTGGCTCTGAGGACTGAGTATTTCCTTTTACGTGTTCCTCTTTGGACCTGTGGTGATGAAACCTGTGGAGCTGTGCGTGTGGAGGGGAGGGACCTTAAGACTGCGGCAGGAGAGAGATGGGCTGTAGGTGGGCTCATTTGCCCCATCTTCAGGGAGAAGCAAGGTTTGTTTGGTTATGTACCTTATTGGGAAGGGGCAAGGCCAGCCTCGTTGGACGCGCTTCTTGAGGTCAAACTTCAGACTACGAGGGGTGACAACTTCAGTTACCTTGGGCAGCAAGGAGGCCCCAACCCTTTAACAAATCATAGGCCTGTGACACTCGGTTTCCCTTCCCTTCCCTCCCTCTTCTCTTCCTTCTCTTTTTCTTTCTATCTATCAAACCCTATTAAGTACCAGCAGGTATTCATGGCTACTTAGTGAAAATTACATCTCTTGCTCAAAAGAAGAAAAAACAGCTTTCTTGGCGGGTCGTATGGATCAGGGACTTAGGACCAAAGGAAGTGGCTGAGCGGGATAGGATTTGACAGTCCACTCTTCACCAGGGACAGTATGTACTTTCTACCACTGCTCATCTCTGATCTTTCCATGCCCAGCTCCGGTGGACTAAGGCTGTGACAGTTTTGCTCCTGTGCTTGATATGAGCTGGTGAGGAGCTGTCACTGCTTCCAATGCCAGCGATACCTGCAGTGTGGGAAGCGCGTGGGGCCAAGTCAGAACTTGAATGTTTTCTCTTAGGATCACCGTTAGGGCTGCTAGTTCGATTTTGCCCACCAGCTGAAAGCACAGCATATCATGGCGTTGCTATTATGTGATACGTCAACATTTTCAATATTGTTTAACAATATTGAAACAAAATTCACTATTGTTTAAAATTAGTTTTATAACTTAAAGCGCTTCGTATATTATCATGATGTGATGGGATATGATCTATATCATATCCTGTATTGTCTTAGTTTTCATAGATCACACACACACACACACACACACACACACGCACGATTGTAAACTATTAGATTTCCTTTGACAAAATTAGTAAGGGCGCTAAAGGTTACTTTATTTGATATTTAAAGGAGTAAGCCTAATTGGTCTTTACATTTATTGATGACAGTGAATTATTACATTTTTATAATGTTTGAGCATGTTTGGGGTCACAGGTCATATGTATTTTTTAAATTATGTTTTTGTGCTAGGTTCTATAAAAACTAAGTCCCAATTTGAAGAATAACAGCTAATCTGAATTAGTTATAATGACTTTTCTTAGTTTATCAGTTTTTATAATGAGGGAAGCATTGGCTTAAATACGAGTTGTTGGGTTTTTTTAAAAGAAAAAGTGAATACCTGCAGTATTTAGACTGTCTTGATTCCTGCATTTTATCTTTGCATTTAGTTTACATCTTACAAATAAAAATTTTAACATAACCAAGAATAAAAAATTTCTATATATTTGGAGCAATTTCTGCACAGAAGCTTATTGTCCATCTACTGCGAATAACTTGGACCAATTGACATGTAATCATGAACCAAGAAGTTGGCAGTGAAGACTTGTGATAAACTGGGATAGTTTTTATCAGTTGAGGAGCTGACATCCGTGTAGTCAGATTATAGATTATAGATTCTACCTCAAAAGGCACGGAAGTCTGTGATATTTTAGGAGGGTCCTTTAAAATTCAATGTTGTTTAAATAAAATTAGTTAAAAAAAGTTAAAACTTGAGGCATTTTACTTCAGATATCATCATCTCTAGAACACTGCACTTGCATTTCCATATGAATGATATACTAAGAAGCAGAGAGAGAACCTGTTTTCACCCAGTGGTTCTCAAGCCCTTCCAGACCAGATCGCTTATTCAGAACTTCTGGCTTGGAATCCCGATATGGAAAACAAAGAAAGGAAGAGGTGTTGTGGTTCCAGTGAGTGCTGTGGGTCCCTGGGCCTGCTCAGTTCCCTTCCCTCCACCCTCAGTGGCTTTGTGGGAGCCTCACGGAGTCCCTGGAAGCTTTGCAGAACTCCATGCCGAGCACAAGGCCAGGCGCAAAGCTAGACAAGGGCAGGAGTTATTGGTACGGACCGAAGGAGGCTTTTCGGGCGTCCTCGCATCACAGCTCGTCAGGGGCGGCCTGTCGCGCATGTGGGCAGTGGAATCTACCAAGGGTTTTGTGGAGGAGTAGTCTGGACTCAGTTCCTGTTTCCTTAGCATCCCGTAACTCTGAGGAGCAACATCACTCAAGTACCTTGTGCGTTTGCTGCAGGAGGTGCTACAGCAGCGATCCCCACCAGGACATCCAGAGGAAACAGGAGAGGGACAGTGATTTGCTTATGGGCGCGCTGCTCATGGAAATTTACGAAGTAGAATTTTACTATTGTTGCCTGGAGTGATGCTATTACTGCTGTTACTACTATTGCTACTATTACTACGGTTACTACTACTACTACTACTACTGCTGCTACTGCTATTATTACTACTAGTATTTGTTCTCCCCTGCCCCTTTCTTTTTAGTACTAGAGCCGAGACACTTTTCAGCAGCGTAGCTAGATGCTTGGGTGCCCCTTATCCTTTGTCATTTGCAAAATCAGTTGATGGCCAGACTGACTTCACGTTGCAGACTATGTTCTTTCCACAGGCAGAGGACAGCCAGGAGTAACACAGCCCCCAGGCAGGATACCTACACCTCCGTCAGCGGGTAGCTAGACTCAGACTTTAGTGGCTGAGTCGCACAGTGTTCTGGGTCCTTGGTTGGTGGCTGATAACACTGTGGAGACAGTTTCTTTCCCGATACCACCCCTTCCAGGGTGGTTGTTTGGGCCTTTTGTTCTCCTTGCGAGCAGCAGTCCCTTATCCCTTCTCGTCTCCCTGCCACAGCTGGCTCAGAAATTATAGCTGAGCAGAGGAAGCCACACATCGGAAGGGGGTGGGTTGCCGGCAGTCGATACTACACTAGCACCTCTCTCAGCGTAGGGACACAGGCCTTTCACACTCGGAAGCTTTGATACACGGCTTCACAGGCTGGCTTTGATAAAATAAAGTGTCTCTCAGTGCTCAGGCCCCCAAATTGTTCATGCAGACCCACCTTCTACTCTGTGCTTTGTAGAGTGGCTGGAGCTTTCCTAGCTTAGATTTTCCATGGCACTGGCGGTAATGAAATGGAGAGTCCACCGTTTTCTCTCTCTCCCTGCTGCTCGTTTTTTATTGTTAACGATACACCCCGAGAACTAGTATATGTATTGTGAATTTAAATTGGTATTGAGTGGCAGGCCAAATTTTGTAATACTTCAAAGTAGGAGCTCTGGAGTCAGACTACCTGTCTCCCTGGGCCCTAATTGGACGACCCCAGGGATGTCACTTATTGTGCCTCAGTTTTCTCCTCTGTAAAACAGGAGCAAGAACACTACCAGTTTCTTAGGGTTGCGAGAATTAAATGAGTTACTGTTTGTGACGTGTTTACAAGAGTCCATGGCCGGTAGCAAGTACTAAATCCATGTTAACTGCTGTTGCTGTTATTATTACCATTATTATTATTATTATTACTGTTGTTGGGTGGAAAAGTTAAACATACCTTCTTGCTTTCCTGAAGATTTGGGCAGAAACTCAAGTAGCTTCGTATAGATTTATGTCTAGGATAGAAGCCGAAATTGGTTGACTGGCCTTTTGAAATACAGGCTCTTTGGCAGAAGGGAAAGAATTCTTGTTTTGAACTGAGACCTAACTATAAATGTTTGTTGGCACTGCCCCTTAACAACTAAAAACGTTTCTTAAAAAATGGAGGAAAATAATGCCCATATTGTTAGGCTATGAAACTTAGGAATAACAATAAAGAGCGAGGTTCATATTATATACTCAATGTACTCATGTCACAGTTATTATAATTATCATATTTTGAAAAGAAAACCTAGGCCACCCTAAGTCTTGAGGCTATGGGAGCGACTTGGTGGGTCAAAGGATTGTCGATGAAGTTTGTTGCATTATTGAATGTTGAAGATGAAGTTTTAAATTTGCTTAGTAATATAAGCAATTGCAATGTTTACCTTATTTACACATGCTCTTTACTACCCAGGACCTCTTCAGAATGGGCTGTTAACATGTCTTCTTGTATTTTGAATTGAATGTTGTAGAAATCGGCCCTCAGGAGGAAGTGTGCAGTCTGTAAAATCGTCGTCCACACCGCCTGCATTGAACAGCTAGAAAAGGTGAGACAGCGCCCCCTGCTGGAACTTTTGCTACCTTGCAAGTGTTTGGACTTCAAAGCCCAGGGGTCCATTCCTAGTCCCAACTTTTTGAAAACAATGCCCTTTAAAAAAAAACAAAAACGGGGAAGTCCAACATTGTTACCGTATGAATAATGGAAAGACAGTGCTTAAGGTTTACTCACTCTACTGTTTGCTGAACTATCCTGTGATATTTTATGCTGGCTCTGGAAAAGGAATGCTATGGTTAGAGAGAAAAGTCTGGGATGTACACAATAGCAGACATTGAGGTTCACCCGTAGGATTTTCCACAAGATTGTTTTCTTCTTAAAGAAAAAAATATTCCAGAAGCTCTTAAAAATCGGGTTTTAGATACGTCTGACCTTTGTGGGTTTACTTCTTCCTAAAGTGGCTGCAGGGAGAGTGCCAGGCCAGAAGCCAGCGCTGAGTACCTTGCTTGCACAGTGCTAACGTGTGGGCGGGGCTGGAAGGGACAGCCTGGTGGTGTCTTTCCCCCAGGATGCATGAATTCTGGGTAGTGCATCTATCTGTCATCTGGGGGAAGGGAGAGGCTCCAAGGCCTGCCATCCTCGCCACTTTCCTGCCTCCTGTCCCATTTCCACGTGGGATTCTCTGCGCGTTATGGATGTTGCTGTGCTGCCATGTATTGAGCAATTCTATTTAGTCCCCTTGCGACGTTCATTTAATTTTGCAGACATATTACCCATTGTTGCCAACGGATATTTTGTGGGAATGACTACTAATATTTTATCTTAATATTGTATCTCATGTCCCAACCCTTTTTAGTCATCTCGGCCATCTTTTCTAGATTCCTCTCACCTTATCTAAGAAGATGGCAATGTACCAGTATCAGGAGAGCTCCCCATCTAAAAGAAAGGCAGCACTGAATACTTAAAGAGTGTGTGTGTGTGTGTGTGTGTGTGTGTGTGTGTATCAGCATCATTTAGAGAAGCTGATGTGTAATATATGTCAACTATAATTGAATATATATATATATATATATATAGTCACGGGATGTGGAGTATAGTGTGGGAGTGGAGTCAATGGAATTGTAATCGATATGTACAATATGGGGGCAGAGTGGGGCAGCGGATTGGGGGAGGGGGGTTGTCACTTTGAGGGGTAAAAAGTATAACTATTGCACTGTGTTGTACACCTGAAACTAATCTAAAAAAAATTTTTTTTTAAAATTTCTCAAGTTTATATTTTCCTACTTTTAAAATCTGAAACACAGATGGGCGATTTCAGCGGCCGGATATTTTTTCCTCTGGCTCTTTATTATCTCAGTTTCTCAAATTTACGGCCTAAGCATTACTGTTTAAAGATATGTTGATTTTATCGGTGAGAGTGGAGAGACCTGGGTTGGAGATACAGAATCACTTGGGATCTCTGTAGATTATCTAAGGCGATGATTTCAAAAGACTAAGAACAGTGTTCAACTTTGTTCCTCATTCTTTAGGGATTTTGTTTTGTGGTCTCCCTGTCTGTCACAGTTGGTTTATTTAGGTAACTTATTTTAGTCTGATGCTTGTCCCTAATGTAATACACCTGTCTTTTTAAATAACAGATCAATTTCAGATGTAAACCAACATTTCGAGAAGGGGGCTCAAGGTCACCAAGAGAAGTGAGTATTTCAGAGCTTTATGTCAAATACCACCTTTTATTTCCCGTAGATTCATTGGATTCATAGATAGTCACCAGAAATTAAAAAATAAAGTCTATCTCCCTTCATTTCACATAGCTTCTTATTAATATATAAACAAATATAGTCAATAAAATGTCCAAGTCTCTTCAACGTGTATATACCTGGCTTTATTCTCGCGGAATGTATTGGGGAGCTGAGGTCTCACTGAATGAACCAGAGAGGAAGGGAGCGGGCAATGGTAAAATTAAAGAGGTAAGAAAAAAATAGCATTTTATTGTCTTTAGGTCCATTTTCATTCTGTTTTTCAGTTTTGAGTGGCTAGAAGCTATTCGGGGACAGCATAGTTATGAGTATTCCTATAAATGCTGGACTCAGACTATCTGGTTTTAAAATCAGCCTTGAAATTGTGTGATTTGGAGCATCTCACCTAATCTCCCTAAAGCTGAATGCTTTCATCTGTTAAGTAAGTAAGTAGGTAGGTAGGTGATAGATAGATAGATGATAGATAGATAGATAGATGATAGCTAGATATGATAAAATGATAGATAAGATGATCGATCAATCGATTAATAGAGATAAGGTAGATGATTGATAGATAGATAGATAGATAGATAGGAAGGGAGGGAGGGAAGGAAGGAAGGAAAGAAGAAAGGAAGGAAAGAAGAAAGGAAGGACCACGTTCAGTGCTCAGCCCCTGTCTGGTTGTGAAGACAAACAGGTAAATAGGAAATTATAAAGAAGAGAAGTTGGTTGTGCATTAGTGATAAGCAGAGGTGATGGCAGGAGGAGCTTGTATTTAGAGGAGATGGAGCACAGTGCAGGGAACTTTTGGGGAAGGCGAGGGACAGTTCGTAGAGGTTCTCAGCCCTCCTGTGTTATCCTGGCTAGTCTAGCTCCAGGTCCAGAATTTCGTTTCCCACTGGGCACAACAAAGGCCTGTATGAACAGAACCCATCCTCCTTAGAACATAGTTAAGCCTGCCCAGCTGTTACCTTCTTACGTGGTACTCTCTGTAAGAGAAAGCGTGGTAAACATAATTTTCCGCAAGTAACTTTCTTCATTTCATTTCCATTCCCATTGAGATTACTTTTAGTTCCACATATAGATTTACCCTCGTAGGAACCTTCCCAGCTGATACACTCCTCAGACTAGCTCTGTGTAGTGAGAATAGGAGAGAGAGGGAAAGAGGTCAGAGAAAGGACTTCCTGGAAGAGGCGGCCACTCAACTGAGACTCAAAGATGTTCTCTAAGTGAAGGTGGGGGTGTACTTGGAAGGTGAGTGAGAGCCTTCTAGACAGAAGGAACCCATGCACACAAGCATAGAAATGAGAGAGACCGTAACGAGTAAGACATGAGACCCAAGAGATAAGCAGAGGCTAGATCATGAAGTTCCTTGTAAGCCATTCTACAATTTGGGTGTTTCATCATCACAGTAATGGGGGGGCATTAACTATTTTAAGCAGAATATATTATTCTGGCTACAGTGTGGAGGGAATACCTTGCAGTTGGAGAGTAGCAATATTTGAGGTATTACTAAAAAAAATTAAGGAGCTATTTTAATCTAGGCATGAAATACTGGTGATCTGAACTAAGTAATATTGGAATTAAGAACACTAGTAGATATGAATTTGAAGGAAAAAAATTGACAGGATGTAGTAAATAATTGGATTTTGGACATGAAGGTAGGGAAGCCCAGATAAGCCAGGTTTCAACTCTGGAAAACAAGTTAGGTGTTGGGAAATGCGTTGATATGAGGACAGGGTGGGGAGGTGATGAGTTGAGTTGCAGAACTCCAGTTTGAGGCATCCTTGAGGTCCCCAATAGGAGATGCCCAATAGAAAACTGAGTGGGCATATGAGTTTGGAGCTTCTGAGGAAGACTGGGCTAAAGGTAAAACATTTGTGAATTGTCAGCATCACAGATAGTACTTAAAGCTGTGTGAATAGATGAATGGGTAGAATAGGAATAGAAGATGTCTGAATACAGAGAGGATCACTGGCATTTCAATGACAGTTAATGAAAAAAGACAGTGTGAAAAAGGATGAGCTCACTGTCACTGACTCATACAAGGAGATGGGGAGACAACATGCAAAGAGAACAGGCTGGGAGTGGAGGTTGCAGACAGAGGAAACACAGGTGTCCTCATCAGTCATCCTCTTCCACTGTGCTTGTCCATTATGTCAGCAGTAGGAAGGTTACGGGTCATATGTTGTGTGAGGAAGCCTAAAAATAAGGTAGAGTTGTACCATTCAGGTGCACCATAGAATTGCCCAGGAGATAACTCAATGATAGCTCAAATGAAGGAGACGTTTCATTTTGACAATAGAAGGAATAGCTTTGTGTTTTTAAGATAGGAGTTTATGAATTTCCAATCAGGGGTTCCACGTGTCCACCTTGAGCTCCCTCTCCTTGAATCGCTCTTTCTTCCTGTGTAGATCCTTGCTGTATGTGTAATTTTCTAATGCAGGTGTTTTTGGTTTTTTTTTCTTCTTAGTTTTTGCTAAATCTATCACTTCTCTTCCATGAAGTCAAACCCTCCATGAGTGTGTTGGATACCTTTTCTTGTCTTCTGGTCAAGGACTTGATATCTCTTCCTTTTTGACATTTTCACCCCCTTCTAGATTATTTCATCAACATGAACATGCTCTAATAGCTCTCGTCTTAAAAAAAAAAACCAAAACAATTGAAAACATTCCTTAACCACCAACTGTGTGTACACTGTGGTTCTGATTTTCAGTTTTGTGTTCACTGCTAAACTTCCAGAAAGTGTGTTACATACCAGGGGTGCCCAAAAAATGCTTACACATGACTTGTATTCATCTTTTGTTATCGGTATAGATTATTACAATTTCAATACAGTTTTTTCCTTTCTTAAAACGTGTATACATTTTTTTGGCACCCTCTGTATAAACAGTATGCCCTCCCTTAGTCCTTTTAACCTGTTCCGATCTGGTTTTTACCTACCCATTCACTGAAATTGCTTTTCCGAATGTTGCCAACATCTCCCTGATGCCAAATCCATTAGATGTTTTTCTCTTCTTTTCTCATTGAATCTTTCAAATGTATTCAAATGTTCACTGTTCCATTTTTCTTGAAATGCTCTCCAATCTTGATGTCTTTCCTAATTTTCGTCTTCTCCCACTGTGTAGTCCTTGCCACCCTCCTTCGTTGCTCCCTCCCCCTGATTTCCACGTATTCTTCTGGTCATGGTACTTGGCCATGTTTTCTCTCTGACCACTCTTGTTGGGCAGGCTCATCCAGGCTTGTGGCTTTAACTACCACATCTGGGCTGACGCCTCCTGCCTTTACATGTCCACCTCACGCTTCTTCTTGGAGTGCCATTTAACATGCCCATTGCACGTATCACAGTCATCTGAAATGCAGTGCACTTAAAACTAAGCTCTTTATTTCCATCATCATTAAAAAACTTTTTTTTTTCAATTCTTTTATACCTCAGAGAGTGAGATGGTTATTGATCCAGCTCTTCAATCGAGAAAACCGGTCATATTGATTCCTTCTCTCATACATTCACCACGCCTAATTCATTTGCCAGCCCTATCAATTTTAGTTATAAAATACATTTGAAGCCACCTATTTACCTCCGTTTCTGGTGTCAGTGCCTTAGACGAAGAAACCGTCATCTCCCACTTTTGATCACTGCAATAGCTTCTCCATAATTCCTTAATCTCCTCCTTCAGACCATCCTGATTTAAGAGAGTGATCTTTTAAAACGAAAATTGGATTATGTCATTTTGCAGCTTAAAATGCTCCAGTGGTTTCCATAGCACTTAAAGCAAAACCAAACCCCTTGCCTGGCTTGGAAAGTTGTGCATTGTTCTGCCCTAGCCTCCCTCTCCACACCCACCCATCTGCCACTGGGACTTCCTTTCCGTTCTTGAGGACACATCAAGGTATTCCCCATCTTCAGGTATTGGTACATGTTATCGCTCTACTGGAAATTTCTGCATGGCTAGCTGTTTCTTACAGTTCCGTCTCAGCTCAGATCCCCACAGTGGTCTTCCTGGATGACCGCCTCTAATATGGTCCCATGTTGTTCTTTTATCAAAGCACCTTGTTCTACTTCAGAGCACTTTATATGTAACAGTTATTTATTTATATGCATTACTCAGTTGCTTGTTTGCTGTCATCTTTCTATAGTATAAGCTTCGGGAGGTCACTCATGGACGTTGTCCCCACCGATGCTACCAGGACACGGAGGATGTGATCAACAAGTATCTGTTGACTGAATGCATTTGTAACGGCATCCATTTCTCCCAAAATGTTCATGAACTCTTGGTCTAACAGGACCATATGAAGATGAAACTTAGGATAGACTAGGACCCATTTGAGATTCTTCATTAAGAGACCTTAGGTGGCTTACTTAATGTAAACGAAAGAACAGTCACTTTTGAATCTGTCTGTCCTGGGTTCAAATGACACCCTTGCTGCTTTTCCACTCCACGAAGTGTCTCCGGAGCAAGGACCTGGAACAGAGATTGTTAATCGCTGTACCCTGTGCTTGTGGGGTGTCTGACACATGGAAGTTTTTTCATAAATATTGGCTGGACTCCTTTAAGTTAAATTTCTGTAGACCTCAGTTTTCTTAGACATAAGCTATATGGATTGGGTTATAATTTTAAGATCCTTTCAAGTGCTTTATGAATAATATAGTGAATTGAATTGGCTGAAAATAGTTGAACAATTGTGTTATGCATTTCTGCTAACGATACTGAATATAGACCCTGAAATAATGTCATTGAGATATTATAAGTAATGGCCCTTTCCTTACCCAGTGTGTATATGAATAATATAGAGGTTATTAATGAACAATAAAAAGATGTTATAGTGTCAGAAGCCTTACTTTGCTATCGAAATAACAGTATATCAACACTCATATTTGCAGCATAAGGATCCTGAGTCTTATATCAGTTCAATAATTTAGGAGACAATGAATAATAGTGAAAAGGGAATAGTGTAAAAATCAAAGTTCTTGGGAAATAAGGATTAGAAAACAGCAGCGAGTCTATCGAATTTTTTTTTCTACTTGATAAAGGCAGTTGGTGATCTTTCAGAATGGTTAATTGTATGATTTAATTGTCAAAGAAACTAGGTTGAGAACTCCAATTCAACATACATTTATTGGATGATTACTTTGCTCAAACTATGTTTAATCAGTGGTAGAAGAAATTTATATTGGGCCAAAGAAGACCTCTTAGTAGAAGGATGTTGAACATCTCAAATTATAGAGCTATAGGTTGGAGGCAGTTAGTTACTCAGTTTCTTCTTCAGTATATATAATATATTATACTGTATATCTAGGATAATAACTGGTATTATGTGCTCCAGTCCTTTTGTTTAAGTTACTGTATCTAACTGTGGCTTAATTTCTTTAGTTTCCTACTTATTTCTTAGAAAGGATGATATTAAAAATATTTACCACTTTCAGAATCATATATATTAATATTTAAATAATTTTAAAATGTTTCCTTTTATTCCTTAAATAGGTTAAACTACACGGTATTATATACCTGCTTACCAAACAATATATGTTGCAACACAAATAATGTCAGTCTTATAATTTCCAAGTAATTGTTGATTTGTGGAAATTGTTAGTTTAATCTTTTGATTAGAGCTGTCACTAGCTAAGTAACCCCATGAGTCAGTCATGATTTCACATGGGAAATTGTGTCAAATTCTTTCAATGTTTTCCTCCTTAAATTCATAGTTATTAGGTGATTTGTAATCTCAACAAGCAGAGAATTTCTCTTACCATCAATGATATTGTTCATTCTCCCTGTTTCTGCTAAACGAACAGCAATTATAGTAACCTTTTCTCTCCCTGTCTGACATTTTCTTGTACACAATATTTCTGCTACTGACTGTCATTGAAATCATCTCATGAAAGAACTTGAACCTGATCTTTCAGAGCAGGAGAGGCACAGCGACACAGAGGTTAAGAGCCTAGGCCAGTCTGCCTGGGTTTGAATCTTTGTTCTGACCATTACCTTTTAAGTAACCACTCTATACTCTGGTTTCCTCATCTGGAAAGTGACGATGATAATGATAATTCAGGTAAAGCTCCCTGATAATGTGACTTGGGGAACAGTACCATTGGCAGTGGGCGTCCATCTTCCCCAGCCCTTATTCTTAAACGGGCCATAGCGTGAAGTTTTTCTCCCCTGACTAGGTGGAAGGCTGAAGAGGTCTGCCTCACCTGTGAAATAGAGGTGGAGGGTTCAGCACCTTCATCCTCAGTAGAGATTTTGCACTGCTTACCGGACAGGCTGCTGAACTTGCTGCCACTGTTCTGGAAGCCGTAGCCAGCCGTGGGACCCAGAGTTGCCTCTACTGATATTGAAGCTTGTACAGACAACCACATCACTTGGGGACAACGGCCCAGTCTTCTGAGTTTGCTGGTGGAACCCAGTGGCATTGCCTAGGCAACAAGATTTGTTTTCAAAAAAGAGCACCTTGGGATAGAATCCTGGAGAATCCTGCTGTGCCAAAAATTAACATTCTAGTTGCTTAATAATGAGGATGTAGAAACAGTCTGCCAAGTTGAGGGGGTGGGGTGGTGGGGTGCTATGGCACTTGAGGAAGAGCTGGGAGGGATGGTAGGGGCACTGAATTGCCATCTACCAACCAATATAGAAATGTCTCAGTATTTTAACTGGTTCATACCAATGGAACAATACCTCTGCTGTTTTCATGAAAATTAAAAGAATAATCACATGTGAAACATTTTTAAAAGTACTTGGCACATAGTATTCAACTATTCAACTAATGTTAGCTATTATTAATGTCTTCTGGTCATGGTACTTGGCCATGTTTTCTCTCTGACCACTCTTGTTGGGCAGGCTCATCCAGGCTTGTGGCTTTAACTACCACATCTGGGCTGACGCCTCCTGCCTTTACATGTCCACCTCACGCTTCTTNATTCAACTAATGTTAGCTATTATTAATGTCTTCCTGAGAAAATTTATATATATATATATATATATATATATATATATATATATATATATATATATGAATTGTGTCGTTTTATTAAACTGCCTTTGTGAGAAAAGCGAGACAAAAATTAGACTAATTAGTGGGGCCATTATGCTTCTTTCTATCGTATTATAGTTAAAAGACCATTACTCCTCCAGAATCTTTGTTTGGTTTTAATTTACATTGATTTGACATTACATAGAGAAATAGAGGTGGCATTTTAGAATTCACAATGCTAATGCTTGTTAGAGGTATTTTTGCCACTCTGAATTTCATAAATTGATACAACTTTTTCCCCCTCAACACTGATCAATTTTCTATGTTTTCCTTTATTTAAAACAGTGCCTGGCAGATATTAGGCATTTAGTATTTGTTGAATGACTGAATATATATTAAAAAGTCTTTTAAAGGGAAAGCATGGATTGTGGCCTGACACTAGACACGTTAATCTCAGGTAAAGTATGTTTTCTCAGAAAAGGGCAGGAGAAAACACATTAGCAAGTATTTTAGGTGTATTGGCCTAACTTGAATGAATTATCTATGTTATTAAGGCTTACCTGCACCCTTGGGCCTGAAGACAACTTTCTCTCTTACAATGTACCCTAAAAGCAGTGGTGATGGACCCCTCCGCTTTAGGAATGGGTGTCTATTTGGGAGGGAAGCGACTTTCCATGTTTCCTACAGCCCAAGATAAGAATAGATCTTGAAAGGGGATCTTATTCAAAATACCCAAGGACAGTTCAAACACAATGTCATTGCAAAATCTTCAGGATATGCCCACATCTCTTGTCCTTGTCGTCTCTTTCCTTTAGCTCTTCTCTTCCTTCAATTTCGCTAGTACCAAGTTCTTACCAGCTATGTCCTGAATCGGGAGACCTGTATCTTTCTGAGAATTTAAGTTCCTTAAGTTCTTTATAGCTCGAATGTTTAATACAGTGCCTATCTGGCATGTAAAAAACGTTAAGTACATGTTTGTTAAAAAAAAAAAAATTGGACGTTGTTTTCGCTTCTCTCCTTCACCTTTGCACTTCTCTGAGGATATTTCTTTGATTTGCCTCAGTTAACCTCCCAGCCCATGGTTCTCTGTCATGCTCACAACTGCAATGTGTGTTATTGGGAAGAAAGTAGAGTAATAGCCATCCGGGATGGCCGTTCGACGTTGGGAAGATGTGGAGCAGGGACGTGAGGAATGGTGTCTCCAAATAGGAAAGAGGGCTGAGGATGGAGAGGTAGCTTCATGTTTCTAAGTAGATTTATGTTGATTGTTAAGTAAATCATATAGACACATATTGGTTTTTGTGCTCATGTGGTCTTAGACGATGGTTTGTGGAACTCTATAGCTGTAACGCATTAAATAACTAGTATCGGGGTTTGCACATTTAAATCTATTCATTTTGTTTTGTTTTCCAACAGAATTTTGTGCGACATCACTGGGTGCACAGGCGACGGCAGGAGGGAAAGTGTAAGCAGTGTGGTAAGGTAAGGGGCCCGACACCCCACGGCCATCGCAGGAGGCCCCTCAGGCCTCTGCAAGCACCCATGGTAGATGAGCCCCATCACCCCAATCCAGCGCTCAGTACATCACTTCCTTTCCGAAAGGCCTTATTTCTCCAAGTCCCCTTTCCTGAAGAGGTGTTTTAGTTGCTCTAGAACTCACTGCAAGAGGCCAAGTTCTTAAATTCAAGGAATTCGCATATGTTAAGAGAAATGGATACAGCTTTGTGGTGAATTTCATTGTTATAGTTTAAAAAAAACAGCACTTCCTGTTTTATTAAAACCCCCTCCCGAGGACTGCTAGCCTGCCATACTTCTTATCTGATCAGCAACGGAAAATCTGTGGGTTCTCCTTTTGTTGATGTATTATTGTGGCTGAGCAGAAGGACAACAAGGATGTAAGAAATGTGTTGCTCCCTTAGGATATTATCCAGTCCCTGGAAAGAGATGCCCTTCTCATATGTGGTTATTTATGTCTACTCTCCATCTCCATGTGACTGGTTACAGGCCCCTTAGGGTGCAAGGCCTCTTAGGAAAGTGAAGTGGGGTCCATGGCTGCGTGCTACGGAACTCTGTAGACGCCACATTATTGACCCCAACAGATTTGGGTTATGGCTTTTTTCACTGGACAAGGATCCACTTTAGGAATGAAAGGCCCCCCTGGGAAGGTTAAACTGGTGGTGAGTCACACCACCAAGATTTATTTCTTCATATAGCATTCATAAGTAAGCTGGACTCTGTGAAGGGAAGTTTTGATTTGGTAGAGACCAAGATAATTCAGGAGAATCTATTCCTCATCCATTAACAATCCCTAATTTGTTTATTTCTTCATGTGACTCCTTTGGGTCAAGCCCTGTGGTGAGTCAACCAGTATGGTATTTTTAATAATAGAGAAATGCAGGGAAACATTGCTTGTCTGAAGTTGGGGCATTAGAGTGAGTGAAACTTGGGAAGATGTGCATTAATTTTGCTGTCTGCACAGTGCCTTGAAAGAAAATATTATGCTGTAGCCATTAGTTACCAAGTTCTTTGAAAAGCTACATACCTTACCCTCAAGGGTATGTCCCTTTGTTATAATTAGCATCATCTTCTTCAGTTTAACTCACTGATTCTCAGTTGGTTCCTTTCTAGCCTGTAAAGAGGACATATGAAATAAGTTGAAAGGTGAAGGAGGTAGAAAGAAGATGAGGAGGCAGGGAGGCGAGTGATTCTTACCGGCCGTGTTACATGGCTGCGAAAAAGGAGGTTGGCCTCCTGCTGTCACAGGACCTTCCTTTCTTGGGTCCATCTACACTTTTCCTTTCTGGTGTTGCTTTGGAGCTGGTGGATTTACTCTTGCTTAGTGGAATGTAGACTGTCTATAGCTTTCCCACAAAAGTGTGTGTGTGTGTGTGTGTGTGTGTGTGTGTGTGTGTGTGTGTGTGTGAAAGAGAGAAGGAACAGGCAGAGTCAATTTTGAAATAGAAGATGTGATGTGCAGGAAGGACCTGGACAAACGTTCTTCTCTTTGGAAAAAAATATCTTCTCTGGACAGTTTAGCAGCTGGCAACACTCAACACCTTTCATACTGTAATAGAGTTGGGGAGTTTTATTAAAAGAGAATCAATAAGCGTATGTATTTTGTGACATAATATTGTGCTATTATATTCATCTCCTGTGTTTATAACCCAGCAGCTCATGAATTCCCAGAGACTCAAGCAATTATGGCATGGGATTGTCTTAGACCTGCGTCTCCTTGGTGGATAATCAATAGCCTGCCCTTCTTTGGATCCTGACTTTTACCCTGGATTAGAGGGAAGCTAGTGGCTCTAGTTCCATGTACAGATTAAGTGATTGAAGATTCATTTCAAACTTTGGAGCCATGCATAATTTTCATCAGTAGAGTTGTGTCCATTCTTACATATCCAAAGATGCCCCTCCCCCCCCACCTGTATACACATTATTCCTTACATACCGATGGGTGTGAAAAATAATAGTTTCACTTAGCAAAACTTTTTTTTAACTGGTGGTTTGAAAAATGTTTGAGGCTGTCAGAGTGTTTATGGTTAAAGAGTGTTTGTGGTTTCAGTTTTTACTTTTTAAATTAGCAGTAAAGTAAATATTTGGACTGATTTTCTCTTGAGCCTGGCTGAGTGTGTGCAGCATTTAATGAGTATCAGATGAGAAAGCTCATGATTCAGTTGCCCAGTTGCTTTAACATTTGCTTAGGCTGCCAAGTTTATGACCATTACATGTTTTACGTTGTTTTCACTCATATATTAAAAATCAGGGTCCAGGCAGTAAAGTGATGGCACACTCACACTCAAACTATGCAATTTGATGACTCCTTAATAAAGAGACTATTTGAAATGTATGAGCAGAGTGTAGAGAAACCCCAAAGGATAGTGAAGAACTCCGAGGCTCGTAATAGCAGGGAGCCATGGTCAAGTCTGAAGAGGCAAGGGGAAAGAGAGAACCCGTTCACAAGAGCTGTAACCTTTAGTTGTGAGACTCAGCCAGCCCTAGGTGACCTACCAGCTGCAGAATAAATATCCCAACTTCACTCACCTTCAGTCTCCAGTGGCCAAACCCAACAGAAACCGGAGCACAAGGGACGCTGTTAAGACAATCCATAGAAGTCAACTCTTTACAGTGGGGCATGGGGTCGGGCAAGATGGAGGGTGGGTCTGGAGGGGTAGTGGGATTGATCGAGCACACAACTATTTAATGAAAAGCTGTGTGGTCAGTGGTTAAAGGCAGGATGCCTCCTTACTCAGCAAACAGACCTCTTCCTGACCTTCCCCACGTCTACACATTGCATTCACTCAATCAAAATTTTGTCAGCACTGAGGTGTTCTTCATCCTTTAAAAATCAATAGGCAAAGGAAAAATATATGTATGATTCTAGCTAATTTGACCTTTTATTTTCGAAGGCACCGAGCATCCAAAGCCAGCACTATGGTAATTATGGAAATGTGCTTGTAAACCACAATTTGAGACCTTATCTTTTATGTCTTCATTTAGAAACATATATAATCATTATAAAAATAAATGAGCTAGCTTTTTGAAACTCAGAAATCTAGAATTTCCAACATCAAACTTTGAAAGCAATTTTTAATGTAACAACACATAGTTAAACTTTGGTCTACATGTTGGGTACCTTCCAGTTTCCTAACCAAACATGCTACATCATTATGAATTATTTGCCCATAAATCATATCTACTTTCATATGTAATTAGTTTAAGTAAATTAAATAGCATGTAGCATTAATTAAATGGGAAAATGTCAAAACTGCTCTTTATTGTAATGAATAGTATTAAAAACGAATTTAAAATGAAATTATAGTACAGCATTTGAAATATACACTTCTCAAGGAAGTATACTTAATGGTATTTTTGTAATGCAAAAATCACAAAATGATTAAAAACGTTCCAGGGGGTACAGCTGAGATATTATATGAATAGTGAAAGGGATTACAGAGTCTAAAAATAATGAAAAATACTGACCCAGGGCTTTTAAGGATCTTTCCTTATCCATTTAAAGCACTATTCTCTACTGACCTGAGTGGGTAATTCATCAGGGATGAGGAAATTAAGCCTCTCCGTGGAGCCCCTGCCAACATAGATGCTGGAAGCCTGTTTCTTCTTTCCGTCCTTGGGACAAGCAACCGCCATTCTACTTTCTGCTTCTATGAGTTTGATGATTTTGGATTCCCGATGTAAGTGGCATCATGTAATATCGGTCCTTCTGAGTCTGGTTTATGTCCCTTACATAATCGTCCAGATCCATCTGAGGAAGGGGAAATGGGGAGGTTATTTGTCAAAGGGTACAAAGTTTCAGTTATGCAAGATGAGTGAGTCCTAGAGATGTACTGTACAGCATAATGCCTCTCCTGTAGTGTATACCTCACATTTTGCTAAGAGGGTAGCTATTATGTTAAGTGTTCTCTCACAAAAATAATAGAGAGAGTGGGAGGAAACCGTTGAAGGAGAGAGAGATGTGTATGGCTTAGATGGTGGCAATGGTTTCACAGGTGTATTCTTATCTCCAAAGTCACCCAGTTGTATATATTAACATGTGCAACTTTTTGTATGTCAATCATTCAGAATGATGGTTACCAGAGGGGAAGGGGAGTCGGGGAGGATGAAGAGGGTAAAGGGGGTCAAATACAGGTTGACGAACAAAGACAAGGCTCTGGGTGGTGAGCGTGTAACACAATAGACAGATGTTGTATTAGATAATTGTATGCCTGAGACATATCATGTCAACCAGTGTTACTCCAATACATTTAATTAAAAGGGACAAGGGGCTGAGGGCTCCCAACCAGTGCTCCTTGCTGCTGTCCCAGGTGGTGAAGCCACTCAGTTCTCACCTATAGAGCTGTTTGCTACTGCCATCTCTCCCCTGGTCTTTGGCATGGTCAGTGTCCTGGTAGTGACCGCTAATGTGATACTCTGCTCACTGTGGTCCCCATTGCTCTCTCTTCAGAAGCACCCTACCTAGTGTACAACATCATGCTCACTAGTGAAGGCGCTAGGATTGTGCCAAGGGAGGGGTTGAGTGCAGTGCAGCCACAGCAGAGGCCCCTGGACTCGCCCCGCAGAGCTGCCCTGCTAGCCTGTCCTTGACTGAGGTGACTGTTAGGCTTTGGGCAATTGCTAAAGATGGAAAGGTATCTCTTTGGGAAGCCATCAGCCTCCAACACTCCTATCGACTGGGAGAATGAGATGAGTGTCTCAGGCCTGAAGCAGAGTTACCCGGATATAACAACACGGCCTCCAGTATAGCTCACCCCCTTCCCTTGTGCTTCTCAGCGTGACTCGTTTCATATAATACACTTTTAGTACAGCTCCTCCAGGATTCTGGTCAGTCTTATTTCCTGAGAAAACACAGAAGAGGGAGGTTAGTGGGGTAAGCCACAGCCCTCCCTGTGGCGGCTGGTCTTATATCTGCCATTGATCTGTCACTGTCACCCTCATGTAACACTCCTGGTCTAGGTGACTGTGTCAGCCTGTTTGGGCTGCTGTCAAAATGCCATAGACTGGGTGGCTTAACAACAGCAGAAGTTTATTGCTCACAGCTTGGAGCCTGGGAGTCCAAGATCCAGATGCTGGCAGATTTGGTTTCTGCTGAGAGCCTGCTGCTTACTCACAGAGAGCCTTCTCGCTGTGTCCTCAATGTGGCCGAAGGGGCAAGCAAGCTGTAAGAGTCTCCTTTATAAGGGCTCAAATCCCATCACGAGGGCTCTACCCTCAGACCTCATCACCTCCTAGAGGTCCCACCACCAAATACCATCACACTGGGGATTAAGTTTCAACATCTGAGTGATGAGGGGACACACTCAGTCTCTAGCAGTGACTTACCTCGTGGCGTGTTGAAGACCCTTAGCCCCGAGCAGTCAGATCCTCTGATCTTGGCCGCTGCACGTGTCCATGTATCATCCGAATTTTTCAAAGAATTACAATAAACCTCGCAGTGAAAAGCAGTTACCATGTAAATTAAAAATGTAAATTAGTAGCCATTAGTAGACAATTCCAAGGTCCTGGGTTAAGTTGTCTGCTTCTGTGAAGTCATCTGCCTCAGACATAAAAAAAGCTCTGGAAATCATGTCTTAAACTCTTCATAAGTCTGACAAGTTTGTGATAACAATGTTAACTTATACTGAGAATCCTGTGCCCCAGAGTTTGTCCCCCACCCCCAACCCCGGAGACTCTATGTCTGATCTGTAACTTGTAGCATGGGTCTTCAGATAAATTAATGGAAAAAGCTGAAATTATTCTAGGATAATAAGACTGACTGGCTCTGATTAATATATTGTCATTACCAACAGCATTAGAATGGAGGAACGCAGAAGGCTGGATTGAGGAATAATAAAATGTCAGCCTGTGTGTGTAAGTCAGCGATTACCCTGGAGTGTGAGTGTATTGTGAACAATAGCATTGTTAAATTTTCAGAGCCTTTAATTAATACTTAAAATATTATAATTAAACCCAATAGACAAGAATGTAGATTTTTCAAAGATAATTCTAATAAAGTAACTGTAGAGTCACATAATTTGCAGCACTGTCAGAAGTGAGAAAGACATTGCTTATTAAAATTCCATTTATAAATACATTGTTTATTGTAATTCAGTTTAGATAACCACATATGTTTACATTTTGAAAATCTCAAATGTGTATTAAAATTTTAGTTTAAGACCAATAGAATCAGTATAAGAAACTTAGACAGTTCAGGTAAATCAGATTTTTCTGTGAGTAAATATACCCTAATCTTTTATAAACTAGAATAGTAGTGCTACCATATTTATGCTGTGATAAAACCAAGGAAAAGCCATATTATAAAAGTAGCCTAATACCCAGAGATTCACATTGCCACGCAAGGGTACCTATACATATCAGTGGAAAACTGGATGGAATAGTTTCTTGAGGGGAAAAAGTCAACAATGTGTATGTCCCAGGAAAGGGATCGGTTCATGGTGGTTTTGCCAAAGATCGAAGGTTGCACCCTTACCTAATTCTGGATGGGACAGAAGTAGTCGATATGCCTGTAGATAGTTGGTTAAAATGGGTGCCATTTTTGATTAGTCAGAAGAAAGTTTCCAATTAGGTTGGTGTGGGTCTGCGCTAGGTCACGCCAAGGTCTTCGTTGTGTATCAGCGTCAGCTGTGGGGCGCTCCAGGGTCATGGTTTGTCAGCTTCAGATGCTGGAAGGCAGTTGCACTTAAGCAGTGCAACCATTTTGAGATCTTCTAGCAAATCTCTGCTCTGATCAGAAAAATGTTCTTTTACGTTAGTGAGTATCAAATCACCATGGTGTTCCTATGCCATTGGCTAAGTTTTCAAGAGTGGTATAACAGTTTTATTTTAAAACTTCTATTCTGGTTTGCTAAAGTTAATGAACTTTGCACTTAAACTTATGGTGAACATGTTAGATATTAAATATAAAATGTGTGAAAGATTATATATACTTTTTCAAAAATCATAGAGAATATTTGAGCAAAACTGTTTAAATTCTCTGTTTTAAGATAGCTATTGATTTAGTCTTTTATTTATTTAATTTATTGGGGTGACATTGGTTGGTCAAATTATGTAGGTTTCAAGGGTACATTTTTATAATACGTCATCTGTAGATTGCACTGTGTGTTCATCACCCAGAGTCAGTTCTCCTTCTATCACCATTTGCCCTTCTGGGTTTGCCTTTTTTTTAATGCTTTGGGAGCCTCGAACATAGGAGTGGATATGGAGAGGTTCATTTTGTTGTTGTTTAAAGTTTTGGAGTCAAGAGCAGTATCAACACTTGTGTAAAATAAAATTCAATCCAACTGGGAATCAGGCTCTGATCAGGAGATTCCATCACCCAAACCTCAGTTAAATACATAAACCATAAGACAATTTCAGTTTGTTTCAAATAAAGCCCCCCCCCGCCCTTTTTTTTCTGGTTTCAGCTGTAAAACTGAGTGCCATTTGGTATAAGCCCTAGATTGCAGAAGAAAAAGAGGCAACAGAGCTTTAGCTGCTAAGAATAAATGTTGTTTAAACTTTTTAAAATTCTATTTTGATGAAAAAACTCAACCAAAAAAACCAAAAAGTGACCTTATCCTTCAAGGTTCTTGGTATTTATAATTCTGAAGTCAGTGAGATCCAAAGCATTTGACCTCACACTCCTGTTTTCTGCTTTGATAGTGATGAGCATCGTAGCCCTTAAAACTCAGAGCCAGCTGAAATTCAGTCAGGGCATCTGTCAATAGCATAATGTCAGAGATGGGCCAGCATTTAAAAATGGGTCATTAGGAATTCGGCTCTTTATGCTGTGTTGCGATCCCGGCCAACATCTTCTCCTCATGGCAGGTGGTCTGTGGGAACTTGGTCCATGAAGGCTCCGATGTGGTTCTATTTATGGTACAGTGTTAGACAATCACCCTGAAGCTATGGCCTCTGGGACTTGGCCAGACCAGAATCCAAACAAAGCACAGAGCTGATTACCACCAGGCTCCTTTCCAAGGGAGCCGCCACAGTTCTGCGTAAGCACAGGTCCCAGCGCCCTAGCTATGGCTGGCCTGGTTGGTTGTTTCCAGTGTCAGTCTGGCTGTCAGGACTCCAGTGGATTGCATGTTTCGCCTTGAAGCCAGAAGGCCAGTGTTCAGTAGAGGGGTGGGCTAATACGCTCGCTCTGTACCATCCAGCAGAGAATTGCTAGTCACATACTCCACGCTGGAGGGCTTTGTCAGCAAGGCGGGGCTGGGTGAGGTTCCTGCTGATAAGTCTTAGCAATAAGAGTACCCCTTTATTTATATATACTGTGTTATAAAAAACTTTCCCAATACATTGCCTCTTTTGATGCTTCTAACTACTTAGCGGTATAGGAGAGATGTGTGTTCTTATTATCATTTTCAGGTGAAGGGAGATACTCGGAAGGGTTAAGTGATTTGTCTGAGATCACCCACCCAAGAAGAAGGTCCAAGAATGATTCTCAGCTTTGCCAACTCTCCATCAGCTTCTCTTTCATATAAATTGATGAAGGTGGTGACTGGGAAATAGCATTTAAGACTGTTTAACAATACATTTGCTGCAGCAACATTCAATAGACCTCTAGTTGTGGCTACTGCTGCTGTGATGCCATCAGCCCCACCATGTTGATTTCCAGCCATGCAGCATGTCAATATTGCAGGCTCGAAAATTAGAATCCTAGCATGTTTGCAGTGGCTAAAGGGGCCGGAGGAAAGTGTGGGAGGGGGCATAATTTCAGGTGGTTTGGGTTAGGTGTTTAAAGTCTGCATAGCATGGAGTTGGTAATTGGATCTCAATATGGTAGTGGTGACTTTGTTCAAGTCATCAGAAGACATGCGTGCCATGCCGGTGATGTTCAAAGAGCTGTGCTACGTGTGGGACTTTTCTCAAGGAGCTCTAATTCCATGAAGAGATAATGCATGTGCACAGAAAGTAACCGACAACTTAGGACAGCCATTCCTTCATGCCAAGCGGAGATAACAGTGGTGAGGCCTATAGTTTAGAATGGAACTTCATTTTATGTAAATTGTTTTTTTTAACTTAAAATTATCTGGACCCATTGAGCAAGACTTCAGCCTTCACAGCTTTCCTGCCCATCACATTTTCTTCTGATCATTTTACAAAAACACTGTTTTTAAAAAAAATTGTTGTTTTTGCGCTGCATTAGTTTGTTTGGGTTTAGATTTTACAGGCAGGAAGAATGGATGAGCTTCGGGGAGGCTGCAAAAAATTCTTGGAGCATTACCGCATCTCTCTCTTGGGTAATTATTTAGGGACAGCAGCAGCCAAAAGGCACCTCTTCTGTTCTTGATGGAGAAGTAATTCCGTTTGTTCGTTTAAGAGGATTGTGTTTGCCATTCCATTAATCTCATGGCCGCTTCCTGGTGGAGAATAAAATTGAAAGCTGCTTGTTTTGAGTCCCGACATCCCAAGGGGGATGATGAGAGTGTTTGAATTTCCTGCTGCTCTCTTGGACTTCTCCCAGACCCCGACTCCTAGACCCTAACTCTGATGCGTAATTTCTCTCTTAGTGGGTCCTCATTGTAAAAGCTACCTAGAACCTCTGAGAAGGATGCCCGTTGTTATGAAGAGCCATGTGAACCAATCATGGCTTTTCTTTTGCTGATCATAACAACATGGCAGAACCATATTTATTTGGGGAAAACAATCCAGATATTTCCGGGGCTGACTCTGAGAAGCTAGGGGTACAGCGGATATGCGTGCCTCCTTTGTACAGCCCAAATGATTCAGGCGTAGCAAACTTGCGTGGCAGAGGGTGGCGAATGTCAGCGCTGAATGTGGCATTTGCAGTCCCAGTTACCCTGAGTGGTGGGGTGGTTCTGGCCCTCTTCACTGGGCTTCAGGAGGACAAAGCACACTGCGATTGAAGAGGTTTTAAATTGTCTCTCTCTTGTCCTAACATCTCAGGGCTTCCAGCAGAAATTCTCCTTCCACAGTAAAGAGATTGTGGCTATCAGCTGCTCCTGGTGCAAGCAGGCGGTAAGTTTGGGGAGGAAATAAAATACTGTGCTCATCTTCTAGCAGAATAGACCTATGTCTTTGCTTGAGTTCCTGTCTGTAAGTGGATGGTTATTCCAGTGTATGTATTATTTACCTTCCATAGCATCATTGGAGGAAGAAAAATGGATGACAACTTTAGAATTATAGCATGTATGAGCTGGGAGAATAACCCCTTCATTTATACACACTGAAGCCTGGGATCAGAGACTGGAAAAATGTTTTCTTTTTTTTTTAATCTATCCTTTTAAACAATTTTTTTATTTTTTAATTCCTCTGTCCCAACATGGTTCATTTTCTTGTTTGCCTATGTACCTATTCTTTCTTTAATCAGACAACGTAAATGCTAACTCATGGGTTGGCAAACTATGGCCCATAGGCCAGCTCTGACTGCTGTCTGTTTTTTTGTAAATAAAGTTTTATTGGAACACAGCCATGTTCATCCATTTATATAGTGTGTGTAGCTACAACACTTTACTACTAGTAACATAGTGACAGGGTTGAGTAGTTGCAACAGAGACAGTATGGTCCTGTAAGACTGAAATATTTACTATCTGGGCCTTTTATAGGAAAAGTTTGTGGAGCCCTGCTCTCCACTCTCAATTCACCTACTCTTTCGAATGACTGTGTATTTGGGATATTTAGTCTCTTCATTACATAGCCAATCTGAAAAGAAAGAAACTAGTTTCAGCTAGTTTGAAGGAAAACTTCAGCCCTCTACACACATCGGATTTAACTCTGGGGCAGGAGCAGATGCATTTAGTTGAAACACCTGAAATTGACATTTTTTTGTGGGTCAAACGTTTTTGAATTTTGGCAATTCCATAAGGTTCAACCAATAATCTTGCTAGCATAATTTCCCTAAGCCCCCACAGGTCAGGAGGAGAACCTACTGTCACTAGGTAGGGATGCACTGGTCTGGAAAGCTCAGTGCCTGTTGCGTCAGCATTCTGCCACATCTTTTATTCTTGGCATTCCCATCTCCTTTGAGTTAATTGTTACACAGATAACCTCTGTGCTTCTGCTCAAAGGCATATTCACAAATATAAGGGCATCCTAGTCCTTGATTGAAATTATACCATCAAGGCAATATCCACCTGGAGACAAGCAGATTCAGGGTCCAGGTGTCCCAATAATATCTGTGATGCTGTTTTTCCTGATGTGGGAAGACCCCACCTGTGGGACAGCCTTGGTGGCAGTGGACTCAGATAGGCAGCATCTGCTCCTGCTCCTGTACCTACCAGGCTGTGGTTAGATGGTTTACCTGGGGGTCGATGAGTTGGGAACTCAATGCCAGTTTCCAGCAAACACGAGGGCTCTCTTTACATGACTCTCTAGCCCAATTGAATCACTACAAAGACAACTGTCACTCAACCCTTGTGACAGAGCTTTGGTCCATCCCACACGTCTTTGTTTCCCAGGGTCCCATGCATAGAAGGTGATTTTGCAAAATCTAAAAATAGAAAACATTTTAAGAGGAATTACAGTGGTGATATATTTTTAACATTACAGGTACTCCTTTCTAGGATATATAAAGTCAAACAAATAAGTGCCTTCTATGGGCACTTTTTTCAGCAGGGAAAAAAAAAACAACAGCAGCAGCTGGTTTTGGGAGCTGGGTTTCCTGGGTTCAGGTCCTGACCTTACCACTTAAAAGTTGTGCATTTGGACATACCTCTTAGTATCTTTATATTGGAGATTTCTCAGGTATAAACTGAGAGTGTTGAACTAGGCAGTCTTTTGTTTTAGAAAAGCAGTGGCCATGCATTTGGGGGCTTATTTGAATTGCTAAGAGAAAATCACTTTAAAAAAATTTAGTTTGAACGAATTTTAAATTTACAGAGAAGTTGCAAAAATAGTACAGAGCATTCAATGTATACCCTTTCACCCTGCTTTCCCTAGCTTCCTCTAATTTTGACAGCATACAAAACCATAGTACACAGAATAAAACCAGGAAATTAATATCGATGCATTACTATTACCTAAACTACAGATTTTAAAAATGTACCCCAGTTTTTTCCTTAATGCCCCTTTTCTGTTCCAGGAGCTAATCAAGCATCCCACAACACACTGAGTCGCGTCTCTTTCGTGTCCTCTAATTTTTGACACTTCCTCATTCGTTCCTTGTCTTTCACGGATGGCCTTGACACTTGGAATAAGTAGTGACCGGTGGTTTTGTAGAATGTTCCCAAATTGACTTTGCCTGATGTTTTCTTGTGGTTAGGTTGAAAATATTCATTTTAGGCAAGAAACTATAGAAGTGACGTGGTATCCTTATTATGTACTCATCAGGGGGAACCTAATGTTGATATTTTATTGCTGGTGATAGTAACCTTGATCACTTGATGAAGGTAGTACTTGTTAATATCTTCAACATGAAGTTACTAGGTTTCCCTTGCCAATTGAGAATATTTGCAGGAGATAGTTTGAGATTGCGCTGACGTCATATTTGTCCTCAAACGTTTGCCTACTGATTTTAGCATTTGTTAGTGGTTCTTTTTTTTTTTAACTTATTTAATTGTTTTTTTAATTTTTAAAATTAGTAAACCTTGTTTTTCAGAACAGTTTTGGGTTCACAACAAAACTAAGTAGAAAGCAGAGCGATTACCCATACATCCCCTGTCCTTACACCATTACATATTCCTCCCACTGTGAACATCCCATGAGAAAATGCCTTTTTAAAGAAGATACTCTACACCTTAAATCTGTGTCACATTGCTAACAATGTCACCCCAATAAACTTTAATTAAAAAAAAGAAGATATTCAACTAACATTTCTCTGGTGTATCAAATTGTTTGCAGATCACAAATAACTGGTGGCTGGAGGAATTATTAATTATTTTATGAAATTGTGTTTCATACTTAATTAACTGATTGAGTAATTAGCCACTGGATCATGTCAGATCTTGAAGATATGCAAAAATGAAGACAAAACCTCCCTGATGTGATATAGTTGAGGTGGCCATCTTGGCCAGTTTTCCTAGACAGTCTTAAATTTATATCTTTTGTTCCAATATAATTATTAACTGTACGCCCTTTCACTCTTCAGAATGTTCCAGTTAAGATGATAAATTATGTGGTCACATGAAATGCATTCCAAGTAGAAACTGATGTTAAAAGTTTAAAACTCACTATGATTAAAACTGTAAGGCTGGTAATTATTGTGTAATGTGGATTTTTATGTTTATTACAAAACAAATGTTACCACATGTTACTATCACTTTACAGCCGCATAGAAGATGATTGAAAACGTTGTTGGCCTAAGGTCACCCAGTCCACTGGGGTATAGAGTTAAGCTCCTAATATTGAGCTCTTGTTATGATCATTAGTCTACATTTACTTCCTTCCTTTCCAAAACAAAAAGCACTTTAGACTTGCCAAGTGTAACAGGACCATTGCATTTTTCAGCAGCCCTCAACAAACCCAGCCAAAGCAATCTCTTAGTTCTTTGTTACCTCTTGGACTTACAGCTCTCTTTCCTGGGTCCCTCAAACTGGGAGACTTCCTGGGAAGGATTTACATCTCTGGGTAGAAAAAGGAGAGGTGGGTGGTAGGCACTGCCTTGCTGCTCTTCTTCATGTCCTTCTAAACATTATCCCAAATCAACCGACTCTGTGACCAGAGCAAGTCAAATGAAACCAAGTTATGTGCGAAGTTAGAATTAATAGAACCCTCCAAGATTCTAATATCTCTAGGTAAATATCCTATTAAAAGGTTATAAACTTTGAGCTGGCCTTGTCCTACAAGACTGATTTTTTTGTTATCAGTTCATAAAGTGGAATGAATTGGAAACCTGATCTCTGTACTCCCGGGGCTGGTTGGGCAGTGACAAGGAGCGTGTGTCCTCAGTGTGCATGCGTGCGCGTGTGCGTGTGTGCGTGCATGAGCGCGTGTGCGTGTGCATGCGTGCGTGCATGAGCGCGAGCGTGTGTGCGTGCATGAGCGTGTGTGTGTGTGCGTGCATGAGCGCGTGTGCGTGCGTGCATGAGCGCGTGCGTGTGTGCATGCATGAGCGTGTGCGTGTGTGCATGTGTGTGCATGTGCGTGCACGAGCGCGTGCGTGTGTGCATGCGTGCGCATGTGCATGTGTGCGTGCATGAGCACGAGCGCGTGCGCGAGTGCGTGCGCGTGTACTGATCCCTTCTCGCCGCAGCGTGGCCCTTTGCGCAGAATTGTTTATTGGCCTGTTTCTCTCCTCAGTTTCACAATAAGGTGACCTGCTTCATGCTCCATCACATCGAGGAACCCTGCTCCCTGGGGGCTCATGCTGCTGTCATTGTTCCGCCCACCTGGATCATTAAGGTGAAGAAACCTCAGGTAACCGCTGGGACCCTGGTGCTGCTGGGCAGGTGCAGAGACCAAGTAACTGCTGCTTCTCGCTTTTCTCCCCCTGAGTAGTCTTTGGGTTTCTACAGTCTCTGCTCTCTCCTCCCCGTGGTCCTCTGCTTAACCTTCCCCAGTCCATCCCATCAGCCCATCACATTGGGCTCTCTCATGGAACCAGCCGCCGCCTCTAAAGAAATCAAAGTTCCGCAGCAGGATTGCTCCCTCCTCGTTTGTGTACTTTGGTGCTCTCGTTGGGGGCTCTCCTGAGTTCCTTAAGTACTAGTGGTGGGTACAGCTGATTCTTAGCCGCCTCTATTTGGTTCCAGCCTGGACACCTCCAAGGAGTGAACGTGAGGGCAGACTCTGGGGGCTTCCTTGTTTGGTTGAGGTGATCACCACTTCCACCCTGATAGTCACCACTTTAGGAAGGGCCGTGACCTTCCTAAATACATAAGGCCTGCTTAGAGAGCAACGTTCTTTTCTTAAGGCAAAGTAGAACTTAGCCTCGTAACACCTAAGCTCACACCGTGTTCAGTCTTCATTGTGCTTTCTGTCCTAGAGCGTTCCTGCTACAATAGTCTGGGAAACCCTGGTGGTCTCTCAACAAGGTTATAATCTTTGATAGAAACATTTCTGTCTGAGCAACAGGGTCACCAGTTTGATTCATGGCCTGAGCTGAGCTGTCGCTGAGCTGCCAACAGGTGGCAGGATGGCTCAGCTAAAGAAAAAAGAAAAAGAACAAGAAAAATTTTTGCCTTGTACTGTACATCTTAGGCAGGTAGCTTCAAGTTCTGGGATGGAAGACTTTTAATGCTACAGGGAGAGGACAATACCTTCCCTAGGAAGGTAACTGCGGAAGTCTTATTGAATGTAATACCCTGAAAAGATACGGCAGCCCTCCTTCATGTGGTCTCCAAAATCACCATGTAGTTTATTCTCCTTGGCTCAGTTTTATTTAAAAACTGTTGGATTGGGGACACTGTTTTGCTTTGTGTGTTTTATATAAAGTTGAGCCTCTGTTGATGAGTAACATTTGGGAATAATCTTTCCAAGTTAAAATCCATGGAAGCCCTTGGGAAATCTTTTCCAAAGGCAAGTACAGTATCTGCATATTAAAAATTGGGGAGTCGCACCTTTTCATTTTACATTTTAGAGTCAAATGCCCAGAGATGTTACATGACTTGCCCAAGGCAAGGAGTCATAGCAGCTTTAGTACTGCATCTGAAATTCAAGTGTACTGATTTCCAATGCATTGTTATTTAAAAATCTCTTTAACATTTTTATTTCTTTGTGTGCTTTTCCCCTAAAATTCAGTAATCTCTCCATGAGTTTTATATTAAATGTTCAGTTAAATCTACACGTTTTTATTGCAAACCTCGATGGTATGGGGAAGTCATACACGATCCTTGCTCTCAATAACGTGTAGTTACCTTAAGAAAAGATCAGGGAGATCTTCATGAAGGAGGTGGCTTTTATCCTGCCTCTTAAAGATGGGTAAGATTTAGGTCAGTGAAGAAGAGAAGAAACAGCAGGCGGGAGAATGTCAGGGGCAAGCATACTGGGTCCAAAATTATATTCATGGGGCTGTGAGACTAGCTTGGCTGCAGTGGAAAGTTTATGTAGGGTTGTGTGAGAGAAGCGTGGGGTTGCTCAGGCATGACTGGGGAGTTCTTCTTACGTATGAACTTTATCTTCTTGAGTAAAGGAGCGATAGAGTACAATTTTTTATTTTAGAAGGACACAAGTGTGTAGGATGGCCTAATGGTATGGGATTTCAGAAGACTTGAGATAGACCAGTTAGGACAATCAGAACATGATACCATTTTGCAGGGGAATTGTAAGTTTACTGTTCCAAACTTTAAAAATCTTTTCATTATGGAAATTTTTAAGCAAATGAAGAGAAGGAGAGAAGATTCTAATGAATTCTTCTATAACCATAAACTTTTCTGTCATTGTTATTTCATTTATCCCCTGCCATACCGTAATTTCCTTTTCTTAATTATTGTTTTTATTATTTTGAGATTGACATGCAGTTGGAAGAAGTAATACAGAGAGATTCCATGTACCCTTCTCAAATTTTTCCCTTGTGGAAATACCCTGCAGTATTATAGTACAATGTTTCAAAACTGGATGTTGACAGTAATTCAGTCAAGCTATAGAGCAGTAGCCTGTCACACAAGTATCCCTCATGCTCCCTTTTTGAAGCCACCTCCATTTTTCTCCTGGTCCCATTCCACCTACTCTCTCTTCCCGGAAGTGAAAGACCCCCATTTTTTTTTCTTTTTTTTAATTTGCCTAGAGTATTTTAAAGCAAATCTTAGCACATCATTTAATCTGTAAATACATCATTTTGCTTCTCTAGAAGATAACATTTTAGAAAGACAACGGTATACCATTGCCTCACCCAAAATTATTTTTTAAAAATATTTTTTGATTGTATCAAATATAAATTTTTAAAGTATTTTCTTCAAATCAGGATCCAAAGTCCATAACTGCCTTTTTGTTGACGTAGCTCTTAAGTCTCTTTGAATCTACAACAGTTCCTTCTCTAATTGTAATGCCATTTATTTATTGAATAAATTGGGTCACTTTACCTATAGAGTTTCTCATAGTTTTTATTTTGGCTGCTTGTACCCTTATTTTGTTTTAAAGTGACTTCCTTTACTGCCCATGTTTCTTGTAAAATAATATTTAGATATATAGACTCAGAATCAGGTTTAATTTTTTTTGGCAAAAGGACACTGTGGGTGATGGTGTGTATTTCTATGGTGTTGCTTTCAAAGGAACATTTTCTCAGGTTGTTTTAGTGGTGTTAGGATTGATCCGTGAGTCCGGGAGTTTTCATCCTAATCCGTGGATCACAAAGTTGTCCATCAGCCTTCTGCCTACTGCTTAATCCACTAAAGATTATTACCTAAATCTGTTATTTCATTGGGGTTGCCAAAGGTTATTTCCCAATTTTTACTCTTCATTTTCTAGCTGATTTTTCTATAAAGAAACATTTTCCTTATTACCAGCAAGTCCATGACAGATGCTTGAGTATTTATCTTCATTTGTAAATTTTCAGGATAATAAGTTGATACCTTAGCAACTTTTATTAGGTGTCTAAGAGTGGTGATGGTGGTAATAGGGGTTGTTTTGAGAGTATCATTATGAACTATGAACTTACATCAGTATGTGATATATATGATATATGCCGTGTGTCAATCATTGGTATCATTATTTTTTTATATTCATATTGTTCCATTTTTGACCAGTTAGAACCCCTTTCAGGAGGCTCCTATCTCCATGTTTTACGAGACATGAGATTTTTGATAGCTGCCTTGGTTTCAGGAATAATGCCATGTGCCGGGATCAACTTGTGCATTTCCTGTCCATGTTGTGATCAGCCATCTTTCTAAGGAGCATTGTTTACTATTAATGGGAGATGGTATTTACAGTTCACAGTGTGGATGCTACAGCCCAAAGTTTTTATGATACACCTTTTTATTGTCTTCTGTGATTCAGGATATTATAATAAGAATAAGGAATCCTAACACTCACATGTTGGGAAATATTTTGAGTACTTTACATTTAGTATTTCTTTTTATCTCATCACAGTACCCCAGAAGGCAGGTAGCCTATTATTCTCTCTTTGAGGCTTGGAAAAGTGAGGAATAGAGAGGCTAACAAAATTACCCAGGTTCATATGCTTATTAAATAGGTTGAAGTAGCATTTGAAACTAGGAATTCTGATCCTGGAAACCAAGCTCTTACTGATATGCTCACTGTCTCACTATAGCAAGCCTTGCTGAATCAGATCCTTTTTTTATTTATTTAAAGATTTTATTGGGGAATTGGGGAAGGGGAACAGCCAAGTTGTTGTCCTTCAATCTTAGTTGTGGAGGGTGCAGCTAGCTCAGCTCCAAGTCCAGTCGCCATCCGGCCACCCATTGGCAGCTTGTGGCTGCTCAGCTCTAGGTGCCGTGTTCAATCTTGGTTGCAGGTGGGCGTCACCCACCATCTCATGCGGGAGTCGAACCGGCAATCTTGTGGTTAGGAGCACGTGCTCTCACCAGCTGAGCCATCCTGCCACCTGTTGGCAGCTCAGCAGCAGCTCTGCTTGGGTGCAGCTCACTGGCCCATGTGGGAATCAAACTGGCGACCTTGTTGCTCAGAGCTCGCGCCCTTAGCCAACTGAGCCAACTCAGCTGGCCCCTGAATCAGATATCTTTAAAAATTTTAATGGCTTCTCCGCCTTTGGGCTCCAAAACCATCAAGTAATTTAATCAACTAACTAAATTCTATGTAAAAGCTAATGTACGGTGGGCTCGGGGGGCAGTATAGCAGTGCTAAAGAGCTCTAGCTGACGAGCCAGACCACCTGCACCCCTGACCTCACTCTGCCACTGAATAACTTGTATAATCACAAACAACTTAAACTCTTCTGTGTCACCTTCTCATCCACAAGTGCCTAGTTCATAGGGTTTTCTTGAAGACTAATGAGCTAAAGACAAAAAAGATAAAGTACATAGACTAGCACCTGGCTCACTGTAAACACTCGGTAAGTGTGAGTTTTTATTTTCCTTCTTGTTGACTTTTAGGAGGGCAGGGTATCAGCTGAAGCTGTGCATCAACAGGTGAAAACATTGACAGTCACAGAGGGGTCAGGTCAGCAGTTATCCATCCTGAGCCATCTGTACTACAATGAAAGAGGACGAGATTTCTAATGGGGAGGGTAGAAAGAGACGGAATAGGGGCCACAGCCGACCAGTTACTGTGCTCCTAAGTGCGCCTGAAATACTGCTGTTCACTGTCGTCTTTTACACTGTAGTGGGATTGTGTGTTCGCTAGCATGGTGCCTATCCCATGGGAGACGGTCAGGTCCTATTCATTTATTGAATATAAGGGTGGAAGAATCCTGGGTGGGCGTCCACACTCACGTAATGGAAGGAGGGAGAGAACCCTGCAAAACAGGGAGAGGACTGTGATAATACAGAGTTCCATTATTCAAAATGGAAAGGAAAATAGGGTAATCATCAGCGTCATTTTTATTATTTCTTGATGTCTGCAGAATTTAGCAAGGATTAAGAAAAGTTCTTGTGTTTGGGACCAGATGGTTGATGGCCATCAGAATCACAGTTTGTGGCGTGTGGGACACAGGTGGAAACAGTGAGATCAGAGAATTCATTGGAGACATTGGGACATGAGAGAATCGGGAAGGTAGACGGAGAACGGCAGATAAAATGTTTTTCCAACTTCTAGATTTTATATGTATATGTATTTCCATACATCTATATATATATATTTCTATATTCTGTGACTGCTTAAAAATACAATAAAGAATAAGGTAATCTTAATCGTGTTGAAGAAATATTTCCTTGATTAAGCACATTCAAAGATGCTGTTACAGGCAGCATCTGATGTTCGTCTGATATCCACAAAGCTTATGTCGTATACTCTCTAGTGGGGAAAATAGAGCAATTTAAATCACTAGGAAGAGTCTTCTGATATCTGGGAAGGTTTGCCTCTTTGATCAGTGAGAGACACTCAAAGGATGATGAGAAGAAGGGACCCAACAGGTGGGTTGAATCACCAGCAATGGTCAGGTGAGACACACCTAAGGCAGAGAGTGGTAAATGCTACCTAAGATGTGGAAACCTGGTGCAAACATGAAGCAGGGTTGAGCAGTTTCAGTCATGGAGATCAGTGTAGGTCAAATGAAAATCTTGTCATTTGTGGTTGGTCTTGAAGGATGTGCAGCGGGCATCATTGGGACGAAGGATGAGGGAGGGCAATGACAATGAAGTTGATGGAACATACTGAGAACAGCAGTAAGATGGGTCACCATCTGAAGTCAGCTTGATTTGTGATGTTTGTGTCTAATCAAATGGCTCTGGAGGGCAGGAAGAAAGGAAATCTACTTAAGTGGACAATGGTCAGGAAAAGTGGGTTGCAAAGAGGTAGAATTATTATGCACATACTATCTCTGTTGAAAGATGTCTGGCTCTGAGTGGATAATTACTCTGTGACCATCGGTGGAGTTGGGAGTGGTGCGAAACCTTGATGATCAGGGGAATGAGGGGTCCCCTTGCTGATTTGCTGAGTCTCATCCCACATTATTTGGAGAGACCTCGAAGAAAAATATAATAAAAGGTAGATGACTTCAAGGAATTAAAAGAGAAACAAATTTTAGTACCCATCTGACACTATACATAGTTTTTACAATATTATTGACTATATTCCCCATATTATATTTTATATCCCGTGACTATTTTGTAGCTACCAGTTTGTACTTCTTAATTCTTCACCTTTCTCACCCAGTCCCTAATCCCCCTCTCACCTAGTAACCATTGGGGGATCACTTCATAAATTATATACATGTCTAACCATTACACTGTACACATTAAATAAATATAAAATAATATTGAATGTCAATTATAATTTAAAAAATAGTCATGGGATATAAAGTACAGCATAGGGAATATAGTCAATAATGTTATGATAGCTACGTACAGTGTCAGATGGGTAATAGACTAATTGGGGCTGTCACTTTCTGAGATATATAAATGTTTAATCACTATGTTGTTTTGTACACCTGAAACTAATTTAAAAAAAACCCAAATTTTAAGAATAAAGCCTGAATCTCTTTATATATTTAAAGTCAAAGTTATATTTAATGTTACAGATGTTGGTGTTTCCCTTTCATACTGAAAATGGTAAAGGATAATATTTTGATTGGATAAACAAGTTAAAAATGTTCAAATACTAGTGTAGTGCTTTGAGCTGAATGAGTAAGACCTGTATTATGTAAAAATTTTTTTGCGGGGTCAACTTACAGGAGAGAAGAGGTATGTATTTTTAATAAATGACATCATTCTACACATAATGCTTTAAAACTTGCTTTTCCTAGTGAAAAAATGGATCTTGGGGGAAAAGTCTATATTAGTACATAAAGATTTAACTCATCTTTAAACTGCTGTATATATTCCATACTATGGATTTATTAGTTTATTTAGCCAACTCCCTACTGATGGATATTTCTATTGTTTCCAATGGTCTACTTATAAAAATGCCACGACCAACTTCTTCCTAGTCTGGTATGGGCTCTCTCCTTGCTAGTCCTTTCATATTTCTTATGATTGAATAATCTTAAAATGCTGGAGATTCATGAGATGTAATAGCAATGACCAACAATATCCCTAATGCTAGCTGGGATTTAGCCAAATACGCCTGCGAAGCTGCTGACAACCTGTCCTTGACTTCCGGAATGAGGTTTTTTTATTCTTCCACCTGCATCCTCAGGACAACCTTTGTCCTGATGGTGCGGCTGGAGGACACCCTTTAATAGACAAAGTCTGTGACTCTCCCTCCTATCATCCATTGGAGTTTTGTCCCGTATATGATGGGGGAAGAGTTCATTTAGGATGATGAAGTATCGTTTCTTTAGATCTGTTATTATAACCTGTCCTCTGTGATCCCATAATCTGGAAAAATTCCCGAAGAATAATAAAAGGGAATTAAGTTTCATTCACAGTCGAGTGATTCACCCAGAGGCATTTCTTACCAGCCCAGGAAGGAGTCATACTATGATAAAGATTTTGTGGATAGGATTATTTCTATGGCAAAGTAAGACTGCCCGGATACCTGGTATAAGAAAACAGAAAACCTTTATTTCTTACTAGGACTTGAAGGAGAGAGTGGACACACAGTGTACAAGGGGGTGAATGCTGTTGGAATCGGAAGACTGCAAATATCCAAATGAGGGCACAGCGTTTCTCTGTGTTATTAGAGTTGAACTTGCAAAGTGAACCCTTTGTATCACTGAGCTGGCTGCCCTTGG
Organism: Hipposideros armiger; assembly: GCF_001890085.2. Taxonomy (NCBI): domain Eukaryota; kingdom Metazoa; phylum Chordata; class Mammalia; order Chiroptera; family Hipposideridae; genus Hipposideros; species Hipposideros armiger. Next base: position 881,439 of record NW_017731551.1, on the reverse strand, counting down.
TAACAGGGATGCTTTGTTTTCGGACATAGGACAAGTATTAAAGGTTTCTTGAATGTATTGCCAACAGTTCTACACAATAACTTCCTGGCATAATTTTTACATTCTTGAAAAGCATTGTATTTTGTTTAACTCTCACAACACTGACCCAGGCAAGATAGGCCATATTGTAGATTAGTAAGGGGAGGCAACTTGTCTTGTTGTGGCCAAAACACGACCCAAATCTGCCTTCATGTCCACTGATTCCTCATTGAATTATGCTGCCTTCTAAACGAAGTTATATATCAAGACAGAGATACATATTTACACCCGAACAGAAGGAAGCCGCAGGAATTTTGAGGTGTGCTATGAACTCCCATACTTCTTATATTTTGCCATTTGACTATCCACAGGGCTGTCAGAGCTCACATAGAAGCTTCCAGGCGCTGTAACTCACCCACTGCTTGATCTTTGCCCCATTGTTCTGTGAGATGAAGAAGCCTCATTCAGTTCCATTGGGCTCGGCGGGGTTCAGAAGCACGTGTATTTGCTCCATCTGTGTTGAGAAAGGCTGTACCGTGTGTCTGTTCCCTATTAGAACTGAGTTCCTTGCCCGCTCTGTTTTCAGACATCAAGCCTTAGTTTGGTGTGTTTCTCCAACTCTTTGTTTCCCAAACGCACTTGATGGTCAGACTCACCCGAAAAACTCTGATTTCTGAGATCAGGCAAGTGTAGGGAACAACCTTAACCTGATCCAGTTGAGCTTTCTCTCAGAGTTTAAGTATTGAATCCCATCAAGAACCAGGACTCATAGTGTGTCCCTGCAAGCACTTGGCGTATGTCCGGCAGTTCTCTCGGCAGTAAATGAACCAAAACCACAGAGAAGCTAGGAGACAGGCCATTTATTTCCAAAGGATCCTTTCCCAAATCAGGAAAGACTCAGTAAGTGTGAATTTTAATAATATTGATTGGTTATTTCAACAATGATTTGAGTGCCTACTATGTACCAGGCCTGTGCTAGGTGCTGGGGACAGACATCCAGCTGTGGTGGAGACCACTAACATTTATGGAAGTCCTTATCATGGGATGGATACCAAGTTAACTGCTTCACATACTTTTCTCGTTTACACTTCACAACTCTTCTGGGAGGTAGGTATTATCACCTTCACTGTCAAGTTAAGAAACTATTGTTTCAAAAAGTTGGACTTTGCCAAAGTCACAGATCTACTGACAGAGACACCCAGACTTCACAGCCAGCCTGTCAGATTCCACAGATCTGCTGTCTTTATCCCACAGATCTGCTGTCTTTATCTTTACTCCATCCTTTCTACTTCCAACAGATGTTCCTAATGCTGGCTGCACGTTAGAATGGCCTGGGGGGCTTTTAAAGTGTATCTTTGCCTGAGTGTCACCCCAAGAAGGGAAATAAGAATACTTGATGGGGCCCAGGCATCAGCATTTTTGAAAAGCTCTCCGAGTAAGGCCAACTTGCAGCGATGGTTGAGAACATTGAGCATCATTACTTGACGTCAAATAGATAACAGCCTCTGCCAGCCTCATAGTTCCCTGCGTCTTTCTTGGGTCATTGGACTGATTAAACATTGAAAAGCTCCAAATTATCTTTCTTCCCTTTTAAACAAACAGAAAGTGGTCAAAATATGGCAAAGACTTTAATCATACAAAAGTTTCCCCAAATAAGGACATGACAAATAGATCCATTGAAAGAGGAATTCAGAACTGTGGAGATGCCTTTGCAGGGGTTGCATAGAATGAGTGATGAGAAATCACCTGGGGTCTAGAACACCTATGAGCTTCTGGATCTTTCTTTTCTTGGTAGGACTTGGAGAACCTGAAGATTCTTTTAATCTGATGGGGGAGGAAAACCTTGAGACAAATGGTGATTCCAGAAAATTTCCCTCATCTTTGGTGGGCACGGGCCACAAATCAACTTATTTTTCTGGAGGTCCAAAGTGAAAGTAAAATAAAAGCTAACTGGTTTCCATCTTGCATGTTTGGATGTGTTAATATATGTACTCTACACTAAGGTTTATTTTGAATGCTCTAAAAAAAATATCCTAACTAGTAGAAGAATAGATATCTAAGTTTGTTCAAGCTGTTTGAAAACCCTTAACTGCTCAAGCAATGCATGTGTATATACGTATATGAACTTATAAGTTAAGAACTATGTATTTCAGACTTTCAACATCTATGATGTGGTATTAATGCCTTTGTGAAGATGGCAATCTAATGAATTATTGACTCTCTACTAGTTCAATCTAGTTTTGCTTGTCTTCAGCAAATGAGTTGTGACTGGTTCCCCAAAAGAGTTTCTTCTCAAAGCACCTGTATCAAATATTAAGAGTATATGGTTAATTTGAAGTAATCACAAAGTTGCAATCCATAAGATCCCTAGAAAGAGAAAGCCAGGGAAAGTAAATTTGGGATCATTGTATTTCAACAACTTGGAGGCACTTTGGTGAGAAGAGAAAAATTAAGGCTACAAGGGAGGGAAGACTTTTTAAACCGATGGGTCTTTAGAAAGAGAAAGAGCAGTGACTGCTACTCTGTTATAAGTAACTTAAGGGTGAGTCTTATCTCTGCATTTTAAAACTCAGCCATCAATGCTGATAGGATAGTTGGATCATAAAGTTCCATTGCCATTGAGTCTTTTTATGACTATTACTTAGAACAGTCAGTACCAATAATAATAATAATAATAATAATAATGTAAACAGAGGGAAAAAAGAAAACAGAAAGAAAAACATGAAAAATGGCCTCCTTTTTTACATTTTCACATAGGTGATCTCCATATCCGGAGATGAACTTGAACTTGGTTGGGCGGGAGACGGACCTGGTTGGGCGGGAGACTGGAGCCCCTCAGAGAATTTGGGATTCTTCCATTTTTACTGGGAGGGTTGGCAGGTATAACATGTGTTGTCATGTGAGTCCATGAGAGCCTCCAGGGTTCTAACTCCCTGCCTCTCCGTGTGGTGAGGAGTCAGTCGCTCGCTCTTAAGCACGCGACTGGTTTCTGTCTGTGGCTTACCCATGAGCAGTGGCTTGGAAGTGTCAAAGCATGAGAAGCATGCAGGCGAACAGCATGTGCTGCCGTCATCTTCTACATGGTTCTGCATGGGACAGCTCAGGGGCCATGTGCCCCCGAGCTCAGGGCCTGCCTTCTTTCCCCCACAGAACTCGCTGAAGGCCTCCAATCGGAAGAAGAAGAGAACAAGCTTTAAGAGAAAAGCCAGTAAAAGAGGAACTGAAGTAAGTGTTTTCGGATTCTGTCACAATGAAATACAGCCTCCTTTCCATGGCCACCTCTGTCTGACATGATCTGGCCCAAGCTTATTGTTTTGATATGCCTTCTACCACTCTTTTCTCCTGTATACTTCAACCATGCTGGAATTTCTCTTTCTTTCTTCGTCCCTCCCCCGCGCTCGCTCGCTCGCGCTCTCTCTCTCTCTCTCTCTCTCTCTCTCTCTCTCTCTCTCTCTCTCTTTCTTTCTTTCTCTTTAAAAAATATATAACCCCCTGCCACTTCACAGTCAGAGCATTTGCACTTGTCTGTAGCAATATTATCAAAAGATGATGAAGATGAAGATAAGAACTAACATTTCTAGAATGCTTAGAGTATACAAAATAAAACCAAAAGCATGGCTTGATTTTCAGGGGCAAATTATAGCTTGAGATACTTTCTCTTAAGCTTTAGATGGAGTGTCCTATTAAGAGTGGCTCTATGAAACAATATGTATCTTTTTGTTTTTTGCAAGGGTGGGGGTGGTGCTGGTAGTTTCTCACTTCCGCTGCTCTGGGGGGGCTGCCTTTCAAGACATGGATGTGTGTCTCAGGAGTGCCGCTTTCTTCCTTCAGCAGGAAAACAAAGGCCGTCCCTTTGTGATAAAGCCAATCTCTTCTCCTCTTATGAAACCTCTGCTTGTGTTTGTGAACCCCAAGAGTGGAGGCAACCAGGTGAGTCATTTTTCATGAGTTGAACTTGGAAACTGCAACGCTTTTTTGAAAACACGATTCCCAACATCAGTGAAAATCATACCACCAAGGACCCCAAGCATTGGAAGACGACCAATTTTTCAGAGACAAGGTCATTCCAGGGCTAGGCAAAGCCTAAAGGGTCTAGGATTTCTCCCTCTTGCTTCCATATACGACTGTGCCAGAGGTGTCCCAAAACCTAACTGCCAACATTTTCCATACAGACGTTCAAGAAGGTTCATTCTACAGTCTCTCTTAATTAATACATTTCAGGGTGCCCTATATGAACTTATTTTTATTTCTTCCTATTGTAATTTAGACCTGGCTACTTTCGTTCCTATCCTCAGAAGCAGGAGAGAATGACGATTCATCATTCATGATAGTGAACAACCACAAACCATGGACATGATCTAAAATATCACCTTGTACAGGTTTCATTTGGTGCTTGCCCAAATCCAATAGTATAATTAATATTAAGTTCATTTGAGAATAAAGAAATAGCCATAGAAAAGTTTAGTTTAATGCCACATGTAAAGTGACACAACTCTTTAAAGGACAGAACTTGTTCTTGAACCGGGTCATTATCTTCTCATCTATTATAATTCTCTTCCCATCTCTGAGACTCCTTATCAATACTCTTCTGTGGGTTTCGATTTTCTCTTATTTTCATGTGAAATTGGGTGATAAAATATTTTCCGTGTCCATTAAGTGTGCAAATTTTACATTTTTAAATATTGTTTTATATTAGTTTCATTGTAGTTAGACATTTATATGATTTACAAAGTGATCCCCACAAGAAATCTAGTACCCACCTGGCACTATATATATTTATTACCATGTTATTGACCATATTCCCTATGCTGTACTTGACATCCCTGTGACTGTTTTGTAACTGCCAATTTGTACTTCCTAATCCCTTCACCTTTTTCATTCAGCCCCCCAAAACCTTTCCCATCTGGCAACCATCAGTTTGTTCTCTGTATCTATAAGTCTGTTTCTGTTTTGTTTGTTAATTGATTCTATTCTTTAGATTCCACATATAAGTGACATCATATGGTATTTGTCTTTCTCTGACTTACTTCACTTAGCATAATCCGCTCTAGGTCCATCCATGTTGTTGCAAATGGTAAGATTTCATTTTTCTTTATGGCCAAGTAATATTCTACTGTATGTACAGTGTGTGCCACACCTTCTTTATCCAATTGTCCATCGATGAACACTTAGATTGCTTCCATATCTTGGCTATTGTAAATAGTGCTATAATGAATATAGGGGTGTATACGTCTTTTCAAATTAGTGTTTTGGATTTCTTCAGATAAATACCCAGAAGTGGAATTGCTGGGTCACAAGGTGGTTCTATTTTTAACTTTTGAGGAACCTCCATGCTCTTTTCCATAGTGGCTGCACCAATTTGCAGTCCCACCAACAGTGCACGAGGGATCCCTTTCCCCATTTCGTGCTTCATAACCCCTCCTCCTTTTTCACCCTGCCCCCAGCTTGCCTGCCACCTGGCAACCATCAGTTTGTTGTCTGTATCTATGGGTCTGTTTCTGTTTGCGCATTTATTTTTTTTCTCTAGATTCCACATATAAGTGAGATCACATGTATTTGTCACTTTACATTTTGAAACAAGATTCCTTGAAATTTCACACTGAACAACTTAAAGATTTAAAACTCTTTAGCCACCCCGTAGAAGAAGGGGAGACATAGAACTAGGAGTGACCCAGTGGACCAAGATGATATCCTTATTACTAAAGATAATGTGCATTTTTCAGAATATATTAATTATAGTGAAACTTCTTTTATGGGAACTTATAATTTAAAGAAAATGTTATTCTTCCTTTCCTCCCAGTCTTCAAAGTTTTTGATAACTTGCTGGTTTAAAAATCTCTGTCCACATTGTAGAGAGCAGGGAAAAGCCATGTGTTTTAAGTAGAGAAATAATCTATTGTCAACATTCTGCTTTTTTGGAGTTGCTGAGTGATCTCCATTTTGTGACGGTGGTGATCCTAAGCCTGTCACTGGAGGAGGACCTGCAGAGGTCCTTCTCAGGAGGGAGGCTCAGTTTGCCTCGAGCCATCCCCTCCCTCGAGGTCTGGCCTCCCTATAGCCTGACGAGGGTTGGGTTGCGGTCGAGGACCATGGGACAGAGCAAAGCTAATGTAATTGATGCCATGGTTGTGGCCACCTGAGCACCACATGCTCGTTAATGTCAAATATGCTTTATTACGACAGCCATTATATAAAAATGCACTTAGGAAATCATTATAAGCATTTTTTCTAGGGCCTACTGAAGCCTGTAGGTGATCCCTGCCTGTGAGGAGTGGACCATCCAGTAAAGATATAGCCTGCTCCTGTTCCAATCTCTGTCTAAATTATTAATGACACGGGCTTCAGAGATGATCTAATGTTGCTTTCTGTTTCACTAAATAGAAAACAGCTCAAGGAAGCTTAAGTGAATCTTCTGAGGACATCTTGTTTGTTAATGACACAAAAGGGGCAAATGAGAAAAGTAATTCAAACAACATTAACTATATGTGAGTTCTAAATTGAGCGGATCAGACCGCAGGTGCTACGGAATTTGAGAGGCACGCAGTGACTCGGGAGTGATAAGCAAACTGTCATGGAAGCAGCTGAACTAGAAGACGGACAGCATTTCGTTGTGCAAAGGAGAGACAGCTGGAATGATGCCCTTTTCCTTCACTGTACTGTGGCAAATTCCTGCTTTTCCTTTAAGGCTCAGTAGCACCTTTCTGAACCATTTCTCAAACTCAGTTGCTCTGTGTTCCCATAGCTCTTGGCACTGTGTGAATTGCAACATAATTGCTCTGCATGTGTCTGTACTGCTAAGATACGGGGTTCCATAATATTCCAGGGGCAACACCTTGGAACCTATGGTTTCTGGTTCACAGCATATAGTAGTGAACAAATAATTATGTAATGAAGAATATTAATAGAAGAATGAATGTGGTGATGACAATGATTCACTTTGAGGACACTATGGTGAGTAGAGCATGCGTATCAAGTTATTAGGAATGTGGTTAAGTAAAGATGAGAATGAGCCTGGACCCGTGACTTAAAACTTGGCTGAGGATTTTGGGTTTGTACCATGGAAACTAGTTTTTCACTGTTTAAAGTTTGTTTACTTTTAAAAAAAATATTTTCTATTTTGGACAAAGGAGTAATATGATGGAAGCACCTTTAAGAAAGATTAATTTGACACACTGGGAATATGTGTAAGTCAGGAGGCTATTCCCGTGAACTTCAGCATAAATGGATAGGTGGGTAGATCGATGCGTAGATGGGCTGATGAGTGGATGGGTGGGTGGATAGGTGGTTAATGGATGAATGGACGGATGGGTGGTGAGTCAGTGGGTAGACAGGTGGACTAATGGATGGACCTGTGGATGGATGGATAGATGGACAGATGAATGGATGGAATACACAACGGGAAGTAAGGCATCAAGATTTCACAGCAGATTATCTGGACAGCAGCTTTGTTATTCATGGGTGTTCAGGAAAGGGAAGAATTATTTTGGGAAAGGGGTTGAGATATGTTTGAGGAATTTGAGGTCACAGTGAGATACTGAAAAACAAAACAATGCCTAGTTATCAGAGACAAAAGACTTAATGACTTTCTGTCATTTTATGCATTTTCACTCGTGCGTGTGTTGCCCTAATGATGTTATTGAGTATTTGAACATGTGACTTACTCCCTTCTCACAGGCCAGAGGTTGTCAACTTTTTGTGTCAATATAACACACTGAGACGCTTATTAATTTGCCCTATCTGAGAAAATCTAATGCAGTCAGTGTGGGGAAACGCCCCGGAATGTCAAGGTTGAGTAAGCATCTCTGGGGCTTTTGATGTAGGTGGTTTATGGAACACACTTAGAGAAGTGTCATCAGCCATTTCAGGGTCTCTGAGAATCTGTGGGGCTTGTATGGGGAACACAGCAGGCGAGAAATTGAGAGGGAAATTGATTGGGCTCCTGAGGGGACGAGGGGGAACAGCATCTTAGCTTGTCCTTATAGCTTCAAGGCTACTCATCTCTTAGCTTAGAGCAGTGGTTCTCACCCCTGGCTGCACAGCAGAGTAACCTGGGCAGCTTTTAAAAATTAGCGATGTCTTCCCCACCCCATACTAATTAAACAGGACCATGAGGGTAGAACCCCTTAACTGGTATAAGTACCCCAGTTTACTTTTTTGTGTAGCCAACGCTAAGAACCACTGACTTTCTTCTCAAGCTTTAATGTGCATATGAATCGCGTGGGGATCATGTTAGAATGCAGATTTTGCCTCAGTGATCAGGGGGTGGCCCCGGAATTCAGCTTTTCTAACAAGCTCCCACGTGGTGCGCTTGCTGCTGCTGAGACCACGGTCTACAATCAATAGAAAAACACTGTTGTTATTTCCGGATTCTTGCTTTTTAATTGATTGATTCTGCTCATCTGCTTCTAGATATTAAGCACTCCCCTCTCTTCTGCTCTTGAAACTTAGGCTTTAAATTAAAAACAACAAAAACCAAAACCAAACTTGCTTAGGCTTCTGTTCTTTGAATAACTAGACTATATTGCCATCTGCTGGCAAATAAAATACCTGTAGCTTTTTTTCTTAGCAGTATTTTACGTGTGTACGGAAAATTTCCACTTTGTGGGACTATATTGAGATGAACACACACATGTAGGAACTGCTTCTATGTCCTTCTTTAAATAATCCCTTCTTTAAAACAGCTAATTCACAATGATTGTCTTAGTTTTTCTAACACTTAAGGTGGGGATGATACACTGAAGTGTTTTTGCAAACTTCATAGGTTGGCGGTACCACTGTTATTGTTGGGATCTGAGTTATTTGAGGGAGCAAACATTGGAATCAGGGGCCATAATATCAACTCTGAGTGTTTCCTCCTGTGGAGAAGAGGTACTACAGGAAGATAAAGTTGACTCCCTCTGAATCCCCGCCTCTCAAAATGCATTACGTTTCTTGGATGCCTCCAACTCATTAGCATCTTTCTACCTGAGTCTTCTAGACCTTTCTGATATCTCCCAATGTCCCTGCTTTCACACTGTCTCTCCCTCATGCTGTCTCATGAACTTCATCTTCCAGTGAGGCAGATGGTAAGTTCAGGGCTAAGCCCGTGTTCTGACCACTAGAGTGATTCTAGCTAGTCTGTCCTGAGAGTCGAGGGGTCCAGACCCTGGCCCTCATTCTGTTCAATGTGAAATCCCAGGATGGAGGTGTGCTCCCAGGGGCCTGATCAGCAGGCAATAGGCGGAAGGTGTGTTCAGCCTATGGAGAGGCTCATCCTGACCAAGTTCCCGACACCATCAGGGGACAGGCCTCCCCAGACCAGGGCCACTCCTCCTACGTCAGGGACAAGCCAACCCAAGTGGGGACTAGGAGGAGACAAAAAGTGTAAACAACTTCAGATATGCGAGTCCCCAAACTGTTTCTAAATACTTGGACAAACAACCTCAAGGAGGATGGTATTTTCTGCGATGTTCAGCCTGGAGATAAATCAAGAAACATCATGTGTAGATCAAATTTTAGTCTCCTAAAGCTTAGAATAGTCTGGGAAGAGGGCAGATGGGCAGTCAGTTGATGATGGACATGTTAGAATTCAATCTCAACATCTTCTTGCTAAGCCAGCCCCGACAGATGAAATAAAAACAACCAAACAGTGATTCTGTGGGAAGTTCCTTTCTCCAAGTCACAATATTGGTGGGAAGGTGGGGGCAGCTGTCTTAGTCTGTTCAGGCTGCTATAACGTAATACCATCGACTGGGTGGCTGATAAGCAACAGAAATTAATTCTGACAGTTCTGGAGGCTCGGAAGTCCAAAATCAAGGCACCAGCCAATTCAGTGTCGGGTGAGAGCCCACTTCCTGGTTCACAGACGGCCATCTTCTCACTGTGTACTCACATGGCAGTGCGGGCCGCTCTCTGGGGTCCCTTTGATAAGGGCACTGATCCCATTCATGAGGGCTCCACCCTCATGACCTAAGCACCTCCCCAAGGCCCCGCCTCCTAATACCATCATATGGGGGGGTCAGGATTTCATCATATGAATTTTGGGAGAACAGAAACTGTCAGTCTCTAACAGTGGCTAAGACACAAACCAAGCCGTCAATCTCTTTAATAGGCCTAGGACCTGGATGTCTAGCATCTTAATCTGTAGCTACACTAATGTATCAAAATATAAACCTGACTCCCCTAGCAAAAACATTTCAGTGACTCATTTCTTATAAAACAAAGCCCAAGCTCCTTAGCATACATGGCCTCACCTATAACCTGCGCAGTTTCGTCTCCCACCACGGCCGGCGTATGGCGCAAAGAGTGAACAGGGTGTGGTTTTTCTATGGCATGTCTTGCTGTTGTCTGATGCCTTTACCCTGAAACTTCTGCCTCTACTCGTCTTTCAAGACAAAGCATCATATGTAGGAAGCCTTCATCTAATCCCCAAATTTGGGCTTCGAGTGTCTCCCCTGGCCACTGATACTCATCACTAGGCATCTCTGCCATACCATTTACCATCTCCAGTGAGTTCATTTATTGTGCCCGTCTCCTCCTGAGCTCCTGAATGTACACATGGGCATAGAGGAGGAGCCCAATACTTGTTTATTCAGTCAATTAGGTATTCCTTTGGGGTGGTTTGGAGCCTGTTTGAAATACTCATCCCATAATGGCTTCCTCCCACCACTTTTATTTTCCTCAGGCCTTCCTTATTGTCTGGGCAGTTCTTTCTGTGATCTAGATACTAACTCTGTGCTAATAGCTGTGATAACACCTCCATGACAAGGCTTGCTGAGGAGCATATATCTGAATGTTTCAGCCTACACAAGAGTTACAGTGCTTTCCTTTTTTTCTTTTTTTTTTAAATGAAAATTTATTGGGAGTTAGAGCGCTTTGATGAAGATTGACATGCTGTCACAGCGGACCCAGCCTTAATTGATTCTCCATACCCACAAATCATTATATTTTATTTTATGAATAATGCACAGAACTTCCTCTTGAGAGCAAGAGCTTCTCTGCCTTATTCAGCTCTGTTCCCGCAGGTAAAGCTGTGCCTAGCACACATAGTGGGTTTTATCTCCCTCTAGAACAATTTACCTATTGCCTGGGAAGTTGTTTTCTCCGCTCCCACCACCTGGAGCTAGAAAGGAGAGTTTTATCACCCCAGAGGAATACCCAATATCACAATATCTTAAAAGGCTCTGTGGTCAGTGGGGTATTACATCTACAACAAGTATGTACGAGAATCCTCACCAGAGTGTATTGGAATTGACCTGTAAGCTATTTTTTCATTTAGAGAAAACTAGGCTTTTGCACCAAAGTTGCAGCTTTCGCCATTGGCATCTAGCACATGATAACTAGGAAAGTGTTGGAGATTTGTCAGTGAATGATAGTTGTGTAAAGGACTGAATATATTTAATACTGGTGAGGAAGAAATAAATTACTATTTTCTTGATCATTTAGTATTTGTCAAACCATTTGCTTCTATTGGATACATAAGCTCTCTTGAAATCTTAAAGTGGCTTATTCTAGAGGTAACAGCAGAGTTAATAGAACTGATTTAAATATGTGTTAGACTTTTGGCTCCACCCACCAGGACTGATTTAAAACAATGCAATGCTTTTGTTCACTGATCATTTTTGCTAGTGAATGTGTTTTAGAAAGATTACTTTTTGAAAGAAGTAATTACGTCATGCCTGATTGTAATGTACATCTATGTGAGTTATCCCGGTACAACCCCAGAGGGCATTCTTCCAATAGACCGAACCATCAATGGCACCTCCTAGAGGTGTGCTGTGCAAAACTTGCCAGCCTTAGTACCCCTCCCCAAAAAGGAAAAATGGAGATCATTAGATGTTCCAACAGACACAAATTGAAAATGAGCAAAAAACAAAATGATGTGGTCATTCAAACCTTCTAGGGAAATTTTCAATTAAGGAAATAACCTCTAAATGCTGTGCATTTTTATTCTTTGAAAGATGCTGATTACCTAGCAGTGTGTGCATCACAGGAGAAGCTAAAATTGAGATGTGTGCTCAGCCGTAGCCAAAGGTGGAAAGGAGTAATTAACATCAACAATTCATATTGCTCTAATCAAAAGCTGAAAACTTTAATTTTCTAGAAAGCCGGTTGGAGATGTTTGATAAGTTGGTTTGTCATTAAAATGACTTTTAAACATAAAAGATAACTTGAGATAATCCCCAAGTGACTTGATACCAAAGCCCAGTATGGGAAGAAAGAGAATGACCCGGTATTTAGTTAGCATTATGTCTCTAAATCTATACCTGAATTTTATAGGAAGCAAACTATGTCGTTTGGTGAAACTGAAGGATTAGTTGTAATAATTGAGGATAAAATGTTATTCCTAATTTATAGCAAGCACACGATAAAGCAGAACTTTTAAATTGCAGGTTTGGATGAAATGTGGAACAAAAGACTCACATTGGCCTCTGTACCAACTGGCATAACATTATGATAATTATAAACTGCACATTAGCCCTCACACCCTCAATAATTTAATGAATAGATGAACAAGGAGCAAAAATGAAAGGGACTAACATTTACAAAGGCCTATTTTGTGTCATATACTGTGCTAGTTACGTAACTATTATTGATTCATTTAATTCTCGTAATCACTCTGCAAAGTACACATTCCCCTCCCATTTTCTATGTTGAATTTTCGCAAGATTCTAAATGCTCACAGTCACCCAGTTAGAATACCCAACTTATTTTTTACTCAAATATCATGCTATTTCTACTACTAGGATGACTCTCAAATACAGCATAGTAGGTATACAAACTTAGGAATGGTTTAAGAAAGAGCAATCATGATATCTAATAAAGGAATATAAATGAGAAGCAACGAACTCTGCCCAGCTGGTCAGATATTACTTGCTGTGGTTAACAATGGCATAAAATGAGGCACCCTACCCATTTTTAAAGCTCTTTGGGTGTTGCTTAATAAAAAGACCCTTTTTTTTCCCATTTCTTCTTTGCTCAATTAACTTTAAGAAATGATCATTGTAGATCAGAAATGTCTTGTAGATGCCATGATGATCATCTCTATAAATGCCACAATTACTTAAAACCCTCTCAAAATGTTCATGGGAGAGAACTGTTTGGCTTGAACAAACAGACACAGACATGGAAATGGAAACATGTCAAAGTAAGATTTGATGCCACTAACTGATAAAGTAGTATATATGTATATTGTAAACAACGGGGAGCCTGTGATACTTTGCTTCAGTTAAAAATGTATTTCAAAAGTCATACTTCGCTAATACTGCCCGTATTTCATATGATGCAAAGACAATAGTGATCGACACAATAAAGTAAAAATGAATGATAAATTACATAGACTGACTAAGAAGTTGCCTACATGGATTTTTTCATACACTAAGTAATGATGATAAAATGAATTGACACTATTCGTTAAGCGCTCATTGCATTCCAAGCACTGTGATGTTATCGCGTTTAGTTCTTGCACCAAGCCTCCACATTGAAGAGAAGGGAGCTGAGCTTACTGAAATGGAAGAACTTGCCCAGAGTTACCCGGGTAATACAGAAGTTTTCTCTCTATATCTATCAATGGCCAAAGACCATGATTTTAACTACTTCTCTGTGCTGTTTATAATTAGATATTGCTTTAGATAACAGGATTTATTTTTTTAAATACGCAGCTAATATTTGCAAATTTCTTCCCATTGTCATTTTTTTCCCCCCTTATAGGGAACCAAAGTCCTGCAGATGTTCATGTGGTACCTGAATCCACGGCAAGTCTTTGATCTTTCTCAGGAAGGGCCAAAAGATGCGTAAGTCTGGAAATACCCTCCGTGGTCCATACTATTTTAGGCAAGTGAGAAGCACTTCCTGCTTTGGTGTCAAGCTTCGTTGTTTGATTACCTTGTGAAACGTCTTCTGACCGTCTCTTATCTACTTTCTCATCTGGACTGTACCCCCTTTAAAACTTCATCTGATGTTTCCCCTCCTTGTCTTCATTGGGTTAATCCCCTTCAAAACACCTCTTCTTGGTTATTAACTCAGTGGGTATTTCTTGTGTGTTCGCTGCTCTTGTACTTGCAACTATAGATTAGGAGCAAGTCTGAATTGAGAAAGGATCCCTCATTTTTGTATTTATGCATGTTCAACTTTGGAGATGTACATTAATGGGAATGTAAGTGTGTCTTTGTGGAGAGAGGCCATATTTGTTTATGGATATTTTCATATATTTAAATTAGAGGTGTGTGTGTGCGTGCGCGTGCGTGTGTGCGCGCGCGCGCGCGTGCGTGTGCATGCATATGCATCTGTGTCCATTTGAGAGAGAGATTGACTAATTGATCATACCTGTGGATTTCACATCAGCGTGGGGAAGACATTTCAACTCCTGCTCATTCTCTTTTCTGAGCTTTTCAGAAATTTTGTGTTTTGTTAGAAGTGTTGAAAATAAAGTCCAGATACAGGTGACGCGTATCTTATGTCTGCCCTTTGGTGGAGGGAGGGGGATATGGTGGGGAACAGCAGGACGTTGTTGCTGCTTTCTGATTCCCTTTTTAAAACCCATCTATTAAGATGGTGTGGATGTCATCTGATAAACGTTAGAACTTATGGGATACTAATTATGTTTAAATAAGTAACAATAGCTGAGGCAAAGAACCATCAGCTCAGATAATTTCTAGAGAAATAATATTCCTGTATGTCATGAATAAATGATATCTATTTAAGCATGCAGGAGAGCATTAAATATAAATTTCTGCTGACATTCTCTTAATCTGTGAACTTTGCCTCTAGAGTTTGCTGTAAGACTTCTGTATTTTTTTCTGCATTTGGATGTACTAGACAACTCTGCTACCCTGGCTTTTGCCCTTTTAGATGTTTACTTAATATTTTATCACATTAGTTAGACTTTCATTCAAACATTATTTGATTTAAATAGGTGATGCTTTCTAGAACAGAACCGTTAACAGCTTCACTTAGGCAAATGTTTTAGCAGGGGTGGTATCACTGCATTTACCTAAGAGCCAACATGAAAAATAAAAGAATCTCATTTTAAGCAGGCAAATTCAAAATAAAAATCAGTATATTTTCTCTCTTTGGATGAGGTATATAAATGGGGGTTTGACTGTTAGTGAATTAAGAGGGAGATGGAATTAAGGGTGTGGTAGTAATGCTAGTGGGTTTTCCTCCCCGCTTCTGTAAAAGGTTTCTTAGGATTAAGAGTGGGAAGTTTAGGTTTGAAAAATAAGTAGACCCGGGAAAAGCTAACAAAATATAAAGAGACATATAAGAACTATCGGTGGCCAATTGATGCTTTTCTTTGAGAACGGAGGGAGGAGAATGATGGGAAAAAAGAAAGAAGAAATGAAGTCAAAGCTAATGAGGAAAATAATGTGAGCTGACACATTACTATTTAATGTGAATTAAAGGAACTAAAACCCTAGGACATCCTAAAATCCCATTCCAGTGTGACCATTTAAAAATGAGGTTTGCTGCCAAGCGCTGATCCAATTGTTGGCGTCATTCCTCCACGTGAGTACTTGGTGACTAGTTTTGATGATGCTGTTATCCTCATGACCACACATTTTCTCCAGGAGACCTCCCGCCCCCTCATTTTTGCCATGTGTTTTCTCTCTGCTGTGACCCGTGATGTGCTCTTCTGCTAACTTTTCCCTCTGTTTCTTCTACAGGCTTGAGTTGTATAGGAAAGTACCAAATCTGCGAATTCTGGCGTGTGGTGGGGATGGAACGGTAGGTCCTTGAAATAGAATCAAGCTCTCTCCCTATTTTTCCCCATCTTTCTTTTGTTCTTCTTATGACTGTTTTCATTTTCTTTTTTAAGTTTTGTGTGTTTTTTTAATTTTTTTATTGGGCAACAGTGTGTTTTCTGAGGGCCCATCAGCTCCAAGTCAAGTAGTTGTTTCAATCTAGTTGTGGAGGGCACAGCTCAGTGGCCCATGTGGGAGTCAAACCGGCAACCTTGGTGTTATGAGCCTGTGTTCTAACCACCTGAGCTAACTGGCCGCCCCAACAGTTTTCTTTATTCTTTCCCAGCTCACACTTTTTCCAGTTCCTTAAAACACATGTCTCTCTCATGTGAATTGTAGCCCCTCACGGTTAGACGGGACTTTGTTATTATCCTCAGGGATTCACACTTGGCCTTTCTAAATTAGGTTTTGCTCCCTGAGTCATACTGTTTCCTTTTCTGTTCTACAAGGTAAGGATATGGTCAGATCATCAGAATGAAGACTATAGATGACGAAATTCTTTTGAAAATACAAACTGACCTATTTTAATTTGGTCTTAATAATTGGTCACAGCTGTTAAGGAGAAGTATGTGTACGTAACTGAATTATTGCATTTGTTTTACATAGTGGAAATAAAACTTAGAATATTGACTAACATTGGCTTGTATTAAAGATCATTGATTGGTCCCATTTGTAGTTATTTTGGAGAAAAGGTGGAATTGGGCTGAAGTTTAATGTCACGGGTATATTTTTCTCTGTTTATGTGTCTCATCTGTTTCTCCATTTGCCCTCTACTTATGTTGATATATTTAGCAAAGAATGGAGAATCATAACATTAGCTTTTCCTGCCAAGTATCATTTTCTTGTCTATTTGAAGTTTGCTCTCACAGAACCTATGCTTTTATTATGAACTATGTTTGGCTTTTCTCTAATTTCCCTAATTAGAATGTTTTATTCTCAAAAGTAGCAATGGGATTTTCTAATTTTATCTCTCATTGCATATGAGCACTTAATGCAACATTGGATACACATTATATGCTACTAAATGAAGCTGGGAAAAAAAGCCATGATTCCACTCGTCCCTTAAGATACTCTGTGGAGAGAAAAACATTTTTTTTTTGATGGGAAAATAGTGTTTACCAGTCTTCAAGTTTCACAGTTCATCTCACTATCTTATAAAATGTATTATAAACTCTTACATCAAAGAAGCCAAACCTATTTCACTTTATTTAACTCAGTGTTTTCCAAAATTATTGAACCATAGGATTTTTTTCTTCTCCCACAATACCCATGAAATCTCACTCAATTGTAAAGTACTTGGGAGATATATTTAGAGATATGGTAGTATGGAATTTTCACAACTTTCTTTAGTAAGCCGTACATCCAAACAAATAAATATATATCTAAAGTTAATATGTTTAATTAATTGATTACATATTGATATAATTCATACACACACATGCAGTCTTCTTCCTAGCTCACCCGTCCCCCAGATGAGTTATGTTTAATAAGAGGGTAAAGTCCTTCGTGACCCTTTACTACAGTTGTCTTTTTTATTTTAGAATCTGCTTGCCTTCCTGTATGCTTCAGTGTCCCACTCACATCTTCTTTCCTCATCTTTTCTCAGTGACAGTGGCAGACAAGTTGAGGTAATGCCTGGTGTCCTGAATTCTAGTTCCTCCTCTTTCTTACGTGACCTCAAGTCCACATCAGCTCTCTAGTCCATCTCCATGCCTGGGGCTTCCTCAGTGACTGGGTGCTCCACCTTCCAAAGTTCCCTGTCATCCACTGAACTTCCCATCACCCCTCTCTCTCCCCTCTCTGCTTTCTTCTTCCTTTCCTCAGCAAATATGTGTAGGAAGCACTCTTCTAAGTTATGTAGTATTGAGGCAGTCCCTGCAGTTAGATAAGTATTTAAACACATGGGATTTTTTTTTTTAAGCTGAGCCATCCTGCCACCTGTTGGGAGCTCAGCGGCAGCTCAGCTTGGGCTGAGAATCAAACTGGTAACCCTGTTGCTCAGAGCTCAAACTCTTGAGCGAGCTCTTAACGAACTGAGCCACTCGGCCGGCTGGATTTTAAAGCATAACAGACAAAGAGAGAAGACAGCCAAGTTCAGACACTTGCGAAACACCTATTATTATGGAGTCTGAGCCACGGTTCAAGAAGAAAATGAAAAGATAGAAGTGAAAGGTAGTCTATTCTGTCAAGAAAACAAGCCAAAAAAATAAGGAGTTTCAAACAAAAAGGAGTGGTTATATCCTTAAGGAGAGACTGGGCGATTATCATTGAATTTGGAGACTAGGAAGTAACTGGTGGTTTTCAAGAAAACAGTTTCAATAGAATGTCTGGGACAAACCCCAGAATGATGAGTAAGTGAGACTTGGTACATCCCTAATGAATCCTAATGAGCAGATCCAATGACAGTGTTGAATGTCTATAAATATACTCTTGTGCCATTAATATTATCTTTCTTGACATGTAGACTCTTTGGTTCTCCTTCTTACCCCATCTTTGCTAGCATTTCTTCTTTAAATATACCATAATTAATGGGTATTCCAGAAGGCTTAAATATAACTTTCCTTTTATGTTCTAGATACTTATTTTTTTCTCTTAGGGACCTTGTCTATGTTCCTAACCTCAGTTAGGTTTCACATCCTTCCACATAACTCACAAATGCACTGGATATTCACGCATGGGTCTCTTGCCACAGGCATGTCTAAAATAAAAGTACTATAATTACCCTAGACTTGGCACATACTTTTGAACTCTTTTATTTATTTATTTTTTGGTCAGTGGTAACCTCTGTAGTCTAATCACTCAGAATCAAAACTTTGCTTATCTTGAACCTTATGTAGAACCGGGTTTTGTTTAATTTTACTTTGTTAAAATAAGGTGTTTTGTGAAAGATATATGGGGTTTATGACATATTTATCAAGGCATGTGATTGATATTTTTAAATTTATCAGTTTATAATATGAAACTTTCCATTTTGATTAGGGGCAGAGTTTATATAAAAAAAAAACAGGCTTCCTGATGGTATGAGGAAAAACTGCTGGCTTTAGGCAAGTGAAGTTAATTCTTGAGATCATCAGGTATATATCTGACATGAGGTATTTAGCCTTTAGTTAATACTTATCACTATAAAGGCTGTCAAAATTCTTTCAGCATAGTGACAGGCTCAAGGAGGAGTCAGAAACAGACTATTTTTGACTGATTAACCACATTAAAGTATATAAGGTATTATTTAATATGTAGATATCTTGCATTAATTTGGGAAAAAAGTTCTCAGCCTTCAATACTAGTTTAATTTTATGTCATTAAAAAATACAAGAAGGCAGAGTGATGTATCTCCTGTTTCACCTGGAGGTGGAAGGGGCAGTTCTGTCATTATTCCTGGGACTGTTGGCAAGGTCCTTAACCTCTTTTGGGACATTCTGCATCTGCAAAGGGATACATTTGGGTCTCTAAGTTTCTTCACAGCTGTAGCATTATAATGGTATAGACCATTGCTGTTCAAGAGAACTATACTGCAAGCCACACTTTAAATTTTAAGTTTTCTAGAAGGCACTTTATCAAAGAGGAGGGTCATCGTGTATAATACACGTTAGAAAGGGACGCCCAGTTGTTAAATGCTGTCTGGACTACCTTTCAGAGTTCAGAAACGTTGCTTTTGTTTTCCTCTGATTTCTCAGTATGTGTATGCTTCATTTTTCTGCCCGCATGTAATACAAGGAAATGCAACGTGAGTCCTGTCCAAAGAAAGTGTCAATTCACTGTCCCCTCCACCCCTGAGCCGCCTCTACTATTAATCTATTGCAGAATGGAAAACTTGTTCAGAATGTACCTGGGAAACATTTAGTGACAGCTAAAGCTGAACATGGACAGGTGGTGGCAGCATTGGCCAGCTGCTGCTGCAACCGCACGGCTGGGCTGCTCAGGGAGGGACAAAGCCCGGGATCTGGTATTCTAGAACCGTCAGCCCTGCTTTTCCTGACACAAAGGATAGAAAGAACTCTGCAAGCCGGAAAATGGTTTCACCAATCAGGATAGCTTTCATCAATTGTGGTGGGAAATATGAAATATGCCAAGTGCTATGCGTTGTGGTTAATTAAATTATTTATCCAAAGGGGTGCTGGCTGAGCTGGTGGAGATGACTGGGGGGAATGTGAAGGCTTTACCCTTGTATCTGCTGTCTGGACCTCCAACAGGAACAGGTTCCCACTTCCCCAGGGAGGCTAGAGCTTCCAGTTTACAGCTTCGGGCCTTCCAATCTTTTGTACAGTTTGCTCTTATAAGCGCAGAGATAACGGTTTAGTATGCGAGGTCTTTTATGTCTCGTGCTGTCATCAGTGTATTTGTTTCTATTCTCTGTTGTTGTTGTTTTTTTTTTAGCTGAGCCATCCTGCCACCTGTTGGCAGTTCAGCAGCAGCTCAGCTCGGGCCGGGAATTGAACCGCTGTTGCTCAGAGCTCACACTCTTGAGTGACCTCTTAACCAACTGAGCCACTCGGCCGGCCCTTTTATTCTCTTTTTTATAACACCTTTCTGCTGCAGTGCAGCTTGGTTTTTTACTGGTTTTGATAGTCTGTGAAAGAAAAACTTGGTGGTTTGATGGCAATCAAAGATGGGATTGACTTGTGAACATGAGGCTCAACTTTTTTTTTAAGTGAAGAGGGCATTTCGCTTCTAGGAAACTGGACTTTTATAGATGAAGCAAAGAAAGAAGAAAAATATAGCTTCATCATAGCGGCTAATGTTAATTGAGCATTTCCCATTTGGCACATGCTATGCCATGTCTACATGGTATTTAATTCTTAAAATAACCCTAAAAGGCAGGTACTGTTATTATCCTTTTTAAAAAATAAATAAATAAATGAGGTAACATAGATTAACTGAGTTGCCTAAACTCACCCGGCCAGTATGTGATGGAGCTGGACTTCATACAATGGTGGGCTCACTCCAGCTCTGTGCCCCCACTACACCCCTACATCATTTCTGTTGCCTTGAAAGGAAGCTGGTCGTTGGGCCGTGATGAGAGAGCTCTTAGATGACAAAAAACATTCAGGAGCTGTGCAAAGGAAAGATACAAACCCACCTCAGCCAAACTAGTAGCCTAGCATTGATTGTGCATGATAGAAGATCTGTGCTGTGAAAGGCAGGAGGCATTTGATAACTCAGGGGGTGGGAGGGGTTAGCGATGAAATACTAAGGTTACCTGCTTGCATTCAGAGGGAAATTAAATATTTGATTAACTGGCTATTGGAAAAAAGAGACAGAATATATATTTGTGCAGTTTTTAAAGCACATCAACTGATAAGGAAGGGGAAGTTCCTTTTATTCAAATCAAATACCCGTTTTCCTTTTCTGCACAGGCCAAGTGTAAGAGAACAGGAGATGGTGAGAACTCAAAGGGTCCTGACGGCTCACGCCACTTGTGAGCCATAGCACAGTATCACGCGGGTTCTTGGCAAGCTTTTCTGTGAGAGCTTAAGAGGGTTTGAATGAGAGCAATTATATCGATCAAAGGACTCTGAAAGACACTCCAACGATTCATGGAAGTTACAAGACACTTATTTCAAAGTCATTTGAAAATTATTTGTCTTTAATGGGCTGTGAGTGAATCCCCAAACCTCCCCATCCATCTTAGTAGTAGCATTCCTCCTGTGATTTAGAACTTTCTGTGCAGGCTCATTTCCAGAAGAAGTTGTTTTGTTGTGTTTTATATTTCCCTTTCCCTGCATCACTTCATTATCCCTTTCTAGTAGTTTGAATGGTTTCCTGGACTCTGAGATGAGTTTTCTGTAGGTGGCTAGGGCTCCCATCCAGGGGAGATGTCAGAGGTGTTTCCAGTCTGTCAGTGAGCTAGTGGGAAGTTGGGCCCGCTGTTAGAGAGAGGCTTTCTCCTGCGAGCCCTAACAGGTCTCATCGGTCTATGGACCGTGCCCTCAGGCCGTGGTTCTTCACACTCTTCCCGACCCCGTACCCCCAGGCCAAGAGGGAGCCTGGTTCCTATGCAGCCTCCTGCCAGCAG
This sequence comes from Hipposideros armiger, assembly GCF_001890085.2. Taxonomy (NCBI): domain Eukaryota; kingdom Metazoa; phylum Chordata; class Mammalia; order Chiroptera; family Hipposideridae; genus Hipposideros; species Hipposideros armiger. The sequence continues at coordinate 859,686 of NW_017731551.1, read as the reverse complement.
GGGGCAGACGCGTATTCCCTGTTATCAGACAGAAGCCAAACTCCTGGCGTCCTGGGCTTGCAGCTTTGTGTTTTGTTTCTGGCCCATGAAGAAAAAAAAAAAATTTTTTTTCTATTTTTGTGTTTAGAGTGAAATGGGATATTGAAAGTGTGAGCTCATAGCATAATGTTTACCAAGAAAAAAAGAGACATATTTCAACTAACCATAAGAAAAAAAGTTTCTCATTTAAATCTACCAAAAAGAAAATGGACCGACTTTTAAGTACAAGGGGAGGCTGAATGAATGATGGTTTCTCAGAGAAGTTGTAAAAAGCCTGCTTTCCTTTCCCTTCTCTAAATGGGGTGTTGAATTAGAGTCCCATGAATTTCCATCGCATTTCTGAAAGTCTGATCTATCCAGGGCTGTTTGCATCTGCAGTCAGCGATCCCTGATTGTTGGGATGCCTGAGTTTTTACATCCTTTTTTTTTTAAAGATTTTTATTGGAGAATTGGGGGGATAGGAACAGTGCTGGGGAATTGGGGGAAGGGGAACAGACAAGTTGCTGTCATTTTTGTTCTTCAGTCTAGTTGTGGAGGACGTTGCTTCACTGACCCAAGTTGGCACCATCATTGCGCTCTTCCCGGGTGAGGCAGATCAGTCGCCGGCTTCTGGACTGCCGCTCACTGCGGCTGCTGGTCGCTTACGCTGGCTGCTGGCTACATACGGTAGTCCATGGCAACCCACTGCCACAGGGGCTGCAGCCTACGCTGTCGCCAGCGACTCATGGCAACCCAGCTTCAGGTTGAGCCGTTGTTCAGCATCTTAGCTGTGGAGGGCAGCGTCACTGGCCCTCATATGTGGGATCCGAACCGGGGCCCTCTGGCGTCCCAAGCCAACTCTTAACCATTGCACCACTCGGCCGGCCCTACATCCTTTTTACTGACGTTTAAACCCCCTTCTTGTAGTTTATTAGAGGGATCTACTTTTACTGTATTTAGTTTGTGCTTTTAGTAGCACAGGAACAATATCGAGCACAGTCATCAAAACTATTTTAGCATCTGGCACTTTTTTTTTCCCTTTTATTTCAGTAGCAAGCTTTGTTAGCGTTGCATATATAAAAGAAGAGCTGAGGAAGCGCTGGGTGGGAGTCGAAGGAGTTGTCTGGGGATAAATTGCCCAGTTTAGGGGTGTGGAGGGACTTTTTGACACTTGAATAAATCGATTTTTAGTTTACCACATTGGGTGAACATTGTGCTATGCCTTTCTAGAAGATTAACAGAATTTTAGACTTCCTGATGGACGGACAAGTTTTTCACCCTGGGAAATAATCATTGTGGAGGACAAAGGATTTTAATGAGTCAAGAGACCTGATGTGACTCTGACTCTGCCACTTCTAATTACTTTGTCTTGAGCCAACTGCGTGACCTCTCTGCACCTCAGTGACTAAAGCTGCAAATTCACTGAATTCGAATAAGCAATTTCTAAAGTTTGTCCAGCGCTTCAAAGATTCCCAGAGTACATGCTACTGTCTCCAGGATGGTCGGGCCACTCCCAGGACTGGGTTTAGTTCTTCGTTATCGATAAAAGGCTCCCTGCTCTAGAGAGCCTAAGAGATCAGCCTTCGGTGTTTGGCATACTGAATTTTGTATGCCAGCTCTGCCACATAAATGAGGTGATGTTAAGAAGGTCATTGAACCTTCCAAGTCCCGGTTTCCTTACCTATAAAATGGAGATGAAAATTGTATCTATCTGCTAGAGTTGTTTTGGAATTTACTAAGATAATTCATTTAAGAACTTTGCTCAGGGAGTAACACATAGAAAGCAAATCACTATGTCACTCTTTTTGTTCATCGTAAACTTGAGAGCAGGCATCCTATCTTATCTATCATGCCTAGCTCATTTATATTTTTATTTCAGTAGCTTTGTTTTGTGTTTTATATGTAGTCATGTTCGGGTAAATGTACTGCTAAAGTACAGTTTTGAAAAAAAAATTATAAAAAAACATGACTCTCATTTTATGTTTGAATGAATACATGTCAACAATGTATTTAGCTCTTCAATGAAGGAGCCAGCAAGATGACAAAGCTGATTTAATGGCGGCGTAGAGGAAGAGGACTCTAGCTTATACTGAAATAATTTTTCTAAATTTGAGACAAAAATTGGTGTATGCCCTCAAGGGAAATAAAAATATAATCTTTAAAGTAATCTTCTCGACATTCGTATCTCTATAGTTAATCTATAGCTACAAAGTTCTTAGATAGGCCTGTGAAGCTCTAGTATGATATTGTGAGGATATGCAAGTTTGTTTTTGCTCTTTTTAAGTCTTGGGTAATTTTTCTAAATAGTTATAATAAGACTAAACCCAAACTATTATTTATCTTAGAAAAAAAGACTAAACAGGAATATGATTCTAGTATATAAATATTTATTTTCTGCCTAGACTTATGATAAGTACTACGTCCGTCCCTAATTATGTTTTCATAATATTTCATTAAGGAGGATACAGGGATTTTTAGGAAAACACTACCAATTTCTAAGATGGCGCTATGGAGGGTAACCATTTAACCGGTGCTTACATGGGTCATGCACCAACCATAGTAAGGGCTTTATACAGACTTTAGTTTACTCTATAAACAATCTTGTGAGGTAGGTGTTATTATCTCCATTTTGAAAATTGGGTAAATGAGCCTCAGAGAGGCTAAATAATTTCATCACGATTACAGAGCCAATATGAGCCAGAGCTGAAATTCATCCTGATTCTGAGTACCTCCATGGTCCTATGTCATATACCTCCCTCAATTCAACTCTCCTAAATTCTAAAGTAGATCTCTAATTAAATATACAGATGCGCAGGTCTAGTTTTGCTTATATGCTAGTGCGCAATGGTCCTTTTCCCAATGAGAGACTTGCTATTTTGAAGCTAAGTGGTCTTTCTGTTCCCTGGCGACTGGATTAAAGCTTACATGCTTTAAAGAAAGATAAAACTGTTCTATTTTGCTCTTTGAAGCCTCCCCTTCTGGGCTTGTCCCCTTTGTAACTTACCTATCTTTCTTATCTCTCTTCTGGCCCCCGATATGTCTGTAGGTGGGCTGGATCCTTTCTATTCTGGATGAACTGCAGCTGAGCCCTCAGCCTCCCGTTGGAGTCCTTCCTCTGGGGACTGGGAACGACCTGGCTCGAACTCTCAACTGGGGAGGGGTAAGAACTTCTCTCGGGGGCTGCCCAGGCCATCCAGCGACAGGGACCCCAAATCTACAGATGTTCTAATGAAAGGGGAATATACTACTGGTGTCTAAAAAATAAATTAGAGTTGAGAATCAGGGTTCCCATGAACCATGATTTTATTCAGTAACTTCTTCTGTTTAAACTTATATTCAGCTAGGGAAGAAGGGAACATTTGGAATAAAAACAAAATGGGGGTTAGTACACAGGCCTGGAGCTTTTTGAGATATCCACTAAAAGACAGTGGGTGTCCTCAAGTAAAACAATCATGCAGACTTGAATTGACCCCGACCCTCAACCCTGGCCAGAATAGCAAATCTGGTTCAGATTTACAATCTTTACTTTGGGAAAGTAATGGCTTTTTTTTTTTTTTTTAGCTGAGCCATCCTGCCACCTGTTGGCAACTCAGTGGCAGCTCAGCTCGGGCCGGGCATCGAACCGCTGTTGCTCAGAGCTCAAACTCTTGAGTGAGCTCTTAACCAACTGAGCCATTCGGCCGGCCCCGAGTAATGGCTTTTTTTGAGCATTTGTTTTTTCTGGTCAGTGTCCTTTTGGCTTTGGCTGTACAGGTAACTGACCATCCTTTCTACTGTGGAGCCAATTTCAGGCATGTGGAGTCGGCGCAGTTTATCTGTCACCAATCAGCCCTTTCATTATTATTCTTTTTATAATACTAAGATCGTAAGAGAGAACAATACACTAACTTAGAGCTCCACCAGCTTTTTCTCATAGAGACCATTGCTTGGGCTGGGCTCCATGAAAACTATCCTCAGATATTAGCAGATATTAGCTTGTCCTTGGATGAATGAATTAACCTCCCACGGGCTTTTTTTTTTCTTAAGTATAGTATAAATAATAAATATATTTACATGAAGCAACTAATATGTTATCAATGTTAAATCCTCCCATCCAAATCAAAGACTTGACAATCCTTAATAATCACGCCATCAGTGATGTATGTTCGAGGGGTGAGTAGCTCCCTGACGGGGCTGCTCTTCAGTCACACTTGCTTTAGGTCATGGGAGGAATGGCGTCCTACTGCAAGGTTAGGGAGAGGTAAGGGTAAAAGAACGTTAATAGAAGAACTTGTCTAGCAGATGCCACCCTGATTCTGTTCCCCCTTTCCCACACACATTCATTCTGTGTATCTTCCAAATTCCTCCTGGGGGGTGGAGTGAGGGTCCTGTTTTTACGTTGATAAAAGCAGCCATCCAGCATGGCCGCCAATCCCTAGCAACTAATGGTTCTCGGTGCCAGAAAAAAAAATGATTCCTCAGCTCAAACCAGCTGGAGTTAGTATTTCCTGTGCATCTCACCTGTGACTGTTGTCTTAGGTGCTAAGTACCTCGAGGGAAGCAGCGTACTCTCCCAGCCTTGCTAATTGCAAAATAAAGAGAGAGCCATGGAGAGCTCTTCCTTGCATGAAATACCTTTGGCTGTACTGTTCATGGCTCCAGATGGTAATGGGTTTGTTCTTTGGTTCCTTAGGGCTACACGGATGAACCTGTTTCTAAGATCCTTTGCCAAGTAGAAGATGGGACAATCGTACAGCTAGACCGCTGGAACCTCCACGTGGAAAGAAATCCAGACTTGCCCCCAGAAGAGCTTGAAGATGGTGTATGTAAGGTTAGAGAGTTCTTTCTTCAACAGAAGGGAGCCCTGTAGTATCTGCCTGAGCCCAGGAAGTACATTCCTGGCTGGAAAATCAAGTGCTGACTCCTTCCTATGAGTTAACAGGAGAGTGTTTGAGTGTATGGCTATGAGTTTAACACTCCCCAACGATCCTGCACCATAGATGTCTAAAGACCTAGACTTCTTACTTGCTTCCAGACCTCAGGGAGCTGTTTCCTGTCTTCAGCTTCCATACTAGGAAGACATGTATCCATGCCTTTCAAGTTCGTTGCAAACTCTTAACCTATGAGAAGATGAAGAATATATATGTTCTGATGCACTAGGTACGTGGTCTTTCAATAGAAAGATAACCTCCTGAGATTTCTGATCTGATATCAAATGTTCCTTATGTTTAGGAAGTATTACCTAAGCCTGTGCCATCTCCTGATTGGGACTTGAAGATGCTTAAACAAATGTTTTGGCTTAGTGTTTTTCCTTCAGTGATTGAGCTTTTTTATTTCAGCCCAAAACAAACCAAGACTCGCAGTTGTAAATCCGCTAGTATAGAGCTTCAGTAGAACGTTTGGTTCTAAGTTCTGGCCTCAATTTCAGATGAATTTGATAGGTTGCCAGTTAGGTGCTTTCTCTATATCACTTTCCACTTTTCTTCCATGATTGTGTTTTATATGCATAAGATATATGCAAACTTTTATATGCATAAGAATCTCCAGGGGCCAGCCGAGTGGCGCGTTGGTAAGAGCTGGCTTGGGACGCCAGAGGGCCCTGGTTCGGATCCCACATATGAGGGCCACTGACACTGCCCTCTAAAGCTAAGATGCTGAACAACAGCTCAGCCTGGAGCTGGGCTGCCTTGAGTAGCCGGCAACGGCATAGGCTGCAGCCCCTGTGGCAGTGGGTTGCCATGGGCTACTATGTGTAGCCAGCAGCCAGCGTGAGCAGCCAGCAGCCGCCGTGAACTGCTGTCCAGAAGCTGGCGACTGATCGGCCTCGCCCGGGAAGAGTGCAATGATAGTGCCAACTTGGGCCAGTGAAACAACGTCCTCCACAACTAGACTAAAGAACAAAAGGACAGCAACTTGTCTGTTCGCCTTCCCCCAATTCCCCAGTGCTGTTCCCATCCCCCAATTCCCCAATAAAAAAAATATTAAAAAAAAAAGAATCTCCAGGTGCGCTTGTGAAAAATGTAGATTATGAGGCCCAGTCCCTAGAGATTTTGATTCAGTAAATGCAGGGTCAAGGTCCAGGCATCTGTACTTTAAACAGCATTCCTGCTCTATTGGATTATGCCATTGATTGTGGCCAAGATTCCATGGGTGTTTCAGCCTTAAAATAGATTGAATGAGATACCATTTTAGACCAAACCAACACCCATTTATTCATTAATGTATGTTTTGTCTTCATGGGTTTTTGTTTGTTTTTTTTTTCACCTAAGCCATGGTCCAGAAATTATAAGTTTTCTAGTAGATATCATGATTGCTCAGTTGATTTTGAGTTTATAATGTCACACAATGTTGTTTAAACAGTACGTATCATCTTGGGACATGATACTTCTTTCTAATGTATTGGCCTTAACATAAATTGGATAGAAAACAGCCAAAGTAAATAGAAATGTACCATCTGGAAATTTTAAGGTCCTTTCCCCACTAAACTTAGAATGGTTAAGCCCTCGATAGAAATCTATATTTAAATTACTTCCCAGCAACTTAAGAAATGGAAAGAGCTCTTGGTGCAGCCAGGGAACATTAATCCACATAATTAAAGGGCTTTGAAAATGGATTTTTGAAATTGGGGCTATTTTTCCTGGAAAATATGAATAAGAAGTTAATAACAGACTAAATTGGGATATTATTTATGGGATGCTAGCCAGATGTTCTCCTCAGTTATCAGTGGATGCTAAGACATGGGTTAAAATTGTAGCCAACATAACGTACATGGTAGAGATGAGCATATCTGTGCTCTTGGCAGGATTACCGAGCCTCACTGTCATTACCAAGGGCTGGTATTTTGTTTAAGTGCAGGAACTGGACATTCTCAGATATGAAGCCAGGAAAGTGAGACATGCTCTTGGCATCGTTCTTTGTGTTTAGCTTCTCTCCCTAGTCTCCAATTGCTGGTAAGCATTTCTGAGGGCTGAGTTAACCTCTGAATCATTAGAACCCCTGACTCAGAGCCTTCCATGGGGGTTCATTCTTTATCCCCATTAGAGACCCCGGCAATCCATTTTCTTTCTTTCTGGTTCTTTTTTTTTTTTTTTTTTTTTTTTTAGCTGAGCCATCCTGCTACCTGTTGGCAGCTCAGCGGCTGCTCAGCTCGGGCTGGACTCGAACCGCTGTTGCTTAGAGCTCAAACTCTTGAGCGAGCTCTTAACCAACTGAGCCACTCGGCCGGCCCCATTTTCTTTCTTTCTATATGAATAACTCTTTCTCTCACTCCCCCTCCCATTTCATTTTTCTCTTAATGGGACAAAATTCTCACTCTTGTCAAACAAAATCTTCCTGATCCAGGGGCATATGGAGCACTATAATAAACTTAATTTTGGAATCTTGAGGGTTAAACATTTATTTGTAAAAAATGTTATTAAATTTATTGGGGCGACATTGGTTAGTGAAACTATATAGGCTGCAAGTGTACAATTCCGTAACACATCATCGATACATCATATTGTGTGTTCACCACCCAGAGTCAGGTCTCCTTCCATCACCATGTATTTCACCCCCTTTAGAAGAAGGTAAACATTTACTGCTAATAGAAGAGAAGTACATTTCTATCGGGAGGATAAACCTGATTATTATCTGGAAACATTATCCAAGCTAAGATAAAATTACCTCTCTATTTACTTTAATATTTATCTTGCACTCTGAGTTGCAAAAGGAAAAGTGGAAGAGTCATCATTTCCCTGCTGGCATTTTCCACATGCTTTTACAGTTGTTGTACCATTGAACACACGCCTGAAAATCACATTAATTCTGCACTTTTAACACAGGATTTTGGGCTGCATAGTTCTCTCTTTTACTCAACTTGCAGCAGTAACAGCCAGAGCCCCAGAGGACTCTGGGAAGGAAAGCTAAGGCTGTGTGTGTGTCTGTATGTCTGTGTTTGCATATTTCAGAGTCATATTACAAATACAAGGTTAGAAGAGAAGAAGCGGGGGTCAAATATATGGTGACGGAAGGAGACTAGACTTTGGGTGGTAAGCACGCAATGCAATATACAGATGTCGTATTCTAAAGTTGTACCCCTAAAATTCACGTAATGTTATTAACCAGCATTATCCCAATAAATTTAATATAAAAAGATACAAGGTTTGATCAACTAAATAGGAATCTGAATAATACTGATAAATATATATACTTGTATATATTCCTTTTTTCCTCTAGATTGAGAATAGCTGAATGTGCCTTATTGCTTGTATGACTTTTGTCAAAAAACATTTAAAAAAAATAGGTGAGGGGTAAACAAATTATTATTCATTCTAATTTGTAATATTAATATGCTGATCATAAATTCTTGGAAAAAACAGTATGTACACTGATTAAGTAGATTAGACATGATCCTTACGATTGAATTTGCTTCCTAAGTTTGAATGGTGAATTATACTTTGTAGCTAAATATTACAAATGTGCATCCTTCAGCTTAATGAGGTTCTCTTATTACAACATTCACAAGAATGGTTCTCATTTAATAATTTGTATTTATATTCCTTGCTTTCTATACTACTTACAATTCTTAGGAGTATTGTTTGATTTGAGCTTTCACTAATGAATGAATTCAGACACCCTGTTCCTTCCTCTGCCTTGAGTTGTGACTGATCTCTCTTCCCAAGGAAGGCCCCAGAGACGGGTCTGGCTTTCAGCTTTATTTTTTTCCCTTTCTGCCTAGCTCCACACAACTTTACCTCTACCTTTGTTCCTTGTTGCAGCTTCCTCTGAATGTTTTCAATAATTACTTCAGCCTTGGATTTGATGCCCACGTCACACTGGAGTTCCATGAATCCAGAGGTGAGGACCGCATTCCATTTCCATCTCCCAGGGAGGAAGTTTCCAGCAGGTGTTTTGCATGTTCCCTTTTGTTTGCATATCATGTAGGTGTGGACGGTGTGCTTCCATGTCATTTCATTGTGACCGCCATGATGGCGCTGGGAGCTGGACAAGATGGGAACTGATTACAAACGGGCCCCCCGGGACCTTGTGGTTTAGGGTCTAAAAGATGGGAAAGGACAGGATCCGGGACGGCTCATCTTTAAATTTGACTAGAAGCTTTAAAGTTAGTGAACTGCTAAGAAGTCATAAAGATTCTTTCACTCAAGGCATCTGGGTCCTCACAGCTTCTCAAGCCACCAATTATTTTACTCCAGCACTTCATAACCAGAGCCATTGAAATCTGGTAGCAAAACATAAAAGTCCTCCCTGGGTGCGGAAAGAAACAGCAGGCATTTTAGACCAGTGGGGGCAGGAGTAGCTAGAGGTGCTTTGGGTTAAAAGAAAAGGGTAAGATAGTGATTGGATTAGGTGTGGAAGGTGCTGGAAACCCCCACTGGACAAGATAGAGGGGTGAATGGGACTGAGTGGTAAGTTCAAGTACTAGCACAGATGGAGTCAAGATTGGGAGAGCCAAACAATTTTCAAAGAGAAATAAGGTGAAATAAGGACGTGGTTAAATATTTCATCAAAATTTTCTTATTAGGAAATGAAAAAGTTTGTGATATTGGTTTATGCTTTGAAGCCTCTCTCTCTCTCTCTCTCTCTCTCTCTCTCTCTCTCTCTCTCAATATAATTCTATTATACATCTCTGTCTATGCCTGTATCTGTAACTGTATCTGTACCTAGTCCCTTGTGAATGTGTAAATGTATTACTATGTAACCAAAATAATGCTAGGCTGTAGATTAGTAAGTAATATGTGAGATAAAAGTCATAAATGAGGGATTATTTTACTTCTTTTCCTCCAGATTCAGTAAGAGCATAAGTGGTTTTAACTTTCAGAACTTAAGAAACAGAATACTGAAAGCTAGAATTTCAATGTTGAGATTCCAGTAATAATGCAGAGGCAATTCTGATTAACTCTCTTATGTACTAAAGGTCAAGAGTGGAGCTATAGGATTACAGCTGTTAGAATACAAACTATAAGTGAAGTCCAAACCTGTGATTTTCTTATTGAATTCAGCAGTTTGGGTAGACTTTTCTTTCCTGGTTTCATGAGGCTTTGAGGGTCAAATTCTGTGCCAGATAAAAGCAGTGCTGGTTGCAGAGACAGCCAGTTGGACCTTTCTCTTGGATTAGCCAGAAAATCACAGATAGAAAGGTTGGTTGATAACAGAACCACAAATATCAAATACCCAGATTAGAATCATCATCACCCTCCCCATCTGCCTACGATAGACAATTCTCAGATATTAGATATTCAGAGGGTCTTACAGTGGGGCCAACATTCATAACCTGTTCTTCTTCCTATATTTCAGGGGAGTTAATTTGAGGAAGTAAATGGAGATTTCTTACCGCATTTTTTTCCCTTATATTCCTCAGGAGACCCTGGATCTGGGCTTCCTAATAAAATTCACATTTCTTAACAATACTTACAAAATAATAATACAATTATCACAAATGCATGAATCTTCCAAAATAGACATTTTGGCATGAAAAGAGGCCTAAATTGAGTAAGTGGCCAATGATGAGATCATTCATGGGAACTTAACATTTTACCTAATTAACCTGAAAGTTATCTTAATGATACATTTCCTTGTGCTATGATGACACTCTGTGCCTCAGAGTGAGGGGATAGATCTCAAGGTGGAAAGACCAGGCTTAGAAGAGAATTCTTGTGGGAAAGTGATTTTTTTTTCTTTTTTTTAAGCTATGGGATTATTTCATTTTAGAGGGGAACATACAAATTGTGGTGGATATGAACTCATATATATACATACATAGTTTTATATGTGTGTGATTATAAAACAATTGGTTAAAAGAGGCCAAGCATAAATCTTGGAATAGTTTATTGCTGAGGCTTAGGGTAAGTGCTTTCATGCAATATGAAATGGAATTGCAAACATTTGCCCTGCAGGTAAGCCAGAGCCCTTGAGGAAAACCAGCCACTGAAGAGCTAATAAGGGAGAATTAATGTCGCCTAAAAGTTATAGCTACAATATTCATGAAGATGATACAACAATGGTACAAAATACATATCCACAAAACATTAGAACCAGATTTAGTGGATACGCCTAGACCAGAGGGGTGGACTTCTTAGTATTTGTTAACCTATTCTTTTTGCATTAAATAAAGTCATTATTTATGCTGAAAAGTATAATTTTTCAAGCTAATATTTTTTTAACTGTTTTCTGTTTATTTGGATTTTCCCCATATTTTTGCCATAGTGTAGAAATCTCAAGCTCGGCTATAAAAGGAAAAGAAAGATACATGAACACATTTCAGTAGGGGCGATTCACTCGTTTTTGTTGGTAGTGAGTGGCTGTTCTCAAGCCAAGACAACTCATGCTTGAGACTTCAAACTGTTCTCACCCGCAGCTACTCACAGTTTGAGACTTCATGATAAAACTTGGATTGTTTGTGTAAAATACTTGGAGTGTGACTCAAAGCCTCGTGAGAGCCATTGTAAAAAAAAAAATGAACTTGGATAGAATAACCTATTAGGTATCAGTCAAAAAACTATAGTGCTTTAAATCGGGAATTATTCCAACCAGTGTACAAGAAATGGGAAATAAATACAAATCTCACTAAGGCAGAATTTTTAAAAATTTTAATGCAGTAGCACTTTTTAACATAGATGTAAAATAGCCCATCAAATTCACATGGGACAAATGCAGATTTTAGCATTGCTACCTATATCATGTTTCTTTTAGAAGGGACAGATAAAGTGACGTTTTTATGTTGAGACAGTTTACTGGTGGCATTCCTGTGTAAATGCTTTTAGAATTACCAGCAGAAAATCAAGCAAGGAGTAAATATAGTCTTAACATTTTGATTGACTCTGTATATAAAGAATGCAAACATTTGAGTAACTTGGGTTTCTACATTTGATCAGAAAGAAGGTACACTTCATTTGATTGGAAACAGATATGCTTTCTTATTCTCCTCAAATTGGCTATACCATGCATGGTTGAGCTGTTCCTGCTTTTGTATCAGAAGTGCAATGGTTTGAACAGAATTTGGAGATATAACAGGACTGGTCATTTAATTGCCCAGAATTGTAATTAATATTGCATTATGGCAGCACTTGAAGGTGTGCATTGAAAATATTTCAATCTGTTAATCTTTAGCAATGTTAACAATGATTATGGCTTTCAGCTGGCAAAGTTAAGTCTCACCCTGCCAGCTATATGAATTAGATTGCCTTTTTTTGCTGGACATGAAAGGTATTATACACATCAAACTTTTAGTCTGAGATTGGATGCTTACATTTTTCGACGTCAAGGAAATTATTATTCAGAAGAGTGGAGCCTTATGCTACAAGGTCAAGGAAATACAATTATGACTCTAAAGGAGGCAGTATTTACATTTGATTTAGGATTTACTACTTTCACTAAATATTCAGATCTGCACGTTTCTAAGGATTATGAATGTTTCACCCTTCATATAGAGAACTGACAGGTTACTTTAAAAAGGTATTGTTTGCAATGGCTTGCTAAATTTCATTGTTACCATCCTACAAAGGACACACTGCCAGACTCTTGTCTAGGCACGAAGGCTTAAGCATGGTTTGTTCCTGAAAAACGCTCATTGTCTGAGATACTCTGTCTGCAACCTTCTTTTCCGTCTTGAACCCCTGCATAGTACCTACTCATCATTCAAGGCTCAAGTGTACCTGCCTCTGGAACACTTTTCTGAACACTCCCTTTATGTGTGATCTCCACTTCCTCTCATCCAGACATCCTTTTATAGCATATACAAGATGACATTTCACTTTTCATTTTCAGACCTGAATCCCCAACTCTAAATCCCATGAGGGCAAAAGACCACGTCTTACTTATTTTTATATTCCCAGTGATTGTCTCAACAAGCATTTATTACAGTAATGGAATATTTATTTGGAGGATAGTTCCCATATATAAAATATAAATAACACCAGGATGACATATATAGTATGGGCAAGATTAATTGTACTGGCGGTAAATAATACAGGAGTTCAGCAGGACTGTTAGCAGGGGAAAGGTGTCAGGGAAAAATTTCCAGAAAGAGTAGATAAAAGGAGATGAAGGAGGGGTGTGATTTAGACAAGAAGTAAAGTGGGTGTGGGTAGTTCAGACAGGAAAGGAAAATAGAGAGGGACAATGAGTGTGTGGTAAAGATGAGTTGGATGACCAATTATTATGTAATGAAAGATGTTTACAATAGTGTTAGAAAAATGAAGATAATGTTGATAAAAACATTTGATCTTAATGGGAGATGATGTTGGAAAAAAGATTTTGAGTGTATGCAGTTTAAATTAAAGATGGCAATGTTACTGCATGTATAGATTTTGGAGTCATTTATATACAGAGGGTGCCAAAAAATAAATGTATACGCATTTTAAGAAAGGAAAAAACTGCATTAATTGTAATAATATATACCGATAACAAAAGATGAATACAAATCACGTTTGAATTCTGCAATGACAAGAGGTGCTCAATGTGGTTCCCATCAGCATCCAGACACTTCTGATGATGGCGAACTACTGCTTGAACATAGATAACATCTCTTAAAATGTGTATACATATACCCCTGGTATATATAACTGAAGTCTTAAAATTGGGTAAGTATTCAGTGCAGACAATATGGAACATGTGTGAATTATATGTTCAATTGCTTATTGAGTTTTATAAACATAGTGTTGAACTTATATTTCTGAATATCTCCCTAATATGCAGGACCAATTACAGACAAAAGTATGGTTTAGGATCTCATTCTGATAGCACATATGTTATTGTGTTGTATATAAAGATGAGATTAATATGTTAAATCAATGGGATGCATGACACCCTGAGCCTCATCATCATTATAAATGAATTACATCCAGAGCCAAATCATTTCGGTGATTTAGATGATGAGATTTGGGAAGTCTGAGCTAATGAGATTTAGATGAGATTTTTTTTTTTGGAATTTGAGTTGATGCAATAATGGGGTGAGACCTTTAGGGACCTGAGAGGGAGTGAATGTGTTTTTCTTATGTGAAGGATGTGAATTATGGGGGCCAGAGGGTAGACGATGGTAGGTAGAATTTTGGCCTCCATGACCTTTGCCATTTGGTGTCATACTTGTTGGTCATGTTATTTTACGTGGCAAAAAGTCTTTGTTGGTGTTGTTAAGGTTAATAATTAGGTGACCTGAAGACAGAAAGAGAATTCTGAATTATCTAAGCAGGCCCAATGTAATAACATGAACCCTTTAAAACGGAAGTAGAAGGTAGGACAGGAAGTCAGAAAGATGTTGCGGAAGGAGATGTCAGATAGATTCAAAGTGTGAGAAGGACTTCATACACCATTGCTGGCTTTTACAATGAAGGGAGGATCACAAACCAAGGAATGCACGAGGCTTCTAGAAGTTGAGAATGGAGCCAAGCCAACAGCAAGCTAGGAGAAAGAACTTTACTCCTGCAACTGCAAGGAAATAGATTTTTTCAACAACCTGGATGAACTTGGAAGTGAATCCTTCCCAGAGCTGCTCAGTAAGAGCTCTGCAAACTGACACCTTGACTTTGTCCTGGTAAGACCTGAAACAGAGGACCCAGGAGAGACCAGCCCAGACTTTAGGCCTCGAGAGCTATAAGAAAATCAATGAATATTTTAAGCTGCCAAGTTTGCAGGAATAGAAAATTAGTACAATGAACACTGGTGTCCAATCTGATTAGAAATAGGTTAATGGCATAGACATACACGCTGAGTGTTTGGGTCTCACTACTTCACACGCTCTTCTTGTGAAAGAGGAGAATAGGCAGGCAGCCTAGGAACTGCAGCAAGAAGCCATAGATACTTCCACTATTGGGGAACTATTGGGTCTTGGGGCACTCTGCGTATTATTGGCCTTTCTTGAGAATGACCTTTCATGGTTTACTTCCTACCAGTTAATAGACACAACTTCCTTAAGGAACAAGAGCCCTTAAACTTTCTTCCTGGCCCCTTCCCAATTTATTATGTCCCTTTCTCTTGATATAATTGGGGTCCACATCCCTTGGTCCACATCCCTAGAGTCATATTAACTCTTATACATACACGGATGTCTCCAGCCACTCAACCCCTTCCTTCTAGTAGCCCATGAGGAATGACTGAGTGCTGTGATTTGTAGGCTCCTCCTTGCTTTCTTGTGGCCTGGCTTTCACAGGGAGTGGCACAGCCTTTACAGGAGCAGACATTTCCCTTAGCTTTGGCCAACCTTGCTTCTGAGTCTGATTTGTGCTTGGAATAGGGTAGATCTAAAAACAACAAAAGAGTCCACTCGCCAAGGCAGGTTCAATCTGGGAGTCAATAGTATGTATACATTGGAGCAGTGAGAAGGATATACTTTACCTCACGACTTTCCTACCCTCATGGCCAAAGGAAATGTGTTATTCTCCTGCCTCTTCATTTTATGTCTTTCTGACACCTCTCTGAATGCTAGTGTTTTGATAAATCTGTATTTTTGAGGTTTACTTACTTGGTCGACTTTTATCCAGTTAAATTATATCTGAGGTGACTGTTTTCATCAACTGTATGATTGAAATCACCAAAAGCTCAGTTTATTTCTCAAGCTAGTCATTTTGGGTCTTACAGAATATTTTCTGAGAGAAAAACTATTTCTTGAAAGGAAAAAAAAACACACAAAAGCTTTTTCAGTGCCTCAAGGCTCACAGGAAAATCTCAAGAAGATGTATTTTCCAAACCATACATTATTCAAAAAAATAGATGTTGATAGTTGGAGTATGATTCACTTAATAGCAGTGGACATTGGTGCCCTGAGGAAGTTCTGTGCCAGAACTGTGGGTGTCTTTTTCCATTTTCTCATTATAACTTGCTCAATAGCTGGATCAGAGTTCTTTAAGAAAAAAATTAGTACCAATGTATCTGTGATAAGTTGCATAGCCACGAAGATTCTCATTTTTGTCTCTGGTTCCATAAAGCAAGAAAGAGTTAATACAACTGAAAAGGGAACCAAGCCAAATCTGAGTAAAAAAAAAAAAAAAGAAAAAAAAGGTTAAAAACATGTCATTTAACAGCCAAATTTATCCTGAAGAAGGCCCAGACCATAAAATTGTCAACTCTGAGGCCAAGAGTGGGAATCAGGGAGGTAGAGCCCTTAATGCCATTTTTATCTTTTTTTTATTTACTATATCCTATAAATTAATGCCTTACCTTGAGTTTTATTTTATTGCTAGGGTTACAGTACTTAATTTTGTAGAAGAGAGTAAATGGTTACGGAGAGGTTTGAAATATAGGAATTGTAGCTGATAACTGTAAATGTAACTATAATTGGTTTTTTGATGATAACTGTCAAAAACCAATCTATAAAAATAGTACCTTGTTTTGAAGTTTGCACACCTTAACCCAGTTTCTATGTCTTATGCTAATAGGATGTTCTAATAATCCTGTAAAATAATTAATAATTAATTGGCCAGAATTACTTCCTGAGATCATGTAGCTGTTATCCTACCCAGTCTTAGTCAGTCAGCTCTTTGCTACTTTTCTTCATCTAGACAACAACGTTTGGAATTTGCCATTCAAATATAGGGTTAAGACTAACAGGGAGTTTCAGCTAGCCAGCCAGCTGTCTAATGAGAAATGACTTGGAAAAAGACGGAGCCCTAAGAAGGGATCAATGAGCATATTGAATAAAATGGCAGAAGGCAAAAACACTGTCAGCGGGTTCCTTTGAAATGTCTTGGAATTTTATTAGAAATAATGTAAGGAAATAATAGTATTTCATTTAGAGATTTTATAAATCCCTTGAATTCATGTGAAAAAATCTCTGATGTAGATTCTCACTTAATCTTGTTGTGGTCCTCAACCTATATAACATACAGGAGCAAACTCAAAATTAAACTATTTTTTTTCATCCAGAGCCTTTGCTGTCATATGCCCTGAGTCCATTCTGCAGGTGATCTGCATGGATATATACATATATATCTCCACTAAATCAACTGATTTTTTCAAGGCCTGTCACAAATGAGTGCAGATGGTAGCTAGGAGGTTTTGCAAAATTTGAAAGAAATTCTCCATCAACTTTTTATTCAAATTCCCTATATTCAATTGTATTTGGAAGCTGCACAGATAGTAATGGAAGCCATGACCTATGGAGATCAAAGCAAATCATCACCCCTCCACCTCCTCCTCTTCCCCTATCAGCCCTTCCCTGGATCCCTGCCAGTCCTCTATTTTGAACAGAGTTCAGAGTATTTCTCCCCCTACTGTGCATGGGACCCACCTGGAGACTCATTGAACAGACTCGCAGACCTCACAACTCCAGACGTTTCAGTTGCATAGATCTGGGGGACAGCCTAACAATTAGCATTCTTAATAGCCTCCCCCTTGATGCTGATACTGCCAGTTTGGGGCTGTATTTTGTAGCAGTGGACAATGGTGACAACTGCCTGTACCTAAGGGAAAATTGATAATGAAACTGTTGGATCTGTGAGGGGGAGGAAGTAGGGGTGCTTCTCTAAGTCACTACCTTTAATTAAGTCTCTGTAACAAAACTACCTTTTCCCTTTCACAGAAGCAAATCCCGAGAAATTCAACAGTCGTTTTCGAAATAAAATGTTCTATGCAGGGGTGAGTGTGTATTTCATTTTGTAATTATTACATATTAATTAATACTAATTCACTATGGGTAATAAAGGTGCTAACTATATTAAAAATCATTATATATACATCTCGGATGTTTACATGCAAGTCTATGTATGATTACTGTTGAATGACTTGGTTAAGACTAAAAGTAAGGATGCAGTTCTTAAGTTAATTGGCAGAAAAAGAGCTGGTGTCCATCATCTTTGAACTTAAAAGCCCTGAGGCTCCATGTTGTGCTGAGGGGATGGTTTTGAACAAGTGGTGTGAAGAACAAACATCAAAGCCAACCTAGAGAATGGAGAAGTTAGGCAGACTGAAAAACGTATGGAGAGCCTTGGGTAAGAATATAGTTTTCACAAGGATACATGTGCCTCGGTGTTTGGATGAGAAATTAGCAGAGGGTGGGAAGTTTTTCATATGAGGTTAAAGGGAGACCCTTCTTTATCTTGCTCCTTCTGCTCAAGGGCATCCTGGGGGAGAATGGCCAGAAAGAAAAAAAAAAAAAGGCCTCCAAAGTATTAATAGTTTTTTAAAAGTGTGCCATTTAAATTTTACCACTGGAGAAAAAAAATTATACCCCTGAATCGAGGGAGTTGAAATAAAAGAGGAGCGAAGCAAGACATTCCCAGGGTCAAATTAAAGATTATGTCAGCACCTAGCAGAGAAGTAGGAAGTTCAGGAAAGCTAGTCAAAACAAGTCTTCCAACTGACCCTTGAAATTATCTACTTTTTCACTCTCCTACTGTGATCTTAAAGTTTATTACTGGTTATAGTTTGAAAACAAAAAGATTTCAACTTAACAGCCACCGTGCTACTTTACATTGGATTCAACAAAAGTAGAACTTGATTTTATGTTTTTGCATAATTTGGAATCCTGAGGAACTATCTATAATAGAGAAGCAAGGATTTGGCATAACCATGTAATTAAGGATTTTTTTCTTTATTTCCTCATGATATAGGCAGCTTTTTCTGATTTCCTACAGAGAAGCTCCAGAGATCTATCCAAACACGTCAAAGTTGTTGTAAGTATTGAATGTGTTGACTTATTTCACTTGAGCGTGGATATGTATGTCACAAAAACTGAACCCCAAATACCAGTTTATAGACTTAGATTAATCAATGAACTTTAGAGATCATTTAGTGTCATTTGCTAAAATAACATTTATGAGCTTTTATGTCAGGCACCCCCCAGTCACTGGAGATGAAGATAAATAAGACGTCTAGTGTCATTCCTGCATAAACTCACAGTTCGGTCATGGAGAAGGGCACAGAAATTCTTGCAGAATAATATAATAAATGTGGTCATTCAGTACGTGTCTAATATGGAGGTGGCACAAAGGGAGAAATGAAAACTGACCGAGGTGGGGTCAGTCAGAGAAATGATGCTGAGCTGTCTTGAGGCAGAATTAAACGCTCGCCAAACAAATATCTTTATTCCAGGGCTGTGTGAGGAGTCTTCATTTTGGAGAAGTGCTTTGATTTCATTATTTCTGGTGACTCGCTCTCTAACCTGGTCAGGGTTCTTCATCACTGAATAGATACGTTGTGTGTGTGCTGTTTCTTCCTGGGCTCCTATCCAAGATTTGGGGGGGGAAACACTGGTTGGAGGCCAGACATCAACTGTTTTCTTAGAGTAACTAAGTTAAAAGAAGGGATGAACATGACTTTGGTGCACACACTTGTATAAGTAAAGGAAAAAAGAGAGAAATGTATAGATGGGGAAGAAGGAATGGGAGTATAGCAATGCTTGAATTTATATGGCATGGATAAAGAATAGAATATGTGACAAGAGGGGACAGAATAACAGATATACACGAGGGGCCAGCCGAGTGGCTCAGTTGGTTAAGAGCTCGCTCAAGAGTGCAAGCTCTGAGCAACAGCGGTTCGAGTCCCGGCCCGAGCTGAGCAGCCGCTGAGCTGCCAACAGGTGGCAGGATGGCTCAGCTATATAAAAAAAAAAGCGATATACATGAGAATAGAGAAAAATATATGATCTTAAGCTAATGGATATATGGAGGAATACAGAGGAGCACGAGAGGATACAAATTTCTAAATTTTGTAGTCACCAATAAAGCTTATATGAAACATGAATCTCCTAAATCCCTTAAAACAAGAGACAGAGGCCTTTACCACTCGTGGTGTAACCCTTAGCATTACTGTCAGATGTTTCAGTTCTCATGCAGTGGCAATGAAAAGCCAGGATCTTTTTCAAGTAGTGACTCTTGAAAACTGAAATACTGCCTTTTTCAAGCTAAATACATGAAAGACACATGGTCCATTGAACTATGAAGATCTTTATTCTGATAAAATGATGGCTGTTGAATGTAAGCAGCAGCAGCATTACCTCAAACTTCCCGTTTCTTCAGCTGCCTGCCACCCAGCCAGAAATGCTCTCCTGTTCCTTCCAGTGTTTCTCACATTTGGAACTATATCAGCAGCACCTGCCCAGAGAACCGATGAGTGGTAGGCAGTGGCCATATTGAATGGCATCCACTGTTCAAGTCAGCTGGGTTGAAATTAAACCCTGTATACTTCCTAACCACTAGAGAGTTTGCCTTTCACATCTGACAGTCCTTTTGATGATAAATGTCTCAGACATGAATGGTTATATAGCAGGGATCAAAAGAAGCTTGCAGAGAGGCCAAGATGGCAGCCAAATAACTAGGAAAGATTTAATACCAGTCAGTACGTGTAATATTCCAGGTGGATCGGTTTCTGCAATCATATCCTTTCTTCTGAGGAGACAAAACAGCAGAAACTAAGTGTAGACATTTGGGATTCAGTCCTAGGTCTACCTTTATGAGGTATATGATTCTGAGGGACTCATTGAAACTTTCAGAAGACTTTATTTTCTTCATTTAAAACAGGCATAACCAGACATGTCTTTGAAGTGACAATTGTTGACCATTGTGCTGTGGCACAAGCATGTTCTTATAGTGACATCACTGTATGTTTTCTTGAGTGTGAAACAGAAAGGGTGGAAGGTTAGCTAGTACAATTAGATACACATATCACAACGGAGCAACTTTTGCTACAGGGTGAAGCCAGTGTGTCTGAGGTAATAGTTAATGATCTCTCACATAAATGTAAAATGTGTGTATAAATACTACATCAAAAAAACCAAAAAAAAACAAAAACAGAGGACAATAACAGAAACCTACATACAGCATTATTTTCCCTACTTCTGTGTTTTCTTGTTGTGTAGACTTATCAGTATGTGTGCTTGTACACAGGAATATATATTGCATGCAGATGTTCTTATTTTTTGTGTGTGTGAAGTAGGGAAAAGCTGAAAACTGCTGTTCTAAAGAGTTGTAACATGTAAATGCAATAATATGTAAGAAAATTTTGTAAAGCACAATACATTGTAAAGTGCCCATCCTTGTGTAATTTGATGAGTTCCCAGAACCACCGACATGTTTCCCAGGAAGAAAAAACTGAAAATTAAAAAAAAGAGTGGTTTTAAATACGATAATATTAATTAGCTTTTTTCTGTGATGCAACACTACTGCTTTGCATGCTATTAATGTTTTTTAATACATTCTGTTATTAATACATTCTGTTTTTTAAAAGTGTTAGCTGCTTACATCACTCGATGTTGGTAATTTAAGATGCCTACAGTTTTTCTTCGTTGATGTAGTCATCTATCAACTTATTTCAAGTCCTTAAATGAATTGGGAGACTTCATGTTTGCTTAGTATCTGAGAGTATTATAAAAAGCACTTCAATCAATGTCTAGAATATGACCCCTAGCTAAATAACATTTTGAAATACTTCACTTAGGACTGTAAGATTTTTCTAGAAACAGTTTTCGAGAACACTCATGAAACTTAGGCTGTGTTAAGGTCAGCTGGGAAAAGAAAGGAATACCGTTGACTGTCAGCAGAATCATTGTTCTTCGGTGAAACTCCTCCTGAAGAAATCTTTAAAAATTCACAGGGAGCCTGGGATGTTTTCCTCTTCTCTCCACAGGAAAATAATGGGGAAATTCTGTGATGAAGGTGTGAGGAGAACAAATATAAAAGCAGGCTTTATGCCTTTGACACTGAGAAGCCTATAGTCGGTGACAACAGTTTTCCTCTTTTGACTTTTGTCACCAGTGGTTGAATGAGAAGGGAAATGAAAGCCTTTTCTTTGATTAGTCAGAGGATACAGTCTTGAGGAAAGTACTAACCAATGAGGTAAGCCACACACAAAGGTTTGAGGCCAAATTGACCTGAAGACTTGAAGCCCTTGAGACCCAGGGTGAAGTCCAGGCTCCAGGAAAGCAGTTAGTTGATCTCAGAAGACTAGTCAAAGTCTATAAGATAGAATTTATAAGAGCAAATCACTAATGGAGATAATACTAATTTATAATAGATACATTTTTAAAAGTTTGCAGTATATATCCCTTTTAAAGAATTTAAAAAAATATTATGTTTAACATTTTCAAAATAAACAATAACTTCAAAAAAACAAATAAGAGTAACCATTATATCTATGACTATGGTTTGCTTCAGATGACTGTGGCAGAAATTGCTACTGCCTCAACTTGAAGCTTCATTCTTCTTTTAAGCATTTCTAAATCTCTTAATGTTGATACTACAAGCCAGAATATCTAATAATAATTCACAGCTAAGAATGATGGTAGTTCCTAGGTTTGGTAAAGCTATAATCCAAATGAATTTTCAATCAGAGTAACAGGATTCCCTTAAGCAGAGATGGGGTAAAGGGAAGACCATGATATATGCTTTGTCAACCCAGTTATATTTGATAATTTTTTTAGACTTGTGACTACTTCAGAACCCTTGCTTTTTCTGCTTTGATTGTTTCAGTGCGATGGAACAGACCTCACCCCAAAGATTCAGGAACTGAAGTTCCAGTGTATAGTATTTTTAAATATACCCAGGTAAGCTCTGTTCATATTAGTTTCCTTGGTTTGATGTATACTGTATTTGACTTGAGGTTTTCTGTTTTCATTATAGAAAATTTCCAGATACAAACAATGAAAACTGGTTATCTTAATGGCTTACTAAGGGTTTGCAGGTCTGATAATTTTATGCTGTACTTGGTTTGTTTAGTATTCTCTGTGGTAGGTGGGGGTTTTGTTTTTTGTTTGTCTGTTTGTTTTTGCATGATATGGCATGCATGGTTTTTTTTTTAAGTTTGGGATATGACCTTTATTGAACTTACCCACTAGAGTGTAATGATGTCTGTACAAAACCAAATGTTTGTTGCTATAACTTCTGCATCACAATTAAAATCCAAACAGTTTTCTACAGTCAACTCAATCAAAACCCACTATTTCAAGATCAATAGCTTCTTTGAAGCTACAGTAACACTTATATATGGTGAAGACTTGAATGCAGAAACTTGGTTAGTTGGAAAGCTAATTACACTTCCCAGTTGCTCAAACAGAATTACAAAAAGGCAAAATTGTAATTTTCACAGAGATGCAGTCCACTGGAATCACCAACACTGGACAGCTGTTGAGTATTTAGAATCCTGAGATGATAAGAAATCCTGGTATCCTTTAGATAGTCTTCTGTTGTTCTTTCTTTCCAGTCAGAGATTTGTGCATGTGTTTCCATGACACCCCCACTAGCAATTGTAGCCGCAATGAGTCTAATTCATCTCCACAAATAGCAAGATGCAAATGATGAGGGGTAATACGTTTTACCTTTAAATCTTTTGATGCATTTCCTGCCAATCCGGGTACCTCTGCCTTGAGGTACTCCAGGATGGCTGCACTGTACACAGCCATGGTCACGCCCACACATCCATGGCTGGTTGTCCTAGATTTTCAGTGTTTGTGAATATGGCCCACCGGAAACTGCAAGATGACTCTCTACCAGCAGGAAACCACTTTGTCTTGGCCTTTCCAGAGTCCTATCCAGCCTTACCATCAACCATTTCGAATTCTGCTGAGGCTCAAACAAGCAAGGCAGAGAAAGGTCTAGTCAGACACTAAGCGAGATCCTACCACCTACTTCTTAGTCACACCGCGATTCAAACTCTGCATGGTCTATACTTATCCCTCCTTACTACCCCAGGCACCCTTCTGGAATGGAACATTTTCATTTAATTCTCAAATTACTAATCCCCCTACCCCCCAAGAAGGATACACTTGAATAAATCTTCGTTCTCAGTTTCCCATAAAGCTGTTAGGAAACCAGGCTCACTTAAGCATGGAATTCATTTAAAATCATTGTCAGATGATTGCTTTGAAAAAAAAAAAAAACCCAGGGTCAATTAGAGTAGCATTTTCTAACCAAGATGTCAGCTCTCTTTGGTGCTATTATATACCTCAGGAGAAAGGGGTATTTAAGATTAACTAGTCTCAAAATATGCACATTATCTCACGGGCATAAAATTAGATTCTAAGCTCCCAAGCCAAGATTTTGGAAGGGATGGATTTGTGACCCTTTGTTATTTGCAAACCAGACAGCTCAGACACAGAATCTGCAAGTAAGTTCTATTTAGACTGGATTTAATTAAAATGTAGATCTATGGCTAGGAAACCATATTATAGTCTCCTGATTACTTTTGGCCATGCTCAGTAGTTACCTACAATCCTATTCCAGGAGTATTTTCATCTTAGTTGTTTAAATGGAAGAACCTAAATTCTCAGGAAACAGTAGTAACTTTCTTTCATTTTCTTCATCTTTTCTTTATGTATCTC
Organism: Hipposideros armiger; assembly: GCF_001890085.2. NCBI lineage: Eukaryota > Metazoa > Chordata > Mammalia > Chiroptera > Hipposideridae > Hipposideros > Hipposideros armiger. The sequence continues at coordinate 835,448 of NW_017731551.1, read as the reverse complement.
TTTTTCATCTTGCTCTTTTCCCCTCCCCACTGTGGATTCTTATTCCTCTACTTTTCCAGACTCCTTTATTTCTCCTTCCTTTTCTAATCGCCTATCTTTGTTTCATCCCTTCTTCACTCTTCTGTCTTCACTTTCCTTTCCCTTCTGCTGTGGTTACTTATTATCTTAGTTATATTTATAATATTGAATGCTTACCCACCGCAGTTCCCTTTCCTTTTTCTACTGGCTGGCATGCGTATGTCTTTCCCCAAGACCAAATTCGGGAACCACCCATTCCTAACTCATGGCATCTCCTAGAAAGCAGACACATATGAATCATAGAGTGGTAAATGTTGATAAAGAATGAATTATTAGAAATTGGGTTACCATGGGATTCTTTTGTTGTGAAATGATGGCTCGTTTTCACAGATTGATATTTTGGAGATGATAATGAGTCCATTTTCTCTTCTGTTGCAAAGTCTGTGCCAAGAACAGAAAACCGTTCTTACGTGAAATAAACGTTGGATCTAAGTTAATGTCTAATAATAATCACGAGAGTAATGGAATACATTTAATTCTGTTTTTAACCTTATCTTGCAGATATTGTGCTGGCACAATGCCCTGGGGGAATCCAGGAGATCACCATGATTTTGAACCTCAGCGTCACGATGATGGTTATATTGAAGTCATTGGATTCACTATGGCGTCTTTGGTGAGCAATGCAACTGTTTTATTTAAATAAACTGTATTTTAGTCACAAAGCCTTTTTCATTTCACAGGACTTTGGTATAATTTTCTCTTCTGCCTTATCAATTTATGAACTTTATTCGTTGTAGAGTTGCATGGGGAAAATAAGAACAAACAATAATTCTATGGACTACTAAGAAAATTGATGCACACTTGTTGGAACTTCAAAAACTAAATATTATTTGTTAATTTTCCTGATTAATTTTCTAGCAGAATGAAATGCAAAGTTTTCATGCTAATTAAAAAAAGCATTATGCCACAGACATATCCCAGCATGCTACAGAAACCTTGCCATTTGATACTTTTTTGATTCACTGAGGACTTGAATGTTTAAGTGACAAGGAAAGTGGTCATTTGCCTTCGTCTTTATCTTGTCTGCTTAAGCATAAGATGGGCATCTCCATTATCACAAAGTTCTTGAATACAGAAAGGCACCATTATAGTGACATTAATGAATATTCAGTTGTCACAATATTGAGATCACCTTGCATTTTAATTTTGTTTGCCTGTGTTAAAAATGTTAATTTATATAGTGTAAATGTAATTTCAAGCAGGTTTTAGCTCTGTATTTCAACTTATCATTGAATGATGAGGAAACCAATTAAAATTATGATTATCATTTTATCTGGTGTAAATCAGACCACACTATCAGTTTATGAAACAAATTAAAATTAAGTTTCTACTTGCAACCCTGGGTTAGCACTTGGTTTGTGCTATACATTATGCTTAAAAGCAAGAAGGTTGTATTTCTTGTTCTAAACAAAGCAACACATCTCTCTTTTTCGCTTATCTCATGGATTTCGAATGACTTTTCCTTAATCACCTCCAATTCCTGAGATTTAACAGAATACCATTTTGTGACTATGGCGAGAATGTCCATTACCTGAGGCGGTGACGTTGCTTGTTCCATCTGCCATCTCTAGAATGAAGTGGTTTTTAACTGTAAAAGAATTGGGCTGGGATTGATCTGATTTTCAGAGTTGTAGCTGACAGACAGCTCTTTCTTTCTAAAGGTTGTTATACTAATTACAGGAGAAGACTCAGCCAAGAGCAGATAGGATTAAGTTCAAGAACGCTATGTGCAAGGAAGAATTCTCAGAGGTGACCAAAACAGATCCAAACCTAGCCACGTGTGTTTTACCCATTCATTTATGCACTGATCCAGTAAACATTGAATATTTACCATGTGCTAGAGTTTCCTAGTCCCAATTGCGTGGTGGAAGGCTGTCAGGAAATAAATATGGAAGAGAAGGTGATTGCCTACCTAGGCTTGGAGGGCAAGGAGAGTGTTCGACACTTTCCCCATTGCTCTCAGGATCAAAATCAGAACCTTTACTTATATCTTTATTCAATCTTGGCCTGCAAGATGGAGTTTCTCTTTGATCCCCCACTCTTTCCCACTGCCCTCTTTGCTTTCTTTTTCAAGTAGCCTCTGAAATCAAGTAGAGAGTCACACGTCCCTTGCTTCTTTCATACCACAGGGCCATCGCACACACGGTCTCTTTTTAAAATGTTCTTTACTCTTCATCTTCTATAACTTTTAAGCCTATATCTGTGTCAGGTTCTTTTTATAGTTGCTTTTGGTTTGGGTTGTTTTTGCTTACAATTGTATAACTAGCATCTGAACAGGAAAGAGAAAGCAGACTAAAGCTGGGTAATTAGAGGAGAGTTTCATGGACTGACTCTTTACAAAATATAGCACACTAGGTGCATGAGAAGCAGCAATGGATAGCGTTGTGCTCTTGAGCTGAAGAGCAGGGAAGCAGTCAGCTGTACCCGAAAGAGAACTATTTGGCAAGGACCACCTGATAGGAGTAGCATGTGCTGAGCAGAAGCAGCCAGCCTGTGCCAACCTGGCAGGGAGGGAGCTAGGCAAATACATACAGTAGTCTCACTCTTCCTGTCCTCCGACCCTCTGTTGGTGCTTCCCTCTGGAGAAGCTCTCCCGCTGGAGACGTCTCACCAGCAGCTAAAGGACAAGGGAACCACTGATACGGTCCATCACTCCAGTGTATCTCTGCCACAGCGCAGAACCTGATCCCTGTAGTTGGCCGTAAGTAAATGTGACAGAATCAGTGAATTGTTCCAGGTGAAGAAGAATGGGGCTTGACATTCTGGAAAAAGGGAAATTTGGATACACTTGGAAGTGTGAGAGATCATGGTCCTCTGTGAGAACTCTTATTAGTTTCATGTAACTTAAATGTAGGTGAAAAGTGAGAGTGAGAGATGATTCTGGAGAGGCAGGCAGGGGCCAGATCACAGAGTACATCATAGAATTTCCCTAGGAGTTTTGACTTTATTCCTAGGTCACTGGGCAATTAGGAAAGTGTGTTTTTAAAATATTTGTTATAGAAAAAATGCAGTACAAAAACAGATGAAATATTATATTGAACCCTCATGTACCATTGCTGAACTTCTGTAATTATCACCTTATGGACTATATATATTTCTGATTTCACCTATCACCTCCTCCCTATATTATTTTGAGTCTCAGGTATTATATCATTTTACCTGTAATTATTTCTGAATGTGTGTTTTTTAAAGACTTTCTTTTATGAATACAATCACAACAGCTTATCTAGAAGTGTTAAAACACTAACATCTGAATATCGACTCAGTGATCAAATTTCCAATTATCTCCCAAATGTCATTTGTTTTCTTACGTTCTATTGATTTGAATCAGGATCCAAATAAAATCCATTTGTTGTGATTGGTTGATATGCCCCTTTAGGTTTCTCTAGGTTCCCACCCATCTCTCTCTTTTATTTATATATTTTTTTCATTTATTTGTTGAAGAAACCAGGCTGTTTGTCCTGTAAAATTTTTCTGTGTCTGAATTGTACTGATATTGTCCCTGGTTTATCAGTGAACATATTCTTTTCTTTCTTGTTTCCTCTAAGTTGATAGCTGGATCTAGATGAACCAGACACATTTATTTTCCCCAAAATCCATTTTGTAGGTAGTGTTTTCTGCTTCCAAAATTGGAAAGGTAATGTCTGGTTCTCTCGCTCTTTTTTTTTTTTTTAAATAGTCTTTAATGATCACTGTCTGGATCCAGGATTCATTAGGGACTGAAAAGTAGTGATATTCTAATTTTATCCTTCTTCATTTATTAACTGGAGTATTTCTATAAAGAGAAATTTCTCTTCACCTACTATTTGATTACTTCTTTATACACTTGGTGTCAGAAAAGCAGAATAAGTGATTCTTTTCCTTTATTTATACATTTTCAAAATAAAAGTGAGTTCCCTAACATCCTCTGATGGTGACTGTGGTTTTTAAATAGCCTTGAATTTTGGGGCACTTCTCCCATCAGGAGTTTGGGTCTATATACCTTGCCTTTGAATCTGGGTGGGCTTCTGACTATGTGATGAATTGGATACAGTACAAGTGGTGTCATGTAACTTCTGGGGTTGGCCCATTACAGGCCATGCAGTATATGAGAAATATGGGCAATATTGAGGGTCTCTAGTAGGAATTTTGTAAATTCAAGGTATTGCTTGTTATTTAGAATGCCTCACGGTTTCATTTATGAATATTTATTGAGTAGTTGTTGAATGCAAAAATAGTTCACTGAGTCCACAAATGACACTCTGCCAGGTAAAACAGTTATAAAATGAATCGAAAGGAGAGCCCTGTTCTCTGGGTGCACACAGTTTGGTGTCGTGGAGAGGAAGGGGAGAGGGAGACGCAGATGTAAACAGTCACAGTCTGATGTAATAAATTCTAGGAGAAAGGCACATGGGAGGATAGAAAGGCGAAGTGGGAGCCGAGCAGTCTTTGGAAAACAGGGACATTAGCGAAGATTGCACAGAGGAGGAGGAGTCCCTGAGTGAGCTTGGCAGGTGGCCACTCCACAGAGAGATTAGCCTAAGAAAGCATGGCATCCTAGAACTACTAATGGTGGCGCCGAGTGACTCTGTGTACAGTGAATGAAGACATGGATATGGGGACAGGGCAGAAATAGTGCTCTTTGTCTTTTCAACAGTTAATGGGTGGGTTGAAGGAGATGGTGTGAAACAGGGTCAGATTTGTGGTTTAGAATGATTACCTGGATGTCAGTGTGAAGGGCGACCAGCATCTCTACTGCTGGGGCCAGGTAGACAAATCAGGACATCAGCACCTAAGTCCAGGTGAAGAAACAAAAAGAGCAGGAAGCCTGAAACAAGAAAGTGGTAATAAAGATGGAAGGGATTGGTGAGTTCAAGAGTTACTTAGAGTGACTTCTGGTGAAGGATGAACAAGGAATATAAATGAATCCCGGGTGGCTTAGCAAGGTCATTAGGTAAAGGGTGAATATATTAAATGAGGTAGAAAATATAAAAGAAAGAAAATATTCCCCAAAAGTGAGCTCTGTTTTATATAAGTTGAATTTGAAACCCCTGTGAGACAGCTAAGAAAATACAGAAAGGGACAATTTGAAATATGTGCTTAGAGCTCAGGAGATCCCTCTAGGTTGGGGGAGAGTGTTTTGGGGGCCTATCAAATTCTCTTTCCAATTCTATCATTAGTAAAAAAGAGAGAAAAATAACAGTAGATGGGAGTCGGTGAAGAGAAAATGGAATCCTAAAATTATGTCAATTAATTTTTGTTTTTATGTGATATGAATAAAGTAATATATGCAAGCTAGCTAGTATCAAATGTGTGACTGAATCTCAAATTCTAGTGACTCTAGATTGTTTCCAAGATAATAAAAAAATCTACCTAGAAAAAGCAGAGTAATATTGGCATATATTTCTATATTTTCACACAAATCTTCCATTATTAGTCATATAGCAGTACACCATTGTATTATTTTCATTCAAGATGAAATAATTTTATTTTCAGTCATTCAGTTTCACATTTCTTAAGACTATTATATTGATTATCTTTCTAAGAAGTAAATTATTTAAAAACTTGGGCCGGCCGAGTGGCTTGTTGCTTAAGAGTTGGCTTGGGACGCCAGCTCTCAGCAGCAGGGCCCCGGTTTGGATCCCACATGAGGGTTAGTGACACTGCCCTCTACAGCTAAGATGCTGAACAACAGCTCGACCTGAAGCTGGGCTGCAGTGAGTCACAGGCGATGGCGTAGGCTGCAGTGGGGCTGGCCAGCAGCTGGTGTGCGCCTTCCTGAGCTGCTGTGAGCGGCTGTTAGCAGCAGTCCAATGGCCGGCGAGCGACCGCCTCGCCTGGGAAGAGCGCAATGATAATACCAACATGGGCCAGTGAAGCGATGTCCTCCACAACTAGACTGAAGAACAAAAGGACAGCAACTTGTCTATTCCCCTTCCCCGATTCCCCAACTCTGTTCCCCTACCCCAATTCCCCAATGGAAAAAAAATCTAAAAAAAAAAAGAAAAACTCATCCATCTGTGTAAGATGATTATATAAACAGAAGAATGTAGTTATTTGGGAATATGTGTGTGTGTATTTTTGTGTATTTAAAATATTCAGAATGGTACTTTAAGAAAGATTTGAAATAGAATTACTGCAATGGTAAAAAAGATTGTTTCTTTTAGACTCCATCTTGTAATTGCAAATTTCAAAGCAGAAGTTTTCAATTCATTTTACTGGTTGAGATGCATTCCTACTAATTAAGATGATTCTTCATTGGGTACTTGGTAATGTGATTGCCTTTTGGGGTTCCACACAGATCGTAATCACACATTGTAATTGGTATTTATTTCTGCTACAATTCTCTACCATTATTGTTGTGAAGGTCCTTTCATGTTGAGTCTGTTTCCAAAAAATCTAAAACTTTTCAAGACAGTTCAAAGTGTTATTTAGATTGAGGAGTTGGGAGCCTAATTTGCTATGCAGTATGAAATCCAAAGATTTCAGTCTCCTAAACTCTAACGAAAGCATAGCCAGTTTTCTTTTTGTTAATTGAAATTAAAATATGTAGATTTTTATACTTACGAATTAGAAAAGCAAAAGGTTATGCCCTAAGAAAAATTACATCGAGAAATTCCCAGGGTTGAAGTTGTATAGATGCCAAATAATACAATCTTTTATTTTTTTAAGGAAAAAGTAACATGAAATGTTTGCTTACTTTGATAATACACATAATTGTAAGAACTAAAAGTAAAAATATTAGTCATAATCACATGGCCCATAACTATTTATATTTTGATGTATTTCTTCCCAGTTTTATTTCTATATTTCTAAGTAGACAGGAAATCATATTATTATAAGTAAAATCCATACAATTTTATTTCCTTGACTTATGTTGTTCAAGACCGCCTATATTATGTTGAAAATTTTCATTGCTAGTAAATAACTCTTTCCCTTGAAAGTAATGCTTTTAAAGTTTTACTCTGAATAATATTTTCTCTATGTGTTTGGTGGATTTTATCAGTTAAAAAAAGTTACTTTCTAGTTCTAGTTGTCTAACAAGTTTTCAGCCTAAAAAACACTGAACTTTATTATCCTTTTCTACATCTTTGGAGGTGATAATGGGGTTTTTCTCATTTAAACCATAATGTGGTGAAATTATAATGATTCATATTCTGATGTTGAATTATCCTTAATTTTTGCATGAAAAAAAGCCCACAATAGGTCACAGATTAATGTTTATGTAATAGATCAGCAGAAGCAATTTTTTTTGATGATTTTGGTATTTGTGATTATAAATATGATTTAGGGTATAATTTTGTTTTCTATACTGTCTGTATCTGGTTATGTTATCTCAGATGCCATAGCATCATGTTATCTGAAGCTACTTATACTAAATGTCTTTTTTTCAAAGTTGTGTAGAATTACTTGTACATCTGGTCTGTTTGGCACATTTGGATGAGATATATTTTTGATAGCTCTTTAAATTTTTAAAATTGGTTTAGTTTATCTAATTTCTGTATTTATTACAGAATTTATTACAGTATTTATTACAAATTTGCAAGTTGTTTTTTTTTCTACAAGTTTCTCTTAGTAGTCTTTTAAAATTATGAACATACAAGTCTTTGTAACATTCTTGGATGATTTTCAAAACCCTTTATTATATCTTTAGCTATTTTTTTTGTTTATTAAATAAAAATAATTTTATGTTTTCTATTTTTGTAGCTTAGTCTTATAAAACTACCTTGTTAGTCATTAAAAACAAAACAAAACAAAAAAACAACCCCAGATTTTAGTGTTGTTGATTATCTCCATTGTTTATTCTCCGGGTCACTGATTTCTGCCTTGGGTCTTTTGTTACTGGGATGAGAGTGGCAGCAGTGGTGAGAAAGGAAGCCATAGCTTCTCTTCTCCCTCAGCCCGGGGTAGTCCATCCTTTTCATCTGACAGCAAGTAGAATAAGGACTAGAGTAGTAAGAAGGAGGGTAAGGCTTGAAGGGAGATGGCGAAAAGTATTCCAGGGAGGAATACAGTGTGGAAAGAAAGAAAATCTCAAGCCATTCTTGCAAAGTGATGGGAACTTATTATGGCCTGAGAGTAATAAATGGCAAAGGATGCAATGAGCTCAGGGACTATCTTTGTTATCCTCTTAGGTCACATGCGACCAGAAAGCCAGTTTTTGAAGGTTTTAGGAAAGGAAGACATGCTAGGTTGAACAGATCATTGAATGTCTGTAATTTCTAAACCAATCAATTATTCTCTGTAAATGATTTATTCTAGCAAATCATGGGGCATGTGTGCCTTAATAGGATGTTACGCTTTGGCCAATCTGAATGATGGAAAATAACTATTTGTATTAGGTATTTTAAAAATTCCCTTTACTCTAACTTGTTCCAAAAATCATTTTTAGTGGCTGTGCTAACTATAATAGGACTGTCTATCCTGAAAAGCTAATTCTGGTAATTCCTTCTGTGCCTGTGCAGTGAACTTGGATTGATTCTGAAATGCCAGTGGGACTGCCCTCGACTCTGCCTTTGCCTCTACATGTTTGTGTATTTGCTATTCTATTGTGAGGCTGAGAATATGGCTTCAGTGTGCTCTGTAGTACTGCGTGTGCCTTCCCATACCAAGGGATTCGAAAGTGTTTAAGCAATTTTCAGTCCTGTGAAACCCAGAGGAATAAGTTCTTACCTAGGAGCTTCTGCACTTTTGTTTGTTATCAGGCCTAGTTAAGCCTGAGGAGGCAAAGAAGGGAATGAGATTTTTAGTGGATGAAGAGATGTTGTTTGGTTAGATAAAGATTGGGCTGAGACTTGAGGGCAAGGCAAGTATATTGGAAAAGTTCTGGAGATGAGATAGTGGCTCAAATCCATAGATTACTTTAAATGGATATGTTAAGTACAGCCAGAAAAAAACACAAAAAACCTCAAGCTGAATAATAGCGGATCAGGTAATAGGCCAAAAAGAATTTTAGAAAATTCTTACTGCATTCCCCTCTGCTTTTACGTTCTCCCACTAATTGAATAAAGTTGTATGTAAAAGACATAATTAAATGCTTTTAACATCAAAGGTGTTCAATGATGATAAGTTGTTTAGTTTTCAGTCTTTCTGTTTTCTTTCTCTCACTCTGTCCCTTTGTGGTCTTTTTTTCTTTGTATTTATAGATAATCAGGTTTCTATTCAAATTAATGCAAGTACAGAAATAATTCAAAATGTCACATAAATACAAATTTCTGTCAACCAAGTAAGTGGAAGTTGACTTCACAAATCTCAGTTAACAAGGATTTTTTTCCCCACTCACACAGATGAGACATATGGAAACAAGCTGATAGGATGCATGGTTTTCTTTTTTCCTAAGTAAACCTTTTAGATTTTGGGCTGGAGCTAGGATTGGATTTTTGGGCTAGAGTTAGTATTTGACGCCTTCTTTTAAGTTTATTTCATTATAAATTAATTGATACTCAATGCATTATAATCAAACCTTATCGAAAAACTATTTAGCGGTATCTACTAAAGTGTGCATCTAAACTTATGGCATAGCAATGCTATTTATTGTATGTACCCAAGAGCGTATGTATTCACCAAGAGGTATATACAAAAAAGTTTACATCAATAATAGCCAAAGCTGGAAACAACCAGAAGTTTACCAGCAGAATAGAGAAACCCATTCTGCTTTGGATTATTCAAAAATACTGATGAACAAAAGATGTCAGACACAAAAGAGTACATATTGTATGCTTCATTTTATATGAAGTTCAAATGCAAACAAATTGAATCTAGGGTGACAGAAGTCAGAAGAGTGGTTATCAATTGGTTGGTGGAAGGAGTGTCACTAGATCAGGAAGGCGCACATGGAAACCTCTTACTTGCTACAAATTGTCTAAAGATTGATCTGGATAGAGATTTGCATGTGTGTATAAAAATATTCATTAGGCTGTATAATTTGTGTACTCTATGTAAAGTATAACCAAACATGCATTGTACGATTTTCATTTACCCTTAAAAGGGTAAATGATACCATATATATACATACATATATATATATACATATATATATATATATACAACATATATATGTGTGTGTGTATATATATATATATATATAGTGTATATATATATATTTATTTATTTATTTATTTATTTATTTTTTTTTTTTTTACTAAGGCGACAGACTTAATATTGGATTGACTTTCTATTTGATGGCTACCATGGTGATCTGAGTTCTTATTATGTTTCATTTTGATCCTCAAAGCTGCTTTACTTTTCAGAATTTTTTGATCATGTAATTAATATTATTTTGCATTTCATTGATTTATATGGATGAGAAGTAGCTTGAGTAGGTTTTAGGTAACAAAAGGAAAAGCCTGGCTAAGTTTGGAAATTAACAAAGGGTGGGCTCCATATTTAAATATTAATATATTTAATATATGAAGTTACATATTATATGTTATAATATCTAACTATGTATCATGTTTATATTTAGTATCTATTTTGTATTCTCTATATTTATATTTAAATATAGCATAGAAGCTATTTAAACTATGTGCTTCATCTCTTATGTTCTTTTTTGTGTTAGACTTACATTTTTTTTTAAATGGAAGTAGATAACACAAAGAACAACTTCTGTATTAAACTGACATGATTAAGTGAACACTGAAAATACATAAAAGTGGCTATCCATGAGCATATATGATCAAGCTCATCAGAAGTTTAGAAATTTTTGTTTATTTGTGTTAATGACTTACCCACAGTTTCCTATTTTCCTCATGGCTAACAACTTTCAATACGTTTATCACAGGACTTTTGCTTCTATATAGTGGACTTGGAATTTCTAGCTTTCCTGAGTGAACTCTTAAGAATTAACGTCTTCCTGTTGACTCTTGTTTCCACAGGCCGCCCTGCAGGTTGGGGGTCATGGAGAAAGGCTGCACCAGTGCCGGGAGGTCATGCTGCTGACTTACAAATCCATCCCCATGCAAGTGGACGGGGAGCCCTGTAGATTGGCCCCGGCTATGATTCGGATCTCCTTGCGGAATCAGGCCAACATGGTGCAGAAGAGCAAGAGGAGAACGTCCATGCCTTTACTCAATGAGTGAGTATGCCCCTTGCCTACCTGTGCAAGCCCGAAGACCGTGGAGAGGAGAACGCGGAGCATGTGCATGGTGGGGGCCTCACTGTGTTGAGAAAGGAACCAAGTCCAGGAAACAGCCGTTCCGTGGCCTCTCTCACATTATTCTGCCATGTTTTCTAGACAGTGGCCACACTCTTCTTTGAAAAATCATTACTGGATTATAGGCTAGATTGATGATGCTTCTTCACTGACCACTGGAGTGTATATTCACTGGGACCAGCAGACAATCACAGAGTGATGCCAGGGCCATCCAGTGCACCCAGATGTGTTCTTTTTTGTTTGGTTTTAAGAAGGCAGGCTGTCGACCTCCTCTTTACTCAGGTCACTGGGAGAGTGTTGGTTTCTCCAAGAGCAGAGCTGGATTTTGGCTCGCCTCTCTCCACGGTACACTCCCGTCTGCCTGTTGGTAAATTGTCCTTTTCCTGATGCTCCCGTTTTGGCGTCCTGTGTACTCCGGTGCTTCAGCTCAACTTGTCATTCCGGGTGGCATCCTATTGTCTAGATCTAACCAGACTCACGAATTGATGCTTAAACACTCAAGGCTTGTACCAACCTTGGCCCTTCCTTTTCTTAGGTGTTTCGTTAAACTGATTTAGGCTAAGGTGATAATGACTAGATATTCATTTTTTAGTGTCCCTTAATCTGATTTTTGGTTGACATACCTATTTAGGGTTGGAGAAGGGGATGGAAAAAGATGGGGATTTGGGCATCTTTTTTAATATCTTCTATATATCATGCCCATACGCCTAACCTGATTCAAGCTAAGGCCATTGCAGGGCTCACCCTTGAGTTATTCTTCTGTCACAGTGAGGAACCCTCTCAGGTCCTCCTCCTGTTTGTGGGCTGTGATGCATGGTTACCTATTTGTACTGAATGGCTGGCTTCCTTTAGTGCCTGTGAAGCAAGGGCATGCTTTTCCATATATTTATTGAGCCACTATGGCAATCTACAGAAATGCCTAGAATAAACCAGTGACGCAGGTGCCACAGCTCACTGCCAAAACTTGACTTCACCTCTTTCTCCGAGATGGCATCTGTTGAGGAATAGTACTAGACAGGGCTCTTAAAGCGTTTTAATTTTCAGTGTCTGCTTCTGAGTCTGGAGCTGGGGTGAGAGAGCTTGTCTCCCCTGCTTCCTCCCTTCCCAGAGTCACTCTGGACCTCCCCAGCACATGTCCTAGATCATGAACCAGGGGGCCCGTTTAGGTGTAGCTCTTGTTTTGTTTAGGTTTTGCAGCTAGTGGAACTCCTCCCTTATTCCTGGCACCTTTACCTTCCATTGGGTTGAATATACAATTGCTGAGTTTATATGTTAAAGAACGTAGGATGTCAGCAATCGTAGATGGCTCACCATATTCTCTCTAGAAACATTAGAGGTAAGCCTTGAATCATAGGTTTGGGAGAAATCTCTGAAGTACTAAGTGAAAAGCCATCTCTGAGTCACTTGTAGATAGTTCGTTAAGAAGCTGTAATCCAGCTACAAGTTCTTAATATCTGCAGGCTTAGAGCTTCCACTCTTGTGCCTGGGACTTCGATACTTCATAATCTGATCAGACATGCAATTGTTCTCGGTATAGTTTCAAGCTCCTCTTGCCCTTGAATTTGTATTTGATATTTGCTCAGTAGCTATATTGTTAAGATTCACTTGGGCTTTCTTCACACACAAAAATGAATATAAGTAGTTTTCTTTTTGTACTCGTGACACACGTGACAAATGCTGTGACATCATAGATTTAGCTGGGCAGAGGTGTTCAAGAAGCAGCCTTAGAATCACTCGTAAGACCTATGTAATATGGCAATAATAGCATGCTTTTCATTTTTAAAAAGAACACATCTAAAACTGTAAAAATAACAGATATTAATTACTCATTATGACAATTATTCCACACTATATTTTTTTTAGAAAATCTATACAGATAGCCTGTTTTCAAAGGAAGCAAAACACCCCATTCCCATATAACACTTGTTCACTCAGCTTTACTTTCTCTCACCCACTGATGTTATTCACCCTCAGGGATTCGATTGCTGCTTTCTATTTCGGTAGAAATTCTTATTTTGAATTCTAACTTCTTCCACTGGATTTCCAAGTGGAATTTCCAGTTTAGTGGCAGCCTGGCCATAAGACCTCTTTATAAGTTGTCTTCCACCTTCTGAGTCTGCTAAGATTTTCTCTCTTTCAGCCATGGGTGTTTGAAGTTCTCTACTGCAGCCAAATCAGAAGGAAATCAGTGAAAGATAGTTATTTCCTTCCTTTATTTTTTTCCATCCTACTTTCTCCTTTTTTCCTTCTTTCCTTTCTCCCTTGCTTATTGTTATTTTTTTTTTTTACCAAGACTATGTTTCTTCTGTTTCACTTACCTGTCTTCTTTCAGAAGGGAGAGGATTGGTCTAAACTGTCTTAAGTATTTTAGTTTAAAATCCTGTGTGTTGTGTTGTTGTGGGGAGGGGAATTTTTCAGTCAGAAGAGGACAGCTTTTCAATTCATCTTAAGGGATCACTCTTCTTTCACAAGCTTGTTAACTGTGAATATTTGAGGTTGAAGTGCTGTGGTGCCCAAACAACTCACGAGTTTGCTCTTTCTTTGGAAGATGACATATGCACCCCAGGTTTCATAGAGCTAATGAGCTCAGCTCTGTGTCCTCAGCAAGGGTTTCTTCTAAAAACTGAAGACTCACACCTAAATATCTTGGTTGACACCTTCACCTGGCTATCTCATAGGAACCTCAGACTCCATGCACTGCTACTAATGGGCTTACTAACTCTATTTCTTTTGCTTTCTCTCCTGACCATCCAGTGAGCCTTTTTCATCCACATTTGTATGGATGGAACCACCATCCAATCATTCACCATGTCCCTGGTCCCTGGAGTCCTCTCAGTCCCCTTCACGTTTACATATCCAATGCAGTCTTTGACATCTACCTTCTGCTTATTTCCTGCTTCTTTAACTCTCACATCATCTGTTCATCCTCTCTGCTGGTTACCTTTCAGCGGCACTGCTGAAATATGCTTATAATTCAGTTCTTTACTTCCAGTGTTGCTGCCCTTCACACAATGTCTTTTCCAAGTTACAATGACCTTTCTAAAAATGTGGAGCCTGTAGTCTTTAGCTTTACAGACCTTTCTGATCACTGACTTCTTCATATTACAATGCTCCAGGGATGATTGCTATTTCTGTTTTTTAAACTAGCCTGTTTTTACATCACCATGTTTTTTTAAACTAACCTGTTTTTTACATCACCATATTTTTTCACGTCTGTTGCCCTCCTCACCTCCTTTCCACCTGCTAACTCTCGCTCAAGTTCAAGACCCCATTGAAATATCACTTTTTCTAAGACTCCTTTTCTATCTATTTCTAGCTATTAAATACACCACTCAGTGCTCCTATAGTGCTCTTGCTTACAGCCATCACACTATTTGTCAAAAATGGTATAATCATTGGTTTACTTGTCTCTCTTCTTTGCTCTGTTGGAAGACGTTGGGTGCCTGTCAGTGGGCCTGTCAGTGGGCCTGAGACTCATTACCTGGATCAAATCTATAATGTCCTATCTGTTACATTTCACAGAAATTATTTCTAAAATAGCATGAATTTAAAATCTCATGAATTTCAAAATAATCTAGGAAATGTCTTGATCCCACTTTATGATAATAAGTGGAAGAATTTCAATATCTGATCCACATGGATAGCTGGAGGAATCCCCATGAAAAATGGTTATATAGTAAGCCTTCATGATACTACTAGAGCTCCATTTATGCAAAACGGAAAAGACAATTTTTAAAAAATTTCTTGGTTTATAATCCCATTTGTTATTACTATACATACAAACTGAAAGGTTAGGCACCATTTGTGTTCAGTAGCCCCCGCCACTGCCCCTTCATTGGTACAAGAACATATCTCGTTTTATTGTGGCTTATGAATCTACTCAAAATCTGAACTCCAGTAAATACCTTTCCCAAAAAGCATGATAGAGGAGATCTGTCTAGGTTCATATTCATGTGTTAGCAATGTGATAGCCAGATATATTTGATCATACTCTCTATTTGGGAGGCACTTCAGAAAGAGAGCAGAAACTTAACATTACTTATGTGTTTAGGGAGAACGTAAGCTCTTACAGCTGTTTCCCTGAATTCACAGGTAATTAATTAAGACTATGTTGTTAAGGGTGATTGTATTGTCCAAAGGTAAGATTTCTAGTTGGCAGCCTTTGAATTAGGCAACCAGAATCCTTCATCCTGGCTGCTGATTATTCTTGGTTGTAACTCATATTTGAGAATAACAGGGAGTTACTTCATGGGTGACTTCATGTGAGAATTCCATACCCAGTAGAAAAGATGGATCAGGGAGCTATGCCTATTGCAGTTATAGTGAAACTATTCAAATCATCTGAGAGAGTGGAGAGAATCATTATGTAAAAGTCACAGGAAATTTGGGGTTTAGTTTCTTAAATTTCACATATTTTCTTTTCTAATAGCCACTCAAGACTCCCTCCTGTATAAATGGAGACCAAAGGGAGAAGTCTATGGTTTCACTCTTCTACCAAGAATATGAGTGGAATTACGGCATCACTGTGGCGAATTTAGACTGTTTGGGGATTGCTGCTGGATTTTTTTCAAAAGCCTTTGGTATTTAAGCGAAGGAAGTTAAAATTCTTGTTGAGTCACTCTTTTCAAGATGGCGGTCTTTTAACATGACTGTTCCTACAAAGCCCTGGAATCATGAGGACTATGTTAAGGGATGAAATAGCCCTTGACGCTCCTCAAAAATAGTTGACTGTACCAGCCTACCCCTTGTGTGTGTGTGCGTGTGCGCGTGCATATGTGTGTGTGCGCGTGTGTTTCTGTGTGTGTGTGTGTGTGGTGCTTCCTCTCCTTGGATGTCCTGAGTGACCTAGAGCAAGCGAGGAACGTCGCCCCTCCTGCCCCTGCAGCCCTGCCCAGCGCCCCCTCCTGCATCTGCGCTGTGCCCTGCCCCGAGCTCCACTCTGCGTCTTGCCCCCGAGCCAGCCCCTGCCACATGTCCTGTTGGCTTTGTCACCATCACCGGCTTTTTGGATTGTTTTCGTGGCTGGCTTGATTTTCTTTTTCATTCACTGTTTGGTGATGCGCTCGTTGAATTTCTGTTTAAACTCTGTGTGTCTCTCTCTCTCTCTCCCCTGGCTTGGTCCCTGTCTGTCCACGCTGTTGTGCTGATTGTCTCCGCTGCTCATTCCCTTGCTGCCTCTAGCCTCCATCAGGTGCAAGCTGCGGACCTGCGGAGAGTGTCTGCCCCGCCAGGCTCCTTCACCATGTGAGTACAAGACTGGTCAGTTTTTACAGTTTCTCTCACCGCCCCCACCCCATCTCCTTGCCAGGGTTGGCCGACCAGCATTCTCCTCCCTCACTGGCCTGCTTCTCAGATGAAGAACCGCCATCTTTACCCTTTCTGTGCTTTGAGATGGAGCTGTGAAGTTCTTCCTGTTCTATTTGTCTTGTTCCTTCTCTGAGGTCACAGTTTAATTTTTTTCCCATAGCTGCATGGGAAATTATATAAAATTCCATATGAAGCACTGGTTTCTATGGAAAGCTGGTGAGACCATTAGACCAGCCTGTGATCCATGGCTCAGGGAGGACTCTGAAGAGGTGACCTTGGTTTGTGGATGGACCCCTACAACTAGGTGTGGAGTTTTGAGTGTATGTAGCTGCATCTGTGCATTTTTCTGGATCAAGGATCCATAGTTATAATAAAAGGGCAGTGATCCCAAACTGTCATTGAGTTAGCAAAGTGCGTTTTATACACAATAACTTCTCCTTAACGCACTCTGCCTTTTTTTCTTCTTTTTTTCTGTTGAAAACAAACAAAAAGAAAATATGTTTTTTAGCACTTCGCTTCGGGACTTTTTTATATTGTGGCCTCTGTCTTGTTCATCTTACTTTTCTCTGTCCTACATATACTTAGCTAGATTTATTATATTTCAGGTCCTGTGACAGATGCTTTACATACATTAACTAATTTATTCCCCCAACAACCCTATGCTGTATACGGTATTATTATCTCCGTGTGATATACGAAAACTCTGATGCACAGCGTGGTTAAGTAACTTGCCTAAGGTCACACAGCTAATAAGTGACAGACTGGGATGCAAACGTGGGTAGTCTGGCTTCAAAGTTCATGCTCTTAGTAATTTATAATTTGCCACCATTCATCTATCAGGATCCTCTGTATTTCTCAGGGCCTGGATGAATGATTGCCTTTTTAAAGAATTCGTCTTTGATTCTTGCTGTTAGAATTAGTTACAACCCTCCCTGGAGCTCACTTTGATGTGCTTGCTATAGTTCTCAAAGTTGAATGGATTGATATTAATTACATTAGCTATATCTCTGTGTGTATCCCACACTAGACTTAGCCTACTTGAGATCATTGACCGTATCTTCTTAGGAATCTTTGTATCACTAGCCCTGGTCACAGATCTTAACACAAAGTATTCTGAAACCAAACATGATTGGTTGTTGGCTGGTTAGTCAAGTGACTGAATGAAAGAATACAGGTCTAAGTTGAACTGTCGAGCACCTAGGGATATGCCAAAGTGATTCCTAAATTTCAGTTATATAAATCTCACTTTCAACCCTAGTCTTATAGATACACATTTATTTATTTATTAACAAGTATTTTTTTCAAAAATACTGATTTTGCACTTGTTCTGTGTCGGACACTGTTTTGTGCTTGGTCTCCAGCGGTGAGCATAGCAGAGAACTACCTTCATGAGCCTTAAAAGTGAGTGGTCAAAGAATCAATAAGAAAATAACATTTAATTTCCAATTTGGAAGCTATTGCTGGGATACATTCTGTTTTCTACATGAGGCCTGTTCAATAAACTTAAGTAGAAGGAATGGCTCTCAGTGGTCATTATTTTCAGTGGCTCTACTTACAGAGTTCAGAGAGTATCGAGAATATCCACAATAGAAATGAATGTGATACTATTCATATTTCTAACACTGTTTAAGTTTTTATTATGTTTAAATTTTAGTTGAATATAAATTAAATGAGGCTCCTTTTTTCTTCCAGAGGGTATGCTATAGTAAGGTAAATTGTTATGCTTGTTTTGATAGGCTATAGCAGTCAGGATACCTAGATGTGGCCACTTTAAAACACGAATATTGATCTAAAATGTTTATATTTATGTTATATATTAAATATTACATATTATAGGTTTAATATCTATATATGTGACTCATAAAATATGTAATAAAAATTTATTAAAGTGTTATTTTTAAAATTAGATAACAAAACACTGTCAAATAGAGCAAGGAACATGGAGAAAATCCAAGCACAACAGTGAGTACTGTGTCTTTATATAACATGGCAGTGGTAACTTAGCTTTGACCCACTCTCATGCTGCTATTTGCTATTTTTAGCAGTGTTTAAAAATCACATTAAGTTGCTTTTGTCCTCATGAAAGTCAGGACTCCCAATACCTATCTAATATATAATCCTTCGCAATTCGCCTCTTTAACTGGCCATAACAGCTTTAGGATTTATCACAGTTGTCACACATATCAATCATTTGTTCCTTTTTATTGCTGAATCGTATTCCATTTTATGGATGTTTCCATTTATTTACCCATTTACTTATTGAAGGACGTCTGGATCAGGGTTATTTCAAGTTTGGGAAAATTATGACTAGACCTGCTATAAATATTGATGAACAGGTTTTGTGTAAACATAAGTTTCATTTTTCTAGGTTAAACACCTAGGAATGGGATTCCTGGGTCCCATGGTAAGTATATGTTTAACTTCATAAGAAACTGGCAGTGTTCCAGAATGGTTGTACCGTTTTTCATTTCCTGCAGCAATGTATGAGAGTTCCAGTTCCTCCACATCCCCGTCAGCACCTGGTATTGTCAGCCTTTTAAAATTTTGATAATTTAATTCTAATGTGAGTGTCTTTTCATGTGATTATTTACCTTCTATTTTTAGAAGCACCCATTCAAGTCTTTTGCCCATTTTGGGGGCATTTGTGTACTCCCTGTTGAATTTTGAGAACTTTTCATGTATTCTGGATGCAAGTCATTTGTTAGGCATGTGCTTTGCAAATATTTTCTCCGAGTATGTTATCTTGTCTTTTCATTCTCTTAACAGTATCTTTTGTAGAGCAAAAGTTTCAACTTTTAACAAAGTTCAAGTTACCAATTTTTTCTTTATAGAGCTGTGTTTTGGTGTTTTGTTCAAGAACTCTTTGTTTAATCCCAGGTCATGGGTATTTCCTCCTTTCCTTTTAGAAGTTTTATAGTTTTACATTTTGCACTTAGGGCTATGATTTGTTTTGAGTTAATTTTTGTATAAGATGGGAGGTTGAGGTTGAGGTTAGCTGTGGTTTGTTTGTTTATTTGCATATACATGTTCAGTGAGTGGTTCCAGCACCATTTGTTGAAAAGACCATCATTTTCCATTGACTTGCTTTTATTCTTTTATCAAAAATAAATTGTCCATAGATAAGTGGGTAGGTAGATTGATAGATGTGGATATATATGAATATGGATATATTTGGATAGATCAATTTCTAGACTTTTTCCTGTCCTGTTGATCTACATGTTTATGCCCTTGTCAGTGCCATATTCTTTTGATTATTGTACCTTTAAAATTAATCTTAAAATCTAGTTGTGTTGTTGTCCCAATTTTATTCTTTATTTCCAAAATTGCCTTGGCTATTCGAGTTCCTTTTTCTTTCCATGTAAATTTACAATCATAAATTTTACCTGTATCTCCCAAAACCCTTCTAGGACATTGACTGGAATTGCATTGAATCTGGAGATTGATTTGGGGCATATGATATCTTTACTATGCTGAGACTGCCAATCCATGAATACTGTATGTCTCTCCATTTGTTTATTTTTTTGCACCATTGTTTTGTAGTCTTCACCATACAGATCTTGTACATATTTTGTTATATTTGTGCCTAAGTATTTTATGTTTTGGAGCTATTTTTAAATGCTAGTTTTTTAAACGATGGTTTTCAGCATATAGAATGCAGAACTATGATGAATTTTTATGTGTTGGCCTCATGTCTTGTGGTCTTACTAAATTCACTTTTTAGTTCTAGCAGTTTGGTAGTATCATTAGAATTTTCTATATCCTCACACTTGTTGTCCATTAATAGAAATCATTTTCTTTCTTTCTTTCTAGATGTATGCCTTTTCTTTCTTTCTTTTGCCTTCTTGCATGGGTTAGGATTTCCAGTATGATGTTGAATAAGAGTGGTGAGAGTGGACATTCTTGCTTTGTTTATGATATTAGGAGGAAATTATTCCATCTTTCATCATTAAGTATGATTTTTGGTTGTAAATTTATTTGTTAAGGTACTTTGACCCAGACACCTGGGAAAGATTAAGGAGAATTGGAGTTATCTGTCTTTAAATGTTTGTTAGCATTTGTCCAACCATCTGGACCTCAAGATTTCTTTTTTCCCTTTTTAACTATAAATCCAATTCCTTTAGGAGTTGTTTTATTATGGGTGAGTTTTAGGGGTTTCTTTGTAGTTTTTTTAAGTTTTTGAGGAGCTGGTCCATTTCATCTAAGTTGTTGATTCATGTATATGGAATTATTGTAATATATCCTTATCCCTTTAGTGGCTGTGGAGTCTATAATGTTAGTCCCCTTTTATTCCTGATATTAGTATTTTTTTTCTTCTCTCTTTGTCAGTCTTCATAGAGGTTTATCAATTTTATTGAGTTGATTTATTTTATTTTTTAGAATCAGCTTTTGGTTTCCTTGATTCTCTCTATTGTCTCTCCTTCCCTCACATCAGAGGCCATGGGCTCCCCTAGAGCTTCCTCTGCCTACACCCGGTGTCTATGTCAGGCTTAGTGCTGCCTGGAATCCACACCAGGAGTTTTGGATGTAAAGCAAGGGGCGAGCTCCCCACGACTTGGATGATATTTTAAATTCTGTTCTCCAATCTGCTGCTGTCATTTACTTTTCAGAGTTCTCAAATAGCTGCTTTGTGAATTCTATACAGTTTTTTTTCCCTCATTCAACAGATATTTATTCCGTGCCTACTATGTGCCAAGCACTCCTCTAGGCACACATGGAATACAAAGATAAGTAAAGAAAAAAGACCAGAGAAATCCTGCCTTAAGAGAAGAGGATTTACTACATGTCAGGCAGTGGTCTAAGCAGTTTACACACGTTCACTCATTTAGATTTTATTTTATTATGTTTTTTTATAGCTGCATTCACTAGGGGACAGAGAATGAGGTGTGCCTACCCATCCTACCCAGAAGCGGAAGTTCTCTACTGCCTTTTACAGCAGAGGGCTGTCATACTGTATCCCCTTCTAACTCACTGCCATTCCTCAGAGACTGCCATAGCTCAACTCAGCAAAACAATTCTGCAGAGAAAACACTGTATTTTGAACTGCCGTCAACATATGTTAAAATGTATTATGCCATCTTGCACAGCAGTTACAATTTGACCATAAACAAGATGTTTCCCAATGCAAAATTATGTGGATTTGTTCCCCTGGGGAAGACAGAGTTAGGCACAGATCCGTGAAAAAAGTGTCAATTGTCATATTTGACCGTAGGCTGACTATAACTCAGCATTCTAAAATTGCTGCTGATAAATGAACACATCTTTGTAAAAGATGAAAGTAAATTAATTTTTGTTCCAAGAAGAAAGGGAGTTTCACTAAGAGAAATATTTTTGGTATGTCTGTTTTTTAAAAATTGTTCTGTTTTGGGTTGAGTGGAGGGCTGTTACTGTTGAGAAACTACCAAGATGGAGCCAAGGATCTTCAATCTTCGTGACTGAAGAAAACATAAATTGGTCATAAGCACTTAACATTTGCATGCGGGCCATGGAAGTCAATTAGCAGAGCAGATCCTTTGAAGTGCTTTCTAAAAATTCTTTAATTCTAATCCCATCAAAGGTTTTATTTGAACGTTTTCTTGAATTTACACAATATGCTAGAAAAGGTCTGTTTATTTTACTTATTTCACACTGGCCCTTTAATTCGAAAATAAAACTCAACCTGCTTTATTCGGAATCCTTTGTCTTTTCCTCTCCTCTTTCTATAAACCCCACTCTGCCACACCCTGGACTCTATTAGGGAGTAGTAAAAACATTGCCAAAGTAGAAATTTACATGCTTGCCTTGGTAGCCAAGAAGATCCATCAGACATGGTTTGCCTCAAAAGGAAGTAAGTAAGCTAGGGCCGGCCGAGTGGCTCAGTTGGTTAAGAGCTCGCTCAAGAGTTTGAGCTCTGGGCAACAGCGATTCGATGCCCGGCCCGAACTGAGCTGCCGCTGAGCTGCCAACAGGTGGCAGGATGGCTCAGCTAAAAAAAAAAAAAAATGAAGTAAGCTATTTGTGGCTAACACACAAACCTCCCTGAGAACCGCAGGATTAGCCGACCTGGGCCAGCTTGGCTTCCAGAAGCGTGCCTGGGGCAGAAACATGTCCAGATTCTGATTTATGGTTTATAAATTTGGGATCCCACTTTCTGGACCCAAAACCAATTGCGAGGGTACCAAGAGGGTCTAAGCATTCAAAAAATTGTGAATGTATTTGTTGTTGATGTTCTTGTTAGTATTCTCCCACCCCTGGGTGATTATCTCTGAGTGGTAGAATTATACATAAATTTGTATTGGCTTCCTGTGTTTTCTGATTGATTTTCATGAACATGCATTCCTTCTCTAAAGAGAGAGAAAAGCAAAAGATAAAGCTCACGTTTTTAAAAGAGCCGGAGAGAATTGCTAAATCCATAGAATCGCAAGGAATGTCATTCGCTCGATCTCAGAGTCAGATAGTGAAACGCACGAGTTCATGAGCTGCAGGTTTTCAGGAAAGCAAAGCTGTTTGCTGTCAGAGCCTCTGAGCAGAAGAAACTGCTAAGCTTCACCCGTCTTCTCTTCTTTCTTCCTCTCTCTCCCTCCTTCTGCCACATTTTCTGGGTTATCTTCCCAGTGGCTTCACTTCCCACTGTCCACAGCTTCTTGACCTTGAATCAGGCCAAAAGGTCATTCTTTCCTTTCTTTTTATGCCACTCCTCTCTGCAGGTTCCATAAATCAGATATACCAAATTGAAAACTCCAAAGAAAAGTAAGTAAGAGCCACTTGGGCTCTATCTCATACCAGTTTTCAAACGTGAGCCCAGGCCACATCTTGGATAATGGTTATTTTTCTCCCTGTGCTCTGTGCGTTTCCCCCAAGAGCTCCCTCACTCCCCCTGCGCTGTTCCCACTTAGATGTTAGAGGGGTCTAGGTACTTAAAGAGAAAGGGCAGCAGGAGAGGATAAGGTCTCTAACTGGAGTGTCTTCCTCCTTATTCTTTAGTATCCCCTCTACCCATCCCCCCACCCCCCACACACACCTCTGTGGTAACACCCTTCTGTTTTGACTATCTGCGGGTGCCTGTTTTGGTCTGTGTGACACTGACCATATATTGACCTTTTTGCTTTTCAGTTCCTCAGATATTAAAGAAAGGCAATTAGTCCTGGGATTTCTATCAGCTCTGAAAGTTCTATTGTGCTAAGATTGAGGGTATGACCCCAGACTCTATGAAAATCTACCCCAAGGGGATCTAAGACAGGAAGTAGGCAAGACTTCCCGTGGGGCACGACAGGGTCGGCTTTACCCCAGTACTGATCAGGGAGGCCAGGCCCTGTACCGCCTCGGTACACTTAAGGAATGCCTCACCTTGCTCTAAGCAAGAACCCTAGTGGATTTTAAGTACTAAGCACTTTGAGTTCTGGTCCAGTTTAACACCTCTCTAATATTAACACTGTATGTGGTAACAATTGCTATTATTTCCATTCCACAGATGAGAAGAGTGAGAATAAGAAATGTTGGCAAACTTGCCTAGAATCATATGCTATAAAGTGATTAGCACCCAGTGCTATCTGCTTTGAAGATAGCATTGAAGATACTGAAGTCTTTTGTCAACATAACTTCTGGTGATTTTCCTGTGTGTGTGTGTGTACACTTAGTTTCATATCTGTGATTTATATATTTTAATCCCATCATACTGTATAAGCTTTCCAGCTTTTTAAGAAAATGTGCGGATGAATAATAACAGAATTCAGTGCACAGTGTTTCGAATGTGTAAATCTTTGCCACTATAGGTTTTCAATTCAAGTGTTGTTATAAGAAGGAAGTCAGAATGACTGACCCCAGCTAAAAATAAATTCTAGTACAGCTAAAGAATTTGGAGAGCCATTTAGAATCGTTCGTAATGGTGTTTGGACTGTGAAAGAGGCTTATCGGGAAGGGTCATGCCCTCATCTACAGTGGATGGGTGGCGCCTGCGTCCTTCTCTTAGCAAAGGTAAACACGGACCCCAGAATCTGGTGCACTTAGGTAAACGCTTGTAATCTATTCAGGACTCCCTCGGCGTTTAAAATTATATCTCTGTGCTTTTAGAATTTGTGTTTAGAAGTGAATTATTCATGTCTGCGTAGGTGTAGAACCAGTCTTATGAGTCAGCACTTCTCGCATCGTGGAAGGTCACTGCAAAAGTAAAGTAAATATTTACTCCAGTGCCGTTGGCTGGGGGTGCAGGACATAGGAAAGTGTGTGGCACAAGCCAGTGTCAGGGGCAGGGGGACAGTTGGCAGGACGGCTTGGAGGCAGGATGTGCTCCAGGCCTGCTGGGGAAGGAGGGAAGGCAATTCATGCATTTTTGTTTGCTCAAAATGAATTTTTTAAAAATCTGATCTTAGAAATAACATTAATTCAATCAATGTAATAATAATTTTTATACTATTCTATATATCTTGGCTTTTAGGAGAAGTGGAAATTCGGGTCTGAATATTCTGAACAGCGATTATCCAGCCAGCAGAAATTTCCAAGTCAGGTTGGAATTTTGCAAACTAAAAATTAGATTCCTCGCATTCTTCTACTATGTATTTTTTATAAACAAGAATCGCAGGACTAAAACAAAATGTGTTAGTTTTCTCAGTGCATCTCTTTCGTAGGCATCGGTCTTCATTTGCTCAGGCCGCCATAATAAAGCACCACAGACTAAGTGGCTTAAACAACAGAAGTTTATTTCCTCACAGCTCTGGGCTACAGCGTTGGCAAGGTTGATTGCTTTTGAGGCCTCTCCCTCTGGCTTGTAGATCGCAGTCCCCTTCCTGTGGCTTTACGTTGTCTTCCCTCTGTGTCTGTCTATGTTCTAATCTCTTCTTCTTATAAGGACACAGAATGGATTCGGGTCCACCCTAATGACCTCACTGTAACTTAATTCCTCTTTTAAGACCCTGTCTCCAAATACAGTCACATTCTGAGCTACTGAGGTTAGGACTTCGGCATATAAATTTTGGGGGGACACAACCAAGCCCATAACAGCATCATACTAGATACATTTGAATTTTAGTTTTTGGGTTTTTTTTTTCCTGCCAACAACTATGTGAAGATTGAACTTTGTGTATATTACTTACATTGATAGTTTAATTCCCTTAAGTCTTTTTTATTAAGTGGTATAAGAAAAGCTGAAGGACAACTGCTATTTTATTATAGCAGATTCTCAGTATTCATCATGTGGGTACATTAAGGTTATTGACCTGTTGGACTCAAATTCATTTTTCTGAACAGTATGAATTTTAAATTTCTATTTGGAATCTGAATTCCTAAAACATTCTTATAATAAAAGCAACTATAGTACTACAGACTATAAATGGAAAGGAAAAGAAGTAATTTTGCTGGTCTTTGTGAATAAAAAGATGTATTTACAAATGGACTCTCCACCCAGAAAACAAACAAAAAAAACACCTAAATACTCTTAGACAGTAGTCAGTTATATTAGATAAACCACTATAACTTCAATGTTAATGGATTTACTGCATTTGGCAAGAAAAAACAAACATTTCAGTTTTTACTCCAGTACTGTAATAATAACTAATATTATATTCTGCCATAGAGTAAAAAGAGCATATTAACAACAACAAAAAATCTAGACATTTTGAGCATTCCAAGAGGGTGTTTATTTTGGATGGCTTTGCTGAGATGGATATAAACTGCAGTGTGCATTTCATTTATAGGAGAACTTCAATTTAATTATACCAATGCAATTGAGTTTTCCTGGTCTTTCAGAATACCCTGACACACATGACACAAAAAGAGAGTACACTTTTAAAGGCATAAAAAAGAAAAAAATACTTGTGGATGCTAGATTTAATTAATCCCCAGAGTTCATTATCACATTTTGTGTCAGAAAATGAAAATCTGAAAATGAATTCAGCAAATTCCAAAGTTGTAGCTAAGATATTTGACTACAATGAAAATGGCATTAGAATGACAAACAGAACAAACATGCCAAAGCTTTCAGCTTTGTGTTATAGAGAACTGTAATTATTTTTATTTTTCTCAATCATTTAGACTCTACTGCTCTCAAGAGAGGTGATTTATATCCTGTAATTGAGACATAAATAAATAAGTCTTTTGGTCTGATGGTATTTCGTTGCCCAGGCAAAGGAGAATAATTACGTGTTTCCTTGAAGAAAGGTTCTTGGCTTATGAATATGTTAGGATACTACCTTTGATAGAGATAGTAAGTGGGAGGATAGAAAGAACTGGGACAAGCAAAAATACCCCCAGTTATTTTCACATTCTGTTATGATATTCTCAACAGAACATTCTTTCCCTTCTCTTTCGGTATTCCTCTTAGTATCGGTAGCACTAAAATGTTAACTAGTTAATATCTGAACTATTTTGTGTGTGTGTCTATTTATTCTTCATCGTCCAAGTAACTTAATTAGTCTATAACTGAAAATATATCTTAAGGAACTTTTTTCTCAAGCTTACTATCAAATTTTACAGTTATTTTTGTTGATCAGGAGTTGTAGTGATAAAAATGATATACATTCTCTTCTAGCAGAGTACACCAACAAGAAGAATGGTTAAAAAAAAAATCTTTCATCGTTGGGTAGGGAATTAGAGAGAGGTGATGAAGTTTCCACCTAATTGGCCATATTGCTCAGTTGGAAAGAATTGGGTTTAGAGGACTCTCTGATTCGTCCTCCTTGGATTTCTGACAAGGAAACATGGAGTATTGGGAACACACCTGTGCTTCAAGTGGGGCTGTAGTTTTCCACCTGCTGTAGGTTGATGAATAGTTGTGATGCTGTATCCCTCTCCAGAGCCAAACATAGCGCCACCGAGTATTCCAGACCTTGGCAAGCCGTTGTCAACCTGGAGGAAAAAAATGAGTCAAAATGTAACAGGGTTTTATCTTCTATGAAATAACACTTCTTAAATTACATAAATCCCAGCACTTATTCCACTCTCATTTCCAGCAAAGAAAGTCAAATTCTTTATCAGTTGCAAATAAGATCAGGATATTACAATCGCTTGTAATTGCAAACCCAAGTGGAGATTTTTTTAGCATTTTAAATAGCATATAAATGTGAAGTTTTCTATTTTATATATATATATATATATATATATATATAAATTGAAACCTAAAATAAAAAGAATATCTTTCTTTCTGAGCATGTGAGATCTGCGCCATTTAGATGGCTCGGGAGTACACTTCCCCGTTACGCCTCATTGGTTCAAGCCCAATGGTTTCTTACTCCTGGAAGTGGTGATTAATGGTCCTTTCACAATAAGAACAGCAAAAGAATTCTCCTCGCCATTGCAGCTTACGTGACTAAAAGTAGCTCATATTACTGTTTAATGATGGCATCTTTAGTCATTTTTAATAATCAGGAAACCTCCATTACATGGACTTCATAAAAATTTGGGCCTGGTGTGATGGAAGACACAGTTTAAGTTCTTTTCTTGTCCCCATTCCAACTGTTCTTAACTGTTCATCTCAGCAATTTCAGTTTGTAGAACTCTACCACGAAAGTGCTTAATTCCTTTCTTCTTTATTTCCTGTGATATTTACTTCCTTTGCCTGTCATCATCATTTTTGTGCAATTTTAATACTCTTTAAGCATAAAAGGGCATAAAAAGAGTGTAAGTGGGAACTTAAGGTCCAAAATTCCTAAGTGATTTTTCTAAAAGATTGTCATTGCTAGCTACCAAATTAGCAACTATCAGGGCAGGAAACTCCACTTTCATGAGATTTAAATCTGTAGACACTATCTAATGACAAGTAGACATTCTTCATTCATGTGAATCAGAGGCAAGCCAGAGAATCAACTCTGTTCATGAGGGTGGGACAGCAGTAACATAATTATGCATATTCAGTGATAATGCGTCAGCATCAGGATTACTTCTTATTTGTTGGCTTTCGTGATGGGAATCGATTTCTCCTTTGAACCAGAGTCTGTTGAATGGGCCCCATTCTGGCTAGTGATGCACCTTCCACATCACACACGATCAAGTGGGATGAAAAATGGAGTCGGCTGTCATGAGAAATAATTTTTCTCACTGAAATGATAGCAAGTCCACATGGGGAAGCGGTAGCTTCACACATGCTGAAATCCTCATAGTTGGTATGTATTGTGGGAGATGGAAAGATAAATAATGTATAGCTGAGCAGCCTGTTCTCGGAGAGCTCGTGATCATTGTGTGTGTGGCGGGGAACAAAATCATCATGTTGGATCACATTCACATTCCACACTGCTCAGTTTGCAGGACGATGAGGACATGCATGAATGCATTGAACACAATCTAGGTTTGAGATGATAGACGCTTGGTCTGTGGGGTTTTCAGTGGAGGGGGTAGAGAAGCATACACATTTGAAAGATATTTAGAGGAGGATGAACTGCACCAGAGAGAAAGAAGGAGCAGATGGAAATTTAGTTGAGAACCCAGGAGGGTGTTTTGAACTGAAATCCAAGAGAAAAGAACTTCCAGGAGCAGGAAGTTAACCCGCGGTGTAGAATGCTGCTGTGAAGGAGGAATTAGGGTGAGAATTGAGACGTGAATTTAATATGCCTGAGTAAAAGGAAAGGAGAAAGTGAAGAAACTGTGGGATCTTATGCAGAGAAAACTTGGAGAGTTTAGACATGGCTTAAAAAATAAATCTGTGACTCTGGTACCCAGAATGTGTAGCTTTAAGTATACAAGGGGTGGTTCTATATACACGTCTCAGAATTGGGTGACTGGGTCAATAAGTTATGAAGTTCACTGCCCTGACCCCACAAAAATAAAGAAGTAGTCAGGAGAATTTGACATATTATTGGCCTCTTTCTTGAAAGCAGAAATGATGAATCTGCTATACCTGTCCAGTCACTTTGCAAAGCTGCCGAGTGAAGCCACTACTGGTTCTTTCTTCATCTTTGCTTCTCCGTTAAGTGCTGGGAACATAACACCCAGCAGAAGAGACCACCTATAATAACTGCATATTAATTTCACTCTACTACATATGCATTGATTACAGTGTCAGAAGCATACATATTTATTAGAAATTTCAAAGGGAGCGTGAAAATATGCATGTCCGTGGGGATTTGAAAATCTTCAGAAAATTTTTAAATGATGCTTTGTTTCAACCAATGGCACAAAAGTTTTTTACTCTTTGGTACTTACAGCCTATTTTAAATCGATTAGCCATTGAGCCAGCAACGTTTCTTTGATATGTGTCCAGTTTTGGTGCGTCAAGTTTACATTCTTTTGCCATTAGTGCTTGTGGCTGATTGTCTTAAAACCCAGCGCTGACCCAAATAATAGGAGAAAGGCCAATCAACTGACACTGTGGAGAGAGAGAAATTTAGATTCTTTACAAAGAATTTACAAATGCTTAGGGCAATCTAAACAAAGAATAGGGGACCTCAATTTTGTATGTCACTCCTGGACGAGGACCCAGTGGAGACTGAACAGTTTTTGAAGACGCGATCACAGAGGAATATAGAATCAGATGGAATAGCAAATATTGAATTTGATAACATCTAGGATTCTCTCAACCCTACAGTGTTTGAACCCCATTATGTTGTTGGCGATCTGGAGGGGATAGCTGTCTCAAATAATTTGTAAGTTATGACATATCAGCCACCTCACAAATGGATCCTCAAGAGACCAAGAACTTACTCAACTTCTATCAAAAAAGAATTAACCTTTAAAGGCGCTTTCTCTAGAAAAACATGTTGCGTGATGGGCGTTCATGGTTGACTGCTGCTAATGCGATTTGGGTTTTTATCCTTGGTTCTGAATTCAAAAACTCCTTTACAACTTATTTCAGATTCCTGAGGCATGGTTCTCTACTGTAGGTGGAAGACAACGCAATTATGAGTTTTGTCTGAACTCCGCAGGTGTCACAAATCCATTTTAAATCTCTGTTCAGAAGCCTCAATTCAATTTGGTTTTATTGTTCAAAATGTGAAGAGGTCCACTTGGCTGTGTTTTTAGGTAGGTTATTGTTAGTGGCAATTTGAAAATGTCCCTGGATAAATTGGAGCAACATCTAGGAAGTTGCTAATGGAAGCCATTGAGTATAATTGTTGTTAAATAAGACCCATCTTGATAGCTGATGAAATGATGGTGGCGGGAGATATGTTCTGGTTCACTGTTATTTAATTGAAGAAAAGTGTTTTATGATGGTTGACATACCGTTCTGGAAGGAACATCTACCCTTTGTATGTTCATTCCTCTTTCTTTGTGAGGATTCCACTAGGATAAGATGCAGGGGAGAGGGAGATCATAATCCAACATGGATTTCCCTCCAGATCGGGGTGGAAAAAGGACAGAAATGGGCAGCCAAATCCGGCTTTTCCAGGGACTCCCAAAGAGAAAAGCCTTAGTGAGCAGCTTAGAGACACTCCAATGGCAAACTGTGCTCAAGCTCAGGGCTGTGACTTGCTTGCATTTCATTCATGTATTTGTTTGAAAACAGCTATTGTAAACAACACATGTCAGGCTCTGTTTTAGGTGCTGCAGCTGCAAAGTGGAGGAAAAAATAGTCTTTCATGCCACGAATACACACTAGAAATGAGTATTTCAATCAAAGTCCATTCATAAAGTAAGGGCCAGTTCAAACATTATTATTATTATTATTATTATTATTATTATTATTATTTTATTGGGGAATTGGGGGAGGGGAACAGCGTTGGGGAATCGGGGAAGGGGAATAGACAAGTTGCTGTCCTTTTGTTCTTCAGTCTAGTTGTGGAGGACTCGCTTCACTGGCCCATGTTGGTATTATCATTGTGCTCTTTCCAGGTGAGACAGTCACTCGCCGGCCATTGGATGGCCGCTCACGGCAGCTCACAGCAGCTCATGAAAGTTCACGCCCGCTGCAGGCCAGTCCCACTGCAGCCTACACCGTTGCTGGCTACTCACAGCAGCCCAGCTCCAGGTTGAGCTGTTGATCACCATCTTAGCTGTAGAGGGCGTAGCATCACTGACCCTCATGCAGGATCCGAACCGGGGCCCTGCTGCTCAGAGCTGGCATCCCAAACCAACTCCTAGCCAATGCGCCACTCGGCTGGCTTAAATATATTATTTTTGAACACTATTCTTACCAGGAATGTGCTAACCGACTTACATGTGTCTTCTCATTCAATGCTCACTACATTCTCATTTTCAGATCAGAAAATGGTTTAGAGAAGATAACTTCAGAGTTCACAATGTCAATCATATTAATTGTGAGAGTTTGGATTGGAACTAAGATTCTTCCGACTGTGCTCTATAATTTTTTTTTTTAACTGAGCCATCCTGCCACCTGTTGGCAGCTCAGTGGCAGCTCAGCTCGGGCTGGACTCGAACCGCTGTTGCTCAGAGCTCAAACTCTTGAGCGAGCTCTTAACCCACTGAGCCACTCGGCTGGCCCTATGCTCTATAATCTTAGTGTTTAGGTGTATTACTCAAAGGTGAGAAGAAGGAATTACGTGGTGTTGATTGTCCGGAAGCGATCCCGGGGAACAAAAGCACCTAGCCATTCCCTCTGTCTATAAAGAGTGTCCTTATAGAAGAGATTGGAATGTGAGGAGTCTGTTACCAGTCTGAGAGACACTGAATAGTAAAGAGATTGGTTGAAAGAATGAATTTTGTAGATAGAAGGAGGAATCTGACCCTAATGGATTCAAAGTCTATGCAGGGCTAATTTTTAACACTGTTGGCATGACCTACAGCAGAGGAGAGAGTAGTGAGAGTTAGGTGTCAGTCAAACAGCAGTGAGTGTCCTGGGAGTTGTCTCGATGGCACTTGGCTCCCCTGCCCCCAGCATCTCAGGGAACAGATGCACGTAATGTGGATAAGGGAAGCTGTGTTCTGGGGATCTGGGAGGCCCATGTGAGGGACTCTAACGAGAGGTGCTCTTACGGTTCTCAGGGAAGTCACCATGGGGGACAATGTGAAGTTCACTTCAGAGCCATGAACTTCCACTCTGTCCAAGGAGCTCAATCCCGATATTTCTGAGGAGATTCGTGAGAAGATGACAGGTTAAGGTCACTGCCAGTTTCAAAGGTCATTCACAGATTGCAGAGGTTCCATGGAAGTCAGGTTCAGCACCCCTAATACAGAGCTTAAATCGGCATATGAGTAGCTTGTGGTAGACATTGGCACAGAGGTCAATTTATTTTTACCCAGGTTATTAGTTTCTTCCATGCTCTACTAACTTTCTTGGCAAAATTTAATTTTGGAAAGCTAATGGCAGTGCTATTCCCCAGACTCCAAGGAACACCTTTATCACCCTCCACTTCCAGTCAGCCATTCTTGTGACACTAATATATTTTGACATAA
Organism: Hipposideros armiger; assembly: GCF_001890085.2. Lineage (NCBI taxonomy): Eukaryota > Metazoa > Chordata > Mammalia > Chiroptera > Hipposideridae > Hipposideros > Hipposideros armiger. The sequence goes on along the minus strand of NW_017731551.1, from coordinate 802,681 downwards.
AGGGACACAGCTGAATGACTTGGCTTTCATTTCATCTCTGTGTACTTCCCCCCCCCCCGCCCCCCGCCTTTGTTCTAGTTGTCCGTTTCCATGTTATTGATTGGCCTATAAAATACCAGATGGGAGAAGATGCAGGAGAATAGTGACTCCAGCCAGGGGCGGCAGTGTTCCCCCCGAGGAAGCCAGCAGCTGGTCAGACGTGTCGAGGGAGGTTCCTGCATATGCCTTAAATGTCTTCTAATACCTGGCATTAGCAGATGCCGTGGCTTATTAGAACCTTATCCAGGAAGAGAGTCTTCAGAATAATAATTATATCGATAATGGCTCATATCTGTTGAGCGCTTAAAATGCACCAGACATTTTTCTAAGCACATCACCTGTAGTGACTCATTTAATTCTTATAATATCCCTGTGAGGTGAATACTGTTATTATCCCTTTACCCAAGAGGACACTGAAGCACAGAGTTTCCTGATTCACCAGTAAGTGGAAGAACATGACTTTGAATCTAGGCAATTTGACTTGGAGGCTGAGCTGCCTCCCGTAGCTACTGTTTACACCGGAGTCCGGAGTAATTCAAAGGGGCTCTCTATCAGGGACTCTCTGATTGAATTGCCCTGAAACTTGCTGGTGGGCCTCATCTGGAGCAACATTTGGCAGCGGGCCAAACACGAGGCACCCTCCTCGGAAAACCGGGTTTCGGCAAGCTGTTGCTGGTGTTGGCAGAGCATGGGAGCTGAGAGCAAGGTAGTGGGTTTGTAGGGAGGTAGATGGGAGAGAGTGACAAGGGCTAGTGAAGGTCTCCAGTTTCTTCTGTCTTGTGGAGCTGGCTCTTCTGGAGATGAAGTGAGATAATCTGCGAATTCATTTGGGATCTGAAAAGTTCCGTGCAAATGACAGTTCCTGTTGTACGTCCACGATGAGCCTCCTGTAAGGCAGGTGGGAGGCCGAGGCCGTGGTTCAGGAGGCAACAGTGTGTGGCTGGCATTCGTGGGCTCACGTGAGAAGCTGGGAGGTAGAAGAGTGCGGACAGGGAGCAGGCTCTGATGAACTTGAGAAAGGGGGTGCACACGGGTTAGCCGATGGGGAGCTCCCTGGAGGAGGGGTATAGGCTAGTCTGCAGTCGTTCTCTGAGTCCCATTTCCCACTGTACCCCCACTGCTGGAACTGGGTTTTACACTCAATACCTCCAGCCACTGGAGAAGACCAGAGCTCGCTGCTGGTGGATCTACCCTTATCTCAATTATCGTTTCTCCCTGTGTCTTCCTCAGTCTCCCATTGCAGAGTATGATAGGCCACCACATTCTAGGATTCCTACTATCCTTGCAAGAAAGTACTTGCTAGTTAAAATCAAGGCCCTTGGGGTGAACTTGAAAATAAAACCACCAGGCCACTCTTAATTTCTTGATAAGCATTTGGTACGAACGTTGTCTGGTCACTCTGTTCATCACTGAATTCTTTCCTGTCTAGTCACGTCTAGTACCTACCACTCTGCTATAATTCCTAGTTTTATTCTTGTCCTGAGTTATCATTTATTTACACATTGACTTACTTTTAAAATAATTACATTATTTTTCTAAAAATGATGAAACCCAGTGCAAAAGAATCCCCAGCTCCAATCACGTGCAGATGGCCACTTGGCACCAGCTTGTTGAACATGCTCTCTAGACATTTCTCTACACCTACAAAGTCCAAGGTGCCACAGCTTACATGAAGGAGATGCTGCCATATTTAATTTTCCATGACCTTTTTCACTTAACAGTGTGTTATCGTCAGACTTCCCTCTAAATAAATGTAGATCTACATACTCATTTGTAAGATTTGACCTGCGTGCTCTTGTTTGAATGTACCGCAGTTTACTTAACCATCCCCCTGTTGATTGTTTATTGATAAAGAAAAAGTCTGAGCACCACCTAGAGACTTTTCTGAGTGATCCGGCTCTCTAAGCCAGGCTCTGTGGCTTTGCCATCAAACTTACGGGATTCTTGGCATTGTATAATATGAGGAGCATGAAACTGGTGAATGAAGAGTCCATGACTGCTCCCAGCTCTGCCTCTTAGTAACTATGTGACCACACAATCACTTATCTTACTGAACCTCAGTTTCCCTGTCTGTAAATGATGGTGTGGGTATGTGTGATATTTAAGGCCTGTCCTACTAATTTAGAAATATGATGTCAAGCCATACCTACCTTCACAACTCAAATACGCATGTCAGCTTTATTTAGTGATGCTGGTCAGTGTCCAATACAAAGTAGACACTCGGCAAACACACTTCAACTGAATCTGGCTTCTCAACTTTCCCTCAGAAACATCCATCTGATGGTTTTGTACTGGCTTAGTTTTTAATCCAGTAAACCTTAGATATTTTTATCTGTCTACCATCTCTCTTTAGAACTTGTGCTTTTACACCTAAATTTGTGTGTGTGTGTGTATTCGTGTGTGGGGGGGGAGCTATGTATGGATCTAAAGTTGGATGTTAAGTGTTTTGGGGGGAGTGAGTAGAGTGGGAGTCTATATAGAGGAAGTTACTATACTTTGCCCTAAAATGAGGTTTTAGATAAGAGAAATAGATTAAATTATTTTTTCTCTCCCTCTTGAGTTGCAGTGAAATTAAATGTGTGTGTGTGTGTGTGTGTGTGTGTGTGTGTGTTTGAGGTAGGAGTAGCAGTATTCTGACACTATTTTAAAAGTATCACTCCTTCCATCCTTTCCTTCCTTCCCTCTGTCCCTCCCTCCCTTCCTTTTTTCTTTCTTTTTCCCTCTTCCTTCCTTCCTTTATTGAAATGAATTGAGGAGTAATGCTATTCTTCCTACTTTACTCAGTGGTGACTTTTATCCCATAATATAAGAAAGGAGAAGCAATCCTCTATTTGAGAAAATTCTCTGAACCAATGAGACTTAACTATAAGACAATATTAAGGACAGGTGGGGATTGTGTTATATTACTATATTGAAGAAATGTATTGATCTAAGTGGTGATGATGAAAATTAAATTGTGTTACTCAACTAATGCCCATAATTAAACTACTTTGAAAATCTTAGTTAAGAACACCAAAGGAAATCCAGGTAAAGATGTTGCAAAGATGAACAGGCCGCTTCAGAAAGTTTGGTGCTACTCCTTTCGTGATTAAACATTCTGAACAAACTAGGTTGGATTGAATTCTTTTAAAATGAATTACATACTTCATTCCTTTCCCAAAGAAAGTACATTGTACATGTTAATTTTTTTCTTTCATTGTAGGGTGCTCAGAGGCACCATCACAGGCAGTGTTTATTGCAACATGTTGTGACTGAGAAGTGCTCTCAGAGACTGTTAGGATGTACAGAGCTATTTCGATCTCAGTCCTCTGCTTTCTGGATTCCTGGTCTGCCTTTCATAGTCTTTCTGTCTCTTCTGAGGGTCAGGCTGCCATGTTCGGCTGTTGTGGCATATTTGCCGAGAGCAGTTCTTCACAGCTCTGGGCCACTTCTCACTTGCTCTGATGTGCTGCATGTAAGTTATGGAAGTAAACATCTAATGGTATTAGAACTTTTAATAAGTTAATAGAGAAGTTAATATGGTCTCCAGAAGCTTTTTCTGCTTATTTCCATGAACTTACCTAAATTCCAGAAACTAGAGGTTTCTGGAGACGTGTTCTCCAAATAATCGCTGTAGTCTGGTAAAGAACCCAGAATTCTGGTTCGAACGTGAACTTTTCCTTCTGAGTGTGAAGAGGAGATGTCACCTTTACTCCCTCCAGGGGCACGGGACTCTCAATTCCACTCTGTCATTTACGTCTGACTGTGGTTCTTGTTTTGCAGTCCCCAGTCTGTCCCAGACCGCCTGAGGATCCGGGTGAATAAAATCAGCTTGCAGGACTACGAAGGATTCCACTATGACAAAGAGAAGCTCCGGGAAGCCTGTAAGTTGCAAGCGCCTCACTGATTCCGTGTGACCAGCCTTTGGTCAACTTCTTCATCCTCCTTGGTTTGATGGTTAGATTCATCTTGTGTCTGAGAACCATGGTTAGAGAGGTGAAGGGAAGGGCAGCAACTCGGGAACCCCAAGTAATGTTATGTGGGCTGAAGAAAATGGAACTGGAAGGGAAAGCAGAGAACAAAAGTTATTCTGCTCAAGCTGCCAAATTAGCATCTTTTGGTTTATTAACCACATTGGTCTCAGGTGTACCTAAAACGAGAAAGCAGAAAGTTGGTGACACTGCGTGGTATAGTAACATCTAGAAAACTTTTGAGACAGCATAAATGTCTTCCTGGAGCCGGCACTACCGAACACTTCATGCAGCTGTGACAAAGTTATCCATGAAGACATGTCAAATACTTCATGCTATTATGTGTTTGTCTGATGTCAAAGAAAGGCCCACAGAATACTCAGGGTCATGATAAATTGATTCATTGATGATGAGTGCCATTGTTTCTGAAATCTTAAATTGACTCAACATATGAACTACTTATCAATGTTCATATTTTCCAGATACTTCTTTACGTATAGAACTAATTTTCAGTTTACTCCGTCATTCAGTATTTATTGGACACTTTTTACATTCCAGTCACTATTTCAGCTCTTTGTCTATATCATCATAGATGAGATAGCTGGGTAAAGGAGGCCAGAAAAGGTTAAGACCACAGGTGTGTTAGATATTAGGGTCCTGGGCTCCTTCATAATTGTGGGGGCCAATAGTCACATGTAATAAAGTCAGAAGATCAGGTCCAGTGCCCAAGGGCACAGGCAGTGATGCCAATAGAAAGACGTTTCATACAGAACCAGAGACTGATGCACTAAAACTCCAAACTGGCTCCAAGTGTGGACGTGCCTGGAGTTGTAGAAGATGCAAAGAGATAAAAACTGGCAGGAATGGAGCAGGGGATGCGTTCCTGGGACAATGACTTCCAAGCTGTGATTCCTGGACCTATAATCTGGAGTTGGGTTTAGTGGATGGAAACCCTGAAATTTGGGGACACTGTTGGGGCTGTGTATGGGGACCTTCGGGTGTGAAGGGGGCCGTGAGCAAAGATACATTTCCGTGGTAGCCCAGTCCCTGAATCTACCAGGGAATTCTGCATGAAATCACTGCTTCCTCAACTCTCTGCTGCTTCAGCTGCCTCACCCTCTTGGTTTCTTTCCTTAAACATCAATACCCTTCAGTTTCTCCCTAGCCTGATCACTTTGTCCTTCACTGTCATTTCTTTTTTTAAAAAAAAAATTGGGGAGTTGGGGGAGGGGAACAGTGTTAGGGAATTGGGGAGGGAAACCAGCCAAGTTGTTGTTCTTCAGTCTTCATTATGGAGGGCACCAGTCGCCATCTGGCTGCCTGTTGGCAGCTCATGGCCTCTAAGCTCAAGTTGCTGTGTTCAGTCTTAGTTGCGGGTGGGCATAGCCACCATCCCATGCGGGAGTCGAACCAGCAGCCTTGTTGTTAAGCGTGCATGCTCTATCCACTGAGCCATCTGAGTGGGAGCTCAGCTCAAGGTGCTGAGTTCAGTCTTAGTTGCAGGTAGGCATAGCCCACCATCGAACAGGCAATCTTGTTGTTACACCAGCTGAGCCATTCTGCCACCTATTGGCAGGTCAGTGGCAGCTCAGCTCAGGTGCAGAATCACTGGCCCATGTGGGAATCGAACCAGCGGCCCTGTTGCTCAGAGCTTGTGCTCTTAAGCTAACTCTTAACCAACTGAGCCACTTGGCCGGCCCCACTCTCATTTCTGTTAGTAGGAAAATTTGAGGTAGAGGAGGAGCTTTTTGCAGAAAACCTCTGCTCTTTCCCCTTCCATAAATGACAGGTTATATTTTCTAATGTAAATGGGATTATAAGTGACAGACTAGCACAAAATCTAATTTAACCCATAACGTGATGGACAGATATGTTTGCAATGAGAGGTGTAGCTTTGATGTGAATGAAACTGACTTTTAGAGGTTACTAATTATAAAGAATAGTATTTTATGTTATTTCTCATTTTAAACTTCTAAACAAATAGCTTACAATATTTGAAAGCTAAAAAAAAGAGAATGGATCTCATGTTAGTAATATTTTTAGCCTATCATCAACTCTGAAGCAAGTCAGTTGGGAGTGGAGAAGCATTTGGAATTTTTGGCTGAAGTGGGATTTGAGGCTTATCTGTAGATTTCAATGATCTGTTTTATCTCTCCTGTGCATTATCTGTCCACCATTGCCAGATGTAGTTGTGTTTTGAGTTTTTACAAGAAGATGACATTTCCTGGCAGGTGCTTTACTCATCACATCTTACGTGATAAAACGTCTATGTGAGGAAACTTCCCATCTCAAATTGGGGAAGGTGACTTGGTATAAATATAAACACAATATTCAACAGTGTCTTTGAGACCCAGAAGAACAAAGAAACACTCAAGGAGGGACGCAAGGAGTTCTATCATTCTAAAGGTTTGGGTTTGAAGAAAACATATTAATTAGAAGTAAAGGTGGCGAACACAGTCATTCTACTTTTAATATATGGTGATCAGGTTTCTTTTTTTTTGTTAAAGTTTATTGGGGTCACAATGGTTAGTAAAGTCACATAGGTTTCAAGTGTACAATTCTGTAATATATCATCTATACATCACATTGTGTGTTCACCACCCAGAGTCAGTTCTCCTTCCATCACCATATATTTGATCCTGTTTACCCTCATCTACCAACCCTCCCCGCTGACCCTCTCTGTGGTAACTACTAAACTATTGTCTGTGTCTATGTGTTTTTCTTTCTTTGTTTGTTTGTCTTGTTCTTTTGCTGTTTTCAGTTTTATATCCCACATATCACTGAAATCATGTGGTTCTCAACTTTTTCTGACTGACTTATCTCGCTTAGCATGATAATCTCAAGATCCATCTATGTTGTCGCAAATGGCACTATTTCATCTTTTCTTATGGCAGAATAGTGTTCCATTGTGTATATATACACATTGGTGGTGATGTTGCTAAGCTGTAGCTGCTCAGGAAAGTTTGTCCTTGGGGTTATTATTTGTTTCTTACTCACCCTCAGTCTTTCATGCAGCTCCATCGTGCAGCTGACCGCAGATTCACGGGAAAGCTGGTAGAGCTCACATTGAGTCTAAACGCAAAAACCAGTTCAAGTCCATACAAGACATACACGCCAAAAATTAGATATGTGATTTCAGAAGCACTAGCTCAATGAAATACATAGAATCCATCTAGATAAAAGGAATTCTAGGCATGCACTCTGACCGGCATCCCAGAAGAACAAAGGGAGTGAATTCTCTTAGGTCATTTATTTGTTGTCAACATTCAAAATGCAAACTAGAGCAGTACTGCGTTGCTGGGTTTAAAAAATTCGTTCCGTTTCTTGGTAATACACCACGTGACTCATCTGGGCAGCACAGGCTGCTTGCCACCACTGTAATAGAATCTTGCTCCTGTGGCTGGATCGTTATTCGTATGAGATTACAAATCGAATGTTGGTTGTGTAACAAAGCCTTGCTTCTGTCCGTAAGGCCCTTGGTAATTACAGGATGACAGCCCTTTTAATTGCCCTGCTTATTTTAGTGTAGGAAAAGATGACTGGGCTATTTCAACTACTTTGCCTCCCCCTTTCATTTAGCCCCAGCTCACCTGGGGGGTGGGCATTCCCCCGAAAATAATAGTACAGAAAGGGGTAGTCTTTGCCAGTCCCTCCCTCAGCGCCTGCTGGTATATTTCAGACTTATGAAAGGATTTAGAGTCTTATTCACTGGATTTATGAATTATTAACCCTCAAGATAATGGTTACGATGTCCAAAGGAGGAACGTCTATTCAACATAAGAGGTAGAAAATGAAAAGAAAGTGACCATGTTTAGGAAATTCTTAAAGGAAGTGTATAATAATGACAGCAGCAACTTACTCTTATAACCTGAATGAAGTACATAAACGTGCCCATAATTAAGCATGTAATCATATGGTGGTTGAGGCCCAAGATGGGCTGCCCCCAAATATCCCACAGTGGCATATTGATTATCTTGAATTCAAGTTACTTCAGGAATTATCAGAGCAAGAAAAACACTGACCTCTCTGTACCCCTCAAAACAGGAGCTAAATCGCCCAGGTGAGAGGTACCCTCCCTGCACCTGGAGGCGGAGAATTCCCTTATCATTAGAATTAAGGAACACAGAGCCAAAGAGTCTGTATAAACAAACCTTACTTCCTCTTTATTAATTTACTGCCCAAACTTTGTGTGGATTCTTCTCTAATGAACCCCCCTGGATCTTGCTTCGATGCCTTTCTAATGACACTAACTTATTTTTTTTTGTCCTGTCAATTCCTTCACAAATGTATTGTTTCTTTGTCTAAAAAGTATAAATAGGTATCTGATTGAATCGTTTCCTTGAGCCTCATTTTATGAGCTGTGCATCACATGACCACCCATGCACATGCATTACATTGGATTTTCTCCTGTTACTCTAGCCTTGTGTTAATTTTGTTATTTTATTGTTAGTCTGGCTGTAAGAATTGAAGGGTAGGGGGGTGGGAATTGTTCCCTTTCCCTGACATAGTCTAGGCAAAGGGTAATCCATTTTGAAAATCTTGTTATAGTTCTAACTTGAAGATAGGTTCAGTGATGATTGACAAATTTTTTATCTAGAATAGCTTGATACCGGCCACAGTTTAACTCTATCCCATGTAAGCTGGCTTAAGTTTACTTCTAGCATTAGCTTATGATAATGCATACAAGTCGAGGGCTTAAAACAAAAAGCAAAAACCAGTTTAGAACTCATTAAAAACGGATGGAGCCTATAAAATAGAAGGGAATTAACATTTGTCGTATAACAAATACAGCATTCACCAACCCTTTTACATACATTAGCTCAGTATAATGGGTATTACCTGGGTATTTATGTCTATATAGTGTATACTGTATAATATCTCAGTATGTTATTTTCTGGTAAAGACGAATGATAGGATTATGCCCTAGGCAACTGCCTTAATGGAATTTCCCTGTCTTTTGTTTACTGACTTACAAGAATCAGAAATGTTTGGGTTTGAATCTCCCTTGCAACCTTGACAAAGTAATTAATTCCTCTGATGACCAAATCTCTCATCTCTAAAATGAGGATATAATTGCAGCCTGATAGAGTCCTGAGGGTTAAATGTAATCTTGTCTGTGAAACCCCTGGAGCGAAGTCGGGCACATAGCATGCTCTCCGAAAATGGTTGCTATGATGGTTATGGTTGCTATTGCCAAAGAAATGCTGCTGTCACATCATCACCCCTCAGTCTCAGGGCCAGATGTCAGGCTCAGAGCAGCTGACCGCTTTGACACATAGCTCTCCCTTCAAGGTGCTTTCTCACATTCAAAAATAGAATTGGGAACACAAATATCACAGAAAGATTAGGGGGAGAAAACTTAAGTAATCATTCCATTTACTTTTGTTGTGTCTACTAGTACAAGAGACTGCTGTGATGGCAAGGTATTGAAACCTCTGACACATGTAAATGCTAAATGCCCGTATTTGGTGATCTGGCCAGATTATCAGCCAATTCCCGTCCTTAAGTTTTAATACAGTCTCATAATTGCGACATCTGGTGTCCATCACTGAATTTTTTAAAAGAAAAACTTTTTGTTTTGGAATAATTTTAGATGTATAGACAAGTTGCAAAGGTGCTACTGGGAGTCCCTGGATTTCCCTGTTGTTAAATATTTTATACTAGGGTCCCTTCATCAATGAGACTGATACTGCTTTATTGCTCTTACCTCAATCCTGGACATCACTTTGCATTGGGTTGGCATGTCTGCCCAGTCTTCTCTGGTCTGTGACACCTTCTCAGTCTTTCCATTTTTTTCCTTTTCATGACCTTGAGGGCCTTGAGGAATACTTGCCAGCTCTTCTGTAGAATAAGCCCTGATCTGGTTTCTTTTGTTGTTTTCTCTTAATAAGGCTGGCGCTATGGGTTCCTGGAAAGAATATTGCAGAGGTGATGTGCGCTTCTTGTCCCATCTTACCTGCGGTTGCCTGATAACCCACATGATATCCCCGGTGATGGCAGCCTAGTCGCTTGGTTAAGGTTGTGTTTGCTGGGTTTCTCCACTGTCACATTACTATTTTTTTCCTCCTTTCTCCATGCTGTACTTTGTGAGTGAGTCACTAAGTCCAACCCATCTTCACACTGCGGGGAGGCAGATCACTGGATTTTTCCATTATTTCCAGTTCCCATATTTAACCTCAATTTAATAAGTATGCAAAAATCGTGGAGCCATTCACTCATTGATGCATCCATGCTTCCAAAAATTGTATATTTGCGTCAATTCTGTGCTGGATACCACGCTAGATGATAGGCATTGAAAGATGAAACTGGAAACCTAACATTACGATATCATTTATTCAGCACACATTTATTGAGTGCTTACTTTGAGGAAACAGTGGTGAAAAAAAAACCCAGAAACCCCAACACAGAAATAGTCCCAGATTTGCTAGAGCTTTTTACTCTTGTGATGAGGGCAACGCTAGGGTTACGGGAACACTATGTACCTGTTTTCCTAGCAAACATTGCTTAAATAACTAAAGGAAGGGACACAATACATAAGCAAGGATGAGAAAAGCTAACCTCTAAAGTCATTAGCTATATGACCTTGGGCAATGCATTTATCCTCTTCAGGATTCAGTTGACTTATCTGCTAAATGCAGTGGTTAAACCAAGCATTTCCTCAGAATATACTATATTATAATAAATCCTTAACCCTATAGAAATTACACAGGATTTAAAATTATTCCTCCTGACATGCTTCCATAGTCAAGTTTTAAAACTCCAGCATCACTCATTATAATGAATGCATGCGTGGGAAAATCGTGTAAGTGCATTTTGCTTCATGAGTTTGCGAGAAACACTGATTTTTTTTCTATCTATTGCTTCATCGAAAGTTGAATCTTTCCCCCTCGTTTAATAAGTTGACAACCTTGCTGTTCAATAGAGATTAGACCTCCGTTTGCTGCATGTTGGCGTTCCATTTTGAAATCTGAATTAAATGATGTCAGGCTGTCCTCTGAAGGGCTCTGTCCATCCCTTTGTGACTGTGTCTATGTTGATTCCTGTTATCACAACTTGACATTTACCTGAGTTTGTGCTTAGTTTTTTTTTTACACTTATTCTCTTTTATCTGTATCTTAGATTTATTTTTAAATTAAAAATGCAATAATAAATCACAACAATAATAGTTAACTTATTGTCCTATTACTGTGAACTAAGAAAGGACTTAGCCTTTCAATACATACCATGTCATTTAATTCTCCCAACATCTCTGTGTGATAGATAACATTGTTATCCCGATTTTACATCTAGAGCAACTGAGCCATAGAAAACTTAAGGAAACTGTCCAAGGGCCTGGCATTCTGAACATTTACCTAATCATTGTGCTCTCTGCTTCCTCCAAGCAATTGTTCTTATTTTCTTCTATAAAATGCCTTTAATATTTGTTTTAAAATCTTTCACAATCCCGTTCCAAATGCTGTTTTGTGTTTAAAACAACTTTGCCTTAATTAACCGTACTCTGGTCTCTTGGTCAGGTTTCTGTTTTTGGACCTCCCCCCCCCCCAAATTAATGACCTATTCATAAGCGCAACAGATATTCGTTGACCACTGACCATATTTCTGGTACTCTTTCAAGGGCTGAGGGTGCTGACAAGTGCCCACCCTCATAGAGCTTATATTCCAATGGGAGAGACAGACAAGTGACTAAGATACCATAGCAGCAAAGCACTATAAAGGAAATGAAGCACAAAAGTGACAAAGGATTCTAGTTTGGGTAAGGCGATCAGGGAGGGACTTTCAGAAGAGATGACGTGTAAGCAGCGATCTAGGATTTCTGGGGAAGAGGTCCCCAGGCTGAGGGAGCAGCAAATGCTGAGGCCCTGTGATGCAAACATGCTTGGAATGGTTAACGACCAACGAGGACGTTTGGGTGGGTGGAGCGGGGTTGGAAATGATTTTGAAGCAGTAGGAAAGCGTCGGCACATTGGAGAGGGCTCGTATGCCATGGAGAGGGCTTTGGGTTTTATTCAGAATGTAATGCAAAGGTACTGGGATTGTTTGAAAAGGTGTGTAGCACATGCCTGCGTTTGTTCTGAATAATCCTAGCTGCTGAGTGGAGAACTGAGGGCCGAGTTGTCAAGGCGGAAATAGGGTCACCAGATACAAGGCTGATGCGATAGTCTAAGCGAGAGGTGAGAGAAGTGGAGGCAGCTGGCAGGAGCAGCAGAGTTGGGGAGAAACAGTTGGGCTCTGGATCTAGTTTGGAGGTGATGCTGGTAGTGTCAGGATGGATTAGCTGTATTAGAAAAGGTGACCCGAGGAAGCCTCCCTCTGAGGTTTTGGCCTCGGCAACTTGGTAAGCCGGAAGGGAGGGGTCGAAGGCCCAGAGGAGGCCAAGAGCGAGCACAGAGTGAGCTAGGACAGTACAGCAGAGCTTGTTGGTCAGAAGCCAAGAGAAGACAAATGTCTTTATAAAAGGGGTGACAACTGTGCCAAATGCTCCGGAGAGGTAGAGTACAATATGTGCTAATTGGGAATTGGATTTGGATAGAGGGTGGTAATTAGTAACCTCGCGAGACGCTGCCGAGTGAAAAAGGTGAATAGAGTGGGTCCGTTTGCACATGGGCGCAAAGGAAGTGACTCCTATAAATTGCTCCTTTGAGGCGTCACACTGCAAAGGGGAAGAGAAAAATGGGTGGTGGCTGAAGAGAGATGTGGGATGAAGGCAGGATTCTTTCTTTCTAATTTGTAAGGTAGTACAGCCAGCCGTGTATGCTAATGTGTACATGCCGACGGGACCCAGCCACGGGAGAGGGAGAACACGGTCAGGAGCGAGGGAGCCAACCTTGAGAGCAGTGCCTCTGAGGAGCGGGGGATGGGACCTCCTGCACAGTGGAGCGGTGGGGGCAGGGCTCAGAGTACCGAGAGGGAAGGCAGAAGAACGGTCCAGATGCAAGGGGACTGGGGGATTTGGTCCCAGGGAGAAGCAACAGTTCTATTCTGATTATTTCCCCGGGGAAACAAGAAACAAGCCTACCAGCTAGCAGGAGGGGAGGGTCTCAGGGTTCAGGAAGAGACGAGAACGTTTGCAAGTCAATGCGAAGAGCCAGATGATGAGTGGCCGTATCTAAAGAAGTGCTGAGCGGCGCTTCAGATACAAATCACTGAATTCATTGGCTTTCATAAGCACATAGAGACAAGTCCTCAGTTCCTGGGCGTCCTGGCTTATAAATGAGTGTACTCTTTGTCTTCTAACTTCAACGATGCAGATGCCAGGGAAATATTAGGTGGAAAGATGATGATCTCATTTTTCATATACATTTTTTTGTTGTCCAATTCTGTCTGCGATCCCAAGCCTTGCTTTGTTTCTGAGAAAATAAGAAGTGCGTTCAGAGCTATGCTGTGTTAGATGCTAGTGTTAGGTCTCCGACAAGGAAATGAACCTAAAGTGTCAGTAATGATACTCGATCCTTCTTTTATTGGGAAAACTTAGCCTTTGGTATTTAGAACAATCAATTACGGGTATATTGTTATGTCTCTGGCCAAAGAAGTATTTTTGCTTTTTATTGGTTTACTCTATGTACACACACACACACACACACACACACACACACACACACAGAGTAATGACCAGTTCTTTCTGCTTATAGACCAGCCTTGTCTGTTTTGTTGTTACCGTCCCAGGCTGACAACTCTGGGATAATAGCAACTCAGATAATAGTTATTGAAAGACTTTCTTCTAAGAGCCTTGTGTAAAAGCGTTACTTTTTTTATTCATGATGTTAATGTGTGAGTGGTGTGGTGTCAGCCACTGCAGAGTCATGATGTCATATTTAATAATTAATGACAGCTAGTAATTGCATGGAGCTCCGTGGTTCATAGAGGGTTTCCATCACTGCCCACGTGCATCATCACAGGAACACTGAGAAAGATGGCCTCCCTCAGGGTCACATGGCTGCGACGGCATTTTAATAAGAATTCCTATCTTCTCTCTCCTAGTCCAGCATGCTTGCTAGTACACAGCCCCACTCCTTTGTCAAGACATAGCTGGGCACTTACAGAAATGTGTTTTTAAAAAGAATTTGGGCTCGTAGCCCTTGTTATTGATTGGGTTTCCTGGGAAAGGGACTCTGACACTGGAGTTTTATGTGTCGGAGGTTTAGTGGGGATTCGCCAAGATGAAACAACAGCTGTGAAGGAGGAGGAATGTAGAACTGGGTAGAGGAAGAAGTTGAGCTATGATGCAGTGGCAACAGAGGACTCCCCAGGGACATTTGGATCTTGGATGGCCATTTAGAGTGGCCCAGTTGAGGCAAGCATTGGATACAGGAATCTGCCCCCTAGGAAGGAGCAAACCTTGAGTAAGGTGGCTTCCTTACTGGAGATGGAATCTGTGAGCTACCATGAGGGCCAACACTTCCGGAAGCTGAGGGAATGAGGGACTCAGTGCCATCACGGACCTGGGTGGGCCACTTCAGTCCCCAAAGCACCATCTTATCTATGTAACTCAGCACCTGCTGTTTTAACTAAAGCCAGGAAGGAACTACCCACACACCAGAATCCTTGAGTTCATTCATTTACTTCTCCATTAACAGCTGTTTATTGAACACCTATTGTGTACCCAGCACTGTTCTAGGTACTGAAGATTAGGCTCTTACGGTCACTCGCCTCCAAATCTATCTCTTTGTGTCTTTTGGCCTAACCTCCCTACTATTCCAATTTCAGAGACTTGGAATATAATTTAATTACTTTCTTGAGGTGCGTTGGAATTAGCTAAGTAAAGTAAAACCTAAAATCTGAATGCTGACCTTTTCTTAAAAGTTCTTTTGGGCATGAACTTTTGTCAAGCCAAAGAGTCTCCATTTGGACTGTGAGTAATTAAAATCGGAAACCTAAATACAAGACAGTTTAAATTTCAGGCTATTTCTAGCTTAACACCGTAATCAGAGAGAACTCCAAAGTTTCATCCTCGACAAAATGGACATTTTTATATATTCTCTCAATTTATCAGTAAAGATATTGAACTGAATAGAACCAAGGTCAGAAATGTGTGCTAGTCTGAAAATAACCTCTTTACAGATCGACTCAGAAGCACAATTGTATATGCTAGTTTCATGGGTAAAAACAGTAGGTCTTTCATAGTTTACACTGGTGGAAAGCACTCTTTCCTAATACTTTGTGGGTTTCCTAAATTGCGGATCACCCTCACTCTCCTGGAGTCCCTGATAAGCAGGATTAGAGTTCCCTAGGTCGGCAGATGCTAGGGATGTGTTTGCTTACAGCTGCCCGATTTCACATCTCTACATGGTAGCTGCCTGTGCATAATTTGTTTACTCCTTTTGCTTCCAGAAAGAGACTTAGGCCCCTTCAGCAGATTTTAGGAAATCCTTCTGTCATGAATTCTCAACATGTATCCAATCAACTCAGAAATTCAGAGCTGCATGACTAATGTGTCCCCAGCCTCTCCCTCCTGGTGACCTTGTCCATCACCACACACTCTAATGGACAGCATAGTTTTCAAATTGTGAAAGATTTGAACCATCAAATGGTGAGCGACACTAACCATCATTCTGAATATTTAAGCTCTGGGTACAGTTATGAATCTTTGCTTTTGGACACTTAATATTTCAGTTGCTTTCACATTGATTTGGCTGGCCAGGCCATGTAGCCAAGATTCCAATGTCACGGACAATTATTTGTTATCTTTCTCCCAAACACTAGAGCACTGGCAGTAATTATCAGTAGTGGTTCTGCCCTGTATCTAGGAATTTGGCAAATATCACCTTCCCGATAAGTGTACCTGGAAAACAATTGTTTTGCAATACTCACTGTCAAGTGCATTCTAGAACCTCACAGTCAAAAGCTACTGTCACATTTAACACTGGGAATGAACTCCAAGGAATTTTAGAAATCATTTTCTAGAATTTCATGGCATGTGACATTAGGAATCTTCATTGAAATGGAAACCTTCCATCAAAAATAGAAATTTACATCACTGTCCATAAACTTTCATATTAAGCTGGAAGATGATGATATTTCATAGAGCTGTTTGATCTGGATCTTTGGTTTTTATTGTTTATTAGAAGAGATGGGCTTTTTGCCATACTTTCCTCTGGTTTATTACTGGTAATATAGGAACCAAATTCATCAGAAATAGGAAAAAAGAAAACTCATGCGATTTTGAACATGTTAGCCACGACTGGGTTGCATTTTCCATTGGACTTCTTTTATCTTTGCCCAGAAAACTGCTTTAACATCTCTTTTTTTTTTTTCTGGATTTTTCTCTCCCACTTCTGTTTTTCTGGTTGTCATGTCCTGTATGCTGATGATTGAAAAGAGAAAAAGAAAAGGATCTGTTGCTAATTTCCTGGTTCCTGAGGTGCTGTAGTCTAGGCTTTCGATGGATGTCTGGGGTGTCGGGGCACCCCCTTTCCTCCTCCTTCCTCCCTCTGCTCTTGGCTCTCCGGGCCTGAGAACAGTCTTTCTCCAGTGCTGCCTGGAACAACATCGCAACATTCTAATGCACAGACCGCTTTCAGGTATTTTAGGTGTTGTCAGGTGTTTTTGAGACATTTATAAGATGGTCTTTGTCATTCATCATGACAAGGGCCACTTTTATATTCATAATCCATTCCTCTTCCATCCATCCCTCCTTATCTTCCTCCCTTTCTTCCTCTCCCTCTCTCTCTCTCTCTCTCTCGCTCTCTCTCTCTCTCTCTCTCTCTCTCTCTCTCTCTCTCT
>NW_017731551.1:749649-785889 GCF_001890085.2 Hipposideros armiger | reverse complement strand
TCTGTCTCTGTCTCTCAATCTCTCCTGCCTTCTTTGATTTCCTGCAGTCTCTCTAGCTCAGCAGGCCTCCGTCCACTGTGCTATCAGGCAAGTTAGAAAAAGGTTGTAACTGCCGTGGCCACTGGAAACAATTTTGAGTCGCCCTTGTTCCTTTTCCTTCTCACCATCCAATTCACCGTGGAGTTGATTCTTTGACTTTACTATCTCTCTGATATGTTTCTCCTTTCGTAACTTGACTGCCACTTCTTTATTCCAGACTTCACCATTGTTCATCTCATGGGCTGCCATAGCTTCCTAACTCTCCTTCCTGCCTCTCCCCTTGCCTTCCAATCGTTTGTCTTCCACATCTCTGATTTTTCTAAATTGTTGTCAAAGAAAAACTGCACTGGAAATTAAATAGGCAAGGCAGACTTTATTGAGGACTATTGCAATAGGAAGGAGGGAGTGAACTCAGCTCTGCTGTAACAACAGGCGGGAGAATGTTTAAGACCTGGAGTGAGTGAGTAGAGAACTAGTGGAGGACATTGTGGGGGACGTTTGTCAATGTCATTGATTAGGCTGTCTGTGTTTGCTAATTGTCACTTATCAGCAACAATTGGTTAGGCTCCTGTTCAGTCCTAGAGACTAGAAGATAGGGGTGCTATGTTCCTAGAGTGATTATATTTCAAAAGGGTGGTTCCCAGGCCATTGGGAAAATCATTTCATGGTTGTAAAACTGGCAACAGGCTGGGAAAAGATATACATCTCAAAGGGGGCAGAGAAAGAATTTACAATTGAAAATCTTCTAAAATAAATACTCTTAAGAAACCTATTTAAAAATTTAGTCAAGCTAAGCGGAACAGTAAAGCCTTCTTGATTAATGGAAATCTGAAACCTTCTTCTTGTGTTGGAAACCCTTTAACTTCTCAGCTCCATAGCTTAAAACAAAAAACAAACAAAAAAAACCTCTGCCCTCGGCCTCACCCTATTTTACTCAATACCTACCCACCTTACACCTAAACCTTTGCTGCTTTTCATGCTTTGGTTTCTTAGAGTCTCAGGATGGTCTGAGACTTAGAAAATTCCTCTTGTCTGAAAAACTCTTGTCTCCCTTGTCAAACTACCTTATTTTCTTCACTTGAGAAAAAACTCTTCCTGGAAATATGTCCTGTCCTGGGAAAAGTACAGCTCCTCTGGGTCCTAAACACACTTGGTTCTCATCTATCAGAATTTCTATCACAAGGTATGGAATCAGGATGATTTCATGTCACTCCCGTCTTCCCAGTCTGTGACACCTTGAGGACAGGTACTGTATCTTACTCAGTATTGTATGCCCATTTCCTTGGCATGAGAAAATCCTTAAAACTTGTGTGCTGAATAATTCAGTGCGTGACCTGTAGACCTGAAAAATATTTTGGCATCATCCCTTGTATATATAATACAGATTTGCAAAAATTTAGTGAAAAGGAATACCAGGAGTTGTTATTCAAGATTATAATTGCCAAAGCGTTTAAGAAGATTTTTTTTTTAAAGATAAAAAAAAAAAAGATGTCTCTTGGGTTGCCTTTCTTAGGTAGTATATTCTCAGAATAAAAAGGAGAATTTGACCTGTAGTTTGAAACCCCAATATGTAAAGAACCTGCTAGTTTCTAGAAAGCATACCTTCAATATATTATCCTCATGTAGAGTGCAATGAATACCACATGGCTCCTTTTATCTTAACAGGTGACATGTTGAATTAACTATGGAAAAGGCTCCGTTTAGCTGAAGCTATGGGAGTTCAAACTCTAGGATCATTTTTAATCGTAAGAACCAGAGGTTGTGAAACTTTTAGCAGATCCCAGGCATGGCGGGGTGAGGTACAAATTTCTTACGGTGTTATGTGTCCTGTTGAATGCTAATATGCCTGTTAATTTCCCCTATTGGGTCCAGGTGAGCAGTGGGCAGCTAACGATGACAGGTTATGATAAAATGGACCTGTGTCACAAAGAGGGGGAAAAATGGATTGAAATAGTGCCAACTCATTCTGTTTAATTATTGTCAGCTATCAAGTTAGAATACCAGTTCCGAGACCCTGACACATTTGGAACTAATGAGGTAAAATGGAAAAAATTCCACTTGTCCCCTGCTATGCTCCTTTAGGGCTTTTCTTCCTCTAGTCCTCTGCCTCCCCTCCTGGATTTTTACTTCTAGTCCCTCGTCCCCATCATCCTGTTGACCTCCTGAAGAGCGTTAACACAGGGATAAGACAGTAGGTAACATTTCTTTTTCTATATGTCATTATTCTCTGATAGCAGCAAAGTATCTGTCTATAGGAAATTCAGAACAATTTCTTTTCTCTTGCTTTTTTATTTTTTAAAATTAATAAGCTTCATTTTTAGAGCAGTCTTAGGTTTGCAGAAAAATCAAGTGAAAAGTGCAGAGAGTTCCGTCTATCCCCCAACACCTTGAGCATACAGCTTCCCCTGTTATTAACATAGTGGGGTACATTTGTTAAAATCGATGAGCTAATATAATACATTATCCTTAACTTGAGTCCATACTCTACATTTGGGTGCGCTTTTGTGTTCTACAATTTTATGGGCTTTCATAGATACAGGACATGTATCCACTTTGGCGGTATCACACAGGATAGTTTCGCTGCCTAAGTACCCCCTTTGCTGTACCTTACTCCCCTGTATCTCCTGGCAACCACTGATCTGTTCACTGTCTCCATAATTTTGCCTCTTTAGGAATGCCATATAGTTAGAATCAAACAGTACGTGGCCATATCAGACTGGCTTCTTTCACTTTCCAATATGCATTTAAGGTTCCTCCATTGTCTTTTGTGGCTTGAAAACTCATTTCTCTTTGTTGATGAATAATATTCCATCGTATGGTGACCAGTTTGTTTATCCGTTCACCTACTGAAAGACATGTCGGCTGCTTCCAAGTTTTAGCAATTATGAAAAAACGTGCTATGAACATTCATGTGCAAATTTTTGGTGGGGACATATATTTCACCTCATTTGGGTAAATACCAAGAAATGTAATTGCTGGATCATGTGGTAAGAGTTTGTTTAGTTTTGGAAGAAGCTGACAAGCTATCTTCCAAAGTGGCTGCACCAGTTTGCATTCCTATCAGCAATGAATGAGAGTTCCAGTTGCTCCACACTTTCTCTACCATCCAGTGGTGTCAGTTTTTTCAATTTCTGCTATTCTGATAGATGTATAATGGTATGTTGTTTTAATTTACAATTCCGTAATGACATGTGTCCTGTCCACGTATTTCATATGCTTATTTACCATCTGTATATCTTATTTGATGAGATGTCCAGACCTTCTGCCCACTTTTTAATTGATACTCTAATTTTTGAGTTTTAGGAGTTCTTTGTATATCTTGAATACCAGTCTTTTGCAAAGAAATTTTTTCCCCAGTCTGTCTTGTCTTTTTATTTTCTTGACAGTGTCTTTCACAGAGCAGAAGTTTTATTTTAATGCAGTCTAACTTCTCAATTTTTTCTTTCATGGATCATGCTTTTGGTGTTGTATCTAAAATGTCATACCTAAGCTTACTTAGCTTTTCTCCCATGTTGTTTTCTAGGGAATGGTTTCTTTTTCATACTATTGGTTTCTTAAGACTGCATATAGGTTGGTGGAACGAAAATGAGTACTTGACATAATCTGAATTGATTATGTCAATAAATCTAAAATGGATGCTTAAGGAAATGTCAAGTTTTTAAAAAAATATATCTATGAATAGTATTAAAATAAAATGCATTCATTCTAAAATTGTCTATATTTTTGATCATTTACCATATTGTTCCAAATACTGTCCCAGTTTATGAATTGTTAACTCTGTGATTATATCTATTATTCTTTTCAGAAAATGACAGCCTTTTTATTTAGCCTCAACGGAGGCTCTGCATTTCTAATATTTTTATGTGTCTATTTAGAGCTAAAAAACTAGTCTTTGCAAACCCTTGCAGTTTGGAGAAGCTTTGCTTTAAGTTCTTATGCCTTCTTTTAATTATCTCATTGAAGATATGTATGTTTGTGATTTGAATAGGAAAATAGGTCCATTTAGCTGCAATTCTGTATTAATTGGAATTGCACTGTAATTGCTCATATGCCAGATAATTAAATCCTTTCTTTTCTCCCTTTCTTCCTTCCTTCCTTCCTTCCTTCCTTCCTTCCTTCCTTCCTTCCTTCCTTCCGTCTGTCCTTCCTCCCTCCCTCCCTCCCTCCCTTTCTCCCTTTCTTTCTTTCTTTCTTTTTAAATGCTGAGTGTTCAGCCCTTTCTTTCCATAGTAACACCTTGCTGAACATCTCATAGTATCTTGCAGGGATTGAATTAGCTGCTGTGAGTTTTCCCCTTTTTATAAATCCCATTCACAATTTTATGTGGATTTAGTGTCAAAGGTGGCTCTTCCTTGCTTTGGCTCTGAGAGTCTCTGCTTGTGTCATAAAGCAGCCAGCTGTGAATCCTCTCATCTTGTAGGTTTGGTTGATCCTTTTATTTACATGCTTTGGTTTAGCTCCAGCCTTTACAGACTTTGGTACAACACAGTATCTGCTATAAAAGTCACCACAATTGGTCTGGTGAAATTGGTTAGAGGCTTTATGAATGGCCAGTATGTGTTAATGATATAATTAGGAAAATTGATGAATTTAATAAGGTTTAGAGAGGTGAGTATAAAATGGATTTGCAGAAATTCTGTGCTCTACCAGCATCAACTTCTTTAATCTTTACAATAATCCAGATAGGTAGGTTCTTTAAAAAAAAAAAAACAAAAAAAACCCAAAATTCTTTAAAAAAACAAAAACCCAAAATTCAGCTGAGTTTTTTTGAAGATCTAATTGGCTTTCTTTAACAATTCATGAGTTGGGCAGCCTCCTCCCATACAGCAAATAGAAAGGACCTCTGAAGAGCTGTACAGAGTGGAAGGCTTTTATAGTCAGAAAGGGGGTGAAGAAAGGAAGTTACTATCAAAGAGCAAATTGTTTCAGACAAGGTCACCTTCCTTTAGGGAAAGGCAGAGATCTATACAGCACATTACCTCACTAGTATTCGCCAGGTAATTTCATATTGACTGGCTAAAGGTTGCATTCCTAGGAAAAGCTGGTACTGCAGTTAGGTTAGGTATTACATCTTGGTTTGCTGACATGGGGCTTAGCACAACTGACTCCATTTTTGAGCCTTTTCTTTCTTTCTTCCTCCCTTCCTTTCTTTCTTTCTTATTTTCAGTAGTACCATGATAATTCTCTTTACATAGAACCTTTACATACTATATTGCAAAAGAATCAAGGGCAAGATAAGCTCATTGAGTAATCAAAATGATCGAAAGTATCTGTAATTAATATTTTCCTGAATGTAGATGTTTACCAAGTATAATGAAACATTAAAATGAGTGGTATGAGAATACCTATTATAGCAAACACTACCAAATTAATAATGTCAAACGTTAACCGTATTTGAAACTAATGTTTAGTAAACACTCTATCAAGAAATCCATGGGAAACATTTTTGGATATCTTGTACATCTGTAGTGGTGAACTTTTTTCACCTCGAGTGAGAGCGTGGGTTTTATGTTTAGTTTATGTTAACTGGCAATCAGCCCTTCAGTTCAATATTGGAAATTCTAATGCAAGGATTTTAATTAGCACAATAAGTCATGTGATTTTCCCAAGCATTCTGATTAAAGTCTGTTGTAGTCTTGTCTCTACTTTCCTCATAATGATGAGCGTCCTGCTCACAATTTTATAGTTGCATTTCTTTATAAAGTAAGCAGCAGTTCATTTAATTCTGTGACCCCTAACTTAAAGGCAAGGTTACAGCATGTAATCAAGTTTTGATAAGCTTGATTCACAGTCTATAAAACCTTTGATGTTGGCCTGTTGGAAAGGGAGGGGAGTGAGAGTCTCTAAATGTGACCCCACTCCTGTCAAGTATGTTCATGAACGTGTGTTGAACTTTCCTCGTGGTTTCTGAGTCCCCTGGTCCTGCTCCACGGTCCAGGCCTGGAATCGGTTCCCACTGATCACAGCCATTCCCCATCTTATGTAGCTTAAGCTGTGGGACTTGTGATGCTCTCCTCGTTCCTCGGTCAGCCCGTGGCCGGGTTCTGGCTTCCCTTCCCTGAGCTCAGTGCTGAAAGCTGGGAGAGACCCCATCCTCTGTGTGGCCCGAGGTCGGTGAGAAATAGGAATAATAGCTCAGAGCCGGCGCCCTGGAGTAAAAGAAGCCTGGGGTGAGATCTGAGTGTGCCAGTTAGTAAATGTGACATTTATGTGTAGGACATACTAGCTAATTTTTCTGAGACACAGTTTCCTCATTTTAAAACTAGGAATAATGACATCCACCTCTTAGGCTTGTGGCAGAGATGAAATAACACAATAAAACTGGTATGTTATTTATGTTCATGTAAATTATTCTCTTCTCTTTCCTCTCCTCCTCGGCTTCCTGTCCTTGTTTCCTTCTCCTCCTGTTCTTTTTCCTTCTCTTCCCCTTCTTCTCCTTGTTCAGATCATAGGCTCATTACTATCATTTCTCTGTTCAACCAGATTTATTCCACCCAGGTGTAAATCCATCATATTATGCTATGAGTATATAGTGTGAAACCTTGTCACATGACTCCGTATAGCATGGATTAGGTCATGGGCCCAGAGGAAGTGTGTAGAGGTCTGTTCTGTTCCGGCATAGCTGGCTTTCCCAGTGGCGGTTGTATGATTCACTAACATACGGAAATGAATGGTTTCAGCCACCTGCTTCTCCTGTCACTGTCACTCCTCTGAATGACCAGGCTCCACTCACAGCAGCTGTGCAGGACGCGTGCTCCTGGTTCAGTCCAGCGGGGGACAGTTTTGCATCTGGTCGCATTTTCATTGACCTCAGACTCCCTTCCATTGTGAGTTCATGGGCCTCAACCAAGTTCAGACACACGCCTATGGTTGTCCCAGAAGAAAATCTGTTTCAGAGATCTGGGAGGGCCGCTCACCGCCAAGCTGGTCCACGAGGGTCTTTTGTTCTTTTCCAATCAAATAATTAATTCACTTGAGGAAGTTATATGATTGTCTTTTGCATCATACCTCCAATTATTTGTAAAACATTGTCTAACTTTTCTTAACTCTAGGCATTTTTCATTTCATAGCTTTTTAAAACTTTGGTTTTTAAAGTTTTGAGCAGTTCGATCCCATATGTAGGGTACCTGAGCTTTGTCTATTTCCTGACTTTCTTTTGTGGTGAAAGATCTATTTTAGAAACCATATTTTATTTCAGTGCATATGTACTATAGAAGTGTTTTACAGATAAAAGAGTCCTCTTGTGGAGTGATTGCTAGAAGATTTTGGATTTGTTGAAGATGAATATTGTTAATTTATGCACTATTTGGCATATATTTGCATAATGACTTAAAGTGGTCCCAACATCAAATATAAAGGATGAAATTAATTAGTATGACCCGTTGGCATTTTATTTCACACATAAAATCCAGAGCATGCACATGTGAAAGATATAATGGAGTTTTTTACTAATTAATTTAATCACATCCTGGATTAAGAGGCATTTAAACAAACAGAAGTAGAGAAAGGAGGTTAATGGATGCCAGGGTGAATCCTGAGAGGGGAACCCGGCAGGGCTCATGTTTTGTCTGGGAAGAAGTCATTGATCATATAATTTTCTTAGGGCTGAGGATCGCCAGTCAACTCCACAATTTCTTTCCTATTTCTGTACCTAAATTTGTCAAAACTTCCTCATCGTCTTAGTCTGCTTGGGCTGCCATAAGAAAAGACCATATCCTGGGGGGCTTCAACAATGAAATTTGTTTTGTCACAGTTCTGGAGGCTGGAAATGCATGATCAAGGTGCTGGCTAATATGGGTTCTGCTGAGAGCTCTCTTCTGGCTCAGAGAAGGCGGCCTCTGTGCTGTGTCCTCACATGATGGAGGGAGGGAGGGAAAGAGCCCACAAAAGCAAGCTCTGGAATTTCTCTTTTCGTAAGGGCACTAATCCCATTGTGAGGGCCCCAGCCTCACAACGGCTACAAAGGCTGCTTCCACAAATGCCATCACTTTGGGGATTAGGAATTCAGGATATGAATTGGGGGGGGGCATACAAACTTTCACTCTGTGGCAGTCACGTTAGCTCTGATTTCAAACATGTTAAACCTCAAGTGCTTCTTAGAGGATTAACCCTTTAATCAATTATTGGTCATTTATACCCAAGTTCCAAGAAGGAGGGACAGAGAAATGAGTAAGAAAGCTAGGATAAGAAAGGATGTAGAGTCAGGGAAATAGATTTTCCCTCAATCAGCCAAGGAATACAATTGCTAGAAATTAGGAAGCGCATCTGATCCAAATGGCTAAGGGCAAAGAGAAAAGCCGTTTTTGTTTGTTGGCTCAATGCCCTATGTGTGGAAAGGTTAAATCACGGATGATTTTTTGTATACGTAATCTGGTACTGAGGAAATTCAAGTTCTTGATTCCCCAGAGACCAAAACTGTAATGCTCGCTAGCCACACATGTTTATTTAAACTTTAAATTAATTATAATTAAAATAAGAGAAAAACTTCACTTCCTCCATCACACTGGCCACATTTCAGCTATGCAATATGACATCTGGCTGATGTCTGCTGGTTTAGACAGAGCTGCTCTGGAGACATCCAAGGCCCAATAAGGCAGATTGTGCTGCTGCTTGTTACACACGTCACCACAAGCCATGGAGATTTTGACTACTTACCATGCCTGGGGTCCGCTGCTGGAAATGGGTTGCAACAATAGGTATCATTTCGGGGAGTTTGATTCTTTCTCCACATTTTTTCCTGTTTCCTATTTGATACTGATTTACACTTTTTTTTTTTTAAGACTCATAGACAACATCTCTTGAAAATATGCAGTGAACTTTGGCACCACTATCATTAAAATCAATTGCCACGGATAGCGTGTATTACTTATTTTTAATCCTGAAATACCTCCTGTTTGTCTATCTCTATACACACATACTTGTTCTGTTCATATATGTAGTTTGTTCATATGTATACATATACATACACACATATACTCGTACATATGTATGTATATGAAATGCACAGGTTTAAAGGTTAATAATAAAATGGGTATCCATGTACCTGTCACACAAATTAAGAAACAGAACAAGTACCTCCCCTCATCCCACTCCCACCAGGATAACCAGTACACTAATTTTTGTATTTTCTATTCTCTTGATGGATATACAGTAAAACCTTGGATTGCGAGTAACTTGGTTTGCGAGTGTTCTGCAAGACGAGCAAACATTTCTAATACATTTTAACATGATAAACGAGCATTGTCTTGCAATGCAAGTAGTTTGTTTCCGGAACAAATTATACTCACAAACCAAGGCATGACTGTATATTTACCACCAATGGATGCATCCCTGAACCACATATTGAGTGGTTTTGAAACACTGAGTAGCAATCCTAAACCTCCCTGTGTAAGGAAAAGATGATGCTCACTTTTAGATGAAGGCTCCCAGGAGAGCCGAAAAGGGTCTGGATTATTGTGTGGCTTCAGTTTCCCTGAGAGCACACGGGAGCCCACTCTAAGGGGACTTAGTGGGCAAGGTGATGATCAAATCCCAGGAAGCCTTCAGCAGGGTGTTAGGGTGAGTTCTGGCCATCAAGCTGAAATATGGTTAAAGAGAAGGCACTTCTTTGAGTTTTTCTGCTTCACCATGATCGAACTCTTGCTCTAAAGAACAGGTCAAGGCAGACCACGTCTGGAGGTGGTATAGTGTTTTTATTAATATATACATAAGATACTGGTTCAGGTTCCCCCGGGCATTCTGCGTTTGGGTTGAAAAACAACTCGCCCAGCATTGTGAGAATCTAACGTGTCTGTCTCTTGAGTCACAGTGTTCCGGCGTGTGTTGTGTGGTGGCCCCATAGACGGGTCATCTGGGATCGTCCAGCCCCATCCCCTTAGACGTTCCCTTTGCTTCTCTTTGCGAATGCTCGTTTGTTACAGCCCACACACTCCTCAGTCTTCTCGCAAACTTCTATTGGGGCAAGTCCCGCAGTAGCCCCTCGATAGAGTGTGTGTCCTTTGTTCAATCCTTCGGCTTGTTTGATAGTTTGGATCATGTGTAAAAAATCCTTAGCAATCTGAAGGTGTGGTTTCTGACGGTACAATTGTCTTTGACAACTTTAAAACCACTCAGTCCTGATCCTTTGTATGCCGTCTGGTTTTTCCCTCTGGAAGCGTGTGGACTCTTCTGTTCCTAATATTCTTAGATTTCGACCTAAAATGTCTTCCTATTATTCTGTTGGTTTTGTACTGGGCACGTGTTGGGCCATTTCAATTTGGAAATGAATATTCTTCAGTTCTAAGAATTTTTATTATTATTTTTAGTTTGTTTCTGGTAATTACTTCTCTCTATTTTTCTCTGGTTTTTAAAATTCCTATTATCTAAATGTTGGGTCATCTGGACCAGTTTTTCTTATTTTTCTTAGCTATTCTCTCCTATCTTATACCTCTTTTTATTTTTGCTTCCTGTGTGGACATTTCCTCAGCTTCATCTTCTAACCTTTCTATTTAACTCTATTTTATCGAATTTTTTTTTCAAGGATTATTTTTTTTTTGTGCTCTGAATGGTGTTCCTCCTTTTTCTTCTTCATATTTTTCATCTTTTAAAAATATAATCACATTGATATTTAATGAATGGGATATTTTCTCTTACGTCTCTGAAGATGCCCCAGAGAGAAGTCTTCGGATCTCTTTCCAAGAAGGTAGGGTTCTGGCTGCCAGCTTTTGGGGTGCTAGAAGAAAGCTGGGGAGCTCTACATTCTGCAGATGGCTAACTAATCCCCATTTTCTAGAAAGTAACTGCACCTGCCAAGTGGGTGGAATCTAGATCTAACATCCAGTGGATCTTACTTTAGCTGCCCCTTTTTATCTTCAGTTCCCGAGGTACCTAATGCCACCAGTTTACAAGTCTTCTGAGGGTTTTGCAATGTAAAATATGTTTGCTTGCATCCATCTCCACCCATGGTTTAGAATTGAACTCTATAGGAGTTCCGTGTCAGTCACCAACTTTTCATCTGCTTTATCTGTTACTATTTTCTCCTTCCCTTTTCATTTATTTTTTGTTTGTCTAAAATGGAGTCTTTTAAAACTCCATTTACTATAATTGAATAGCATTTCTGGTGAGAGAGAAGTGTGTGTTCAATCTGCCATCTTAATCTAGAAACCAGCTTGTTTTTCATTGCTTAGTTGGAACTTGTGAATTCCATTTGATCCCTGCAATGAAAGTTCCATTATGTTGGTTGAGTATTAGCTGATGCTTAAATAAAATCTCTAAAGCCAAATAAGATGAGTCATCTAGTTCAGGGATGGTCATGCTAATGGTTGATAAGCACTCTCCTTGCAACCAGTTCAGATGAGGGAAACGTCAGTGAATTTTGCCAGTTGGCAAAAAGGAGGGTGGTAATTTTTCCCAAGTGTCTGCTTTCTCTTCACCATGCAAAACCCCAAATGGAAGTGCTGAATTACAATATTTTTACATTATGGTTATTTTTCCCATCACAGAAAGAGTAGAAGTTAGTTTTCAGTAAAAAGGGATATAACTTATAGAACTGCTACCAGCTAATCTTTATAGTATTATGATAAATGAAAAGATAGATGATTGGGTATATCCATTTTCTAGCTAAGATGCTCAACAGAGAGTCATGGGAGAAAGGGAGAACCAATATTCATGTTTTGGTTATTCGTTTTTAAATACAGTGTTGCATTTAATATTCGCAAAATCCTGGAAGATACCTGTTCTAAATATTATAGTCTTCAAGGATTAGAGAATTGAGTAACTTACAAGACCAAACAGCTAATACGAGTAATTTGTGAGACCAAAGCAGCACTGGGATTTGAATCCAGGAGTCAATGACTCTAAATCCTTTACTGCATGTTGCTACCTTCATAGGATGGATTTGACAGTAATTATCAGTCATCATGCTGTGAAATTGTGGTACAGGATGCCTTACTCTTTTCTTTTTAAGCCCAATTAATAGCTAATAATCAAAAGTAGTTTCTCTTAATTACCTTCTTGAGGAGTAGGCAAAGTTGCTGATTTTATACTCATACTACAAATGAATGAGATGTGTTTGAAAATTTTCCCAGCTCTACCTTTTTGATTCCAGGTCTGGAGTACCCAATCTCTAATTGTAGTTTAAAATACCTGCTACCAAATACTTTGAATTTATAACCAGACTAATTCTAAGCATTGATAATAGAAGGATATCAGAGGTGTTGACAGGATTCCAGTGTGTCTATAAAATGTGTTTCCTAATTTAAGTAAATGGATAAATATTGATTACATTTTATTTCTTTAGATTTGCACATTTGAAATTAAGAGAAAATATCATTTAGCAAGATGCTAACATGCACTGTCATGTTAATTATAGCTATATTCTGTTGCCACAACCTTTGACTTACTTTCTAGGCCAAAATTCTAGATTTCCTCATCATTTCTCAAGTATTAGAAATCTTTATTCTTCTCTTACCTCTGTGAATCACTTTATTTGGATCTATGAGTATTTAGTATTTAGTAATAGTAGTCTGGTTGAGGAAAATTACTTCAATCAGTGCTATTTAGGGTTCTCCTTATTGAATTTCCCTTCTATTTCTTTCAAAGATGCATGATTACCATACTGAAGACATGTTTGATGTTTCTATTTATATTCAGAAAGAAGAGAAAAAGCATTTTTCCAGATTTTTGTTTCTTAAACACATGACAGTTGCAGGGTTCCCCGCTCTTTTGCTTACCGGCTCCCCTGCTTAGCTCCAGGAAGATGGGTGAAGACAGGCGCGAACCCAATGCACTCTCTCTCCCCCTGCTCCAAACAATTGTTTCTTTGCCTGCCCTGGAAACTTGGCTTAGCTCTTAAAGACACACTGCCTCTTTCATACTTGAACAGGACCTAAGTCTGTCTATCTTCCTCCTTCCTTTTACAGACGTTTATTGACAGTCTACCGTTTCTCTAGCAGCCAATAGGGTTGTAAAGGGACACAAGTCTTATTCCTGAGGCGAGAGAGTTTGTACTCATTCTCAGGATTACATAGTTCCTTCTACAAGGTGATGGATGTTTTCTAGCTTTGTGTATGTAGGACCTTGGGAACCTACAGGAATGGGGGGGCGGCCTCCCTCGCGGAAACCAACATAAGACATAATATTGAGAAATGAACTCTCTTTTTTTTTTTTCTCTCTAGACCACTTTTGCTTCTCTAACTAAAAGAGTTAAAGGGGCTCTCTGTCCTTTAAAAGCCTAAAATCTACCTTTCATGCTAGAGGCTCTCTCTCTCTCTCTGCTATTGTTTTCAAATGACTAATTTCATACACTTAGTATAGCCTATGTTACATTTATTATTGTTTTTGTTTATATGTTTGCCCCCTCTATTACTTTGTGAGTTCCTCGAGATGTTTCCATACATTTTAAATGTATTTCATTCTCTCTATTATTGATTTTTAAAGCCCTAGCCCTTGACCTTTTCAGACCCATGTATTAATGATTGGGCTGTAAAAATAAATTCAATGAATGAAACGTTTTTAAAAATCATTAGTGAACACCATTGTCATATTTGCTTGCTGGTCTCTAGCCGATTCATTCAAGACTTTGAATTTTTTTGGTTCAATCATGGATTTAGTAGTGTAGTATACTTTTAAAATTGGAATTATGCACATACATTTTTGAAGTTTTGGGAAGGAGATAGTTTTGCGGTATTTCAGGAACCTTATGGTTATATCTGAAAAAGGAGGTTCTGTCCACGGAAGCCACTGTGTGACACCTAAATAGGGTATTTAATGCACTTAACAGATTCTTCTTATCGCTTGTTACAGTCTTGCTGCCACCACATTTACACTGACCATTTTTAAAATCAGCTGGATTTTTAAAGATGTGAATCTTCTAGAAGCTCTTTTATATATATATATATATATATATATATATATATATATATATATATATATATCTTTAAGCATTTTATGCCTACTTAGTTCTGCCATTGGCCAGCAAATAGCAACACTGCCTTGAGTAGTTGAATCTCTCAAATAGGGAACTTTGCAAACTGACAGAAAGGTTAAGCCCCATGCATTCAGGACAGAGAGGTGTAAGTGGCCAGAATCCTGATTTTTTAAATTCCTCTTTGGTACATTGGCTACTGCAAACGCAGGTATAAATTATCAGCTGGCTATGAGAAGCCGCCTGCTCCTGCCAACCCACTGTTCCCATGATACTCAACTTCATGTCAGGGCCACTGAGGCAAATGAAGGCTGGCGGGTAGCAAGGGGCAATGTGATCATGCCGAGAAAGGATATGACAGCTGCAAAAATAGAGTAAGCTCGCAAGGGAGGCGAAAGATCCAAAATCCCAATGATATTTATGATATTATTTTTTTAGCCATCAGAAACATGAATGCCAATCTAGAAAAATCAAATATGTTATTTTAGACTTTTCTGTTTCCTTCCCCCTTAGCCATCCCTCTGGGTATTCTCGTTGTGCGTGGAGACTGTGATTTGGAGACTTGCCGTATGTACATAGATCGCCTGCAAGAGGTGAGTTTCTATAGCCAATGACTTACTCTGCTCAGTTTTCCATTTTTGTAAACAATTACCAGCCATGGTTTTTTTTTTTTTAAGCTGAGCCATCCTGCCACCTGTTGGCAGCTTAGCGGCAGCTCACCTCGGGCCGGGAATCGAACCGGTGACCCTGTTGCTCAGAGCTCGCACTCTTGAGAGAGCTCTTAACCAACTGAGCCACTCGGCCGGCCCGAACCAGCCATGTTTATTTGCTTCTGAAATGATGCATTTGGAGAGGAAATGGAAATGGGGCGGCCTTGGCCTTTTTTTTTTTTTTAATTGGGGGATTGGGGGAGGGGGACAGCACTGAGGAATCGGGGAAGGGGATCAGACAAGTTGCTGTCCTTTTGTTCTTCAGTCTAGTTGTGGAGGACATCGCTTCACTGGCCCATGTTGGTATTATCATTGCACTCTTCCCGGGTAAGGCAGATAGGTCACTGGCCTAAGGATGGCTGCTCATAGCGGCTCTTGGCAGCTCACACCTGCTGCCAGCCACTAACAGTAGCCCATGGCAGCCCACTGCAGCAGGGGCTGCAGCCTACGCTGTCACCGGCGATGCATGGCAGCCCAGCTCCAGGTCGATCTGCTGCTCACCATCTTAGCTGTAGAGGGCAGTGTCACTGGCCCTCATGTGGGATCTGAACCGGGGTCCTGCTGCTCAGAGCTGGCATCCCAAGCCAGCTCTTAACCAACACGCCACTCTGCCGGCCCGGGGTGTCCTTGGCTTTTAATTATACACCCCATCTTCTCCCTCCCCCACTCCCTGCTAACTTCCCTGCTCAGGTGGTTCAGATGGGAAAGGATCGATTGGATTAACTCCAAGGTGATGTTGTGCTAGTGTGATCCGTAACTATGATTTGGGTCCAGACTACATACCTGTATTTTTTGAGCTATACAGAATTTCCAAGGGCACTGATAAATAATAAAAGAAAACAGATCTGGGGTTATTTAATGTTTTGTATTCAGCACAGACTGCGTCAGAGACAGCTAGAGTTTTTCTAAAAAAATATATAACTCCTACAGGAAAGAAAAACCTTCTATATTTCATAGGAATTTGTGTCAGAACACAAAAGAATGATCTATTCTTTTTCTCAATTTCGTCTTACCATAGAGAAGGAGAAAGAAAGAGGTCTCATATATGACATTCCCATGAATTTGAACTGCACCAGCAAAGCCAGGAGACCCAAACCCAGCGTTGCAATTGTCACTAGTTGCTTTTGCAACTAGTGGGGGAGTATTCACTCTGTTCATTTTACAAATGGCACAGAGCATAAATAGCCTCTTCTTTATCATTGTTTCTTGACGAAAGATGCACCTTAGGATCACTATTTTTTGGATGTGGTCTAGACATTTGTATTTTTAAAGCTCTTGGGTCTTTTTTTATAGATACCCCAAGATGAGCAACCCTCTTTCTGACAGCATACTATACATGAGGAAATATGAAAAATAAAGAAGCTATAAATAGTGTTTAAAATCCTTTCAATTTGCAGCCAGTTCGCTTTGAATATTAGATTTTATCTCTTTGGGTGGAAATAAATTCAGGTAGGAGGCATAAAACAATGTGAAAAATTATTATTTTTTCTCATCAGCATTGTTAAAGCTAGAGATACATTTTGAGAAAAATGTCAAATTTTGAATACTGATAATGGGTAAGAGAAGAAAAGTCAACACATTTTATACTTGTGGCTTCATTTGGCTATTTTTATTAAGGATAACTTCAACATGTTAAAATTTGTGAGCTTTTTAGCATGTGACACGGGTCTAAATCAATATTCCTAGGACACATAGCATCTCATTTTGAAAAACCCTGTATGTGTTTTATTATGGAACCTCACTTAAAAAGCCTGCAATAAAAAGTTAATCACAATGGCTACGCAAACCTTTTTTTTTTTTTCTTCACACTTGGGTAACCAGATTTCGCAGTAGCAAAATACATAACTGATAAGTTGGCTTTGTTAAAAACCAACTTATTGGCATGCTCATCACACCAATATTTAATTAAAAGTGGGATTAAAGCAACTAGGAAAGAGCAAACTCAAAGAGGAAAATGTTTAAAACTCACTTGGGCAAGGAGAGGAAGTTGACAAGCCTGTGGGAAGCAGGTATGAAGACAAAGTTACCCAGGCTTTGCTGACATTTGTAAATAGAAGCGCCGCGCTCATTAACACGGAAGCCTGCAGGACATGACAACGGTGACGCCTTAGTTATAAAACTTTATAAAGGGAGCCAGGCTCTCAGAATCTGCCAGTAAAACCTCATTAATTTCAACCCTATTCATTTGCACTCCGTGATCATACAGAGGTGCCCAGTGGTTTTCTGTTTTGCAGTCTACGAAAACCTGTTTGCCAAGCAACTTATCAGTGTAAACCACAATATAAACACAGTTACCATGACAGTATGTGTTGGGCCTGCGATAAATAAATTCTTTCTAAGCGCTTAAAGGGACTTCAGAAGCTCTCTTCACAAACCAAAAGTTCAGGTGCAAAGGCAACATGGCCCCCGATTATTATAACAAAATTGCCTTTCTTTTGCTTTCGGTCTTCTTTATCCTCAAAAGTATAAAATATTATGTGCCTCTAAACACTATGTAAAATTCATGTCCCAATAGCTAAATGGCCTTTCTTCTTTCAGTCCAACTTGGTATGCTTTTATTATTTTTGACAGTGTCGTCTTTGTTTAATCTTGATGAATTTGGGTGAGTTAGACACTTTCCAGGTGACCTCAATAACGGTAAAGTGGGAGTTCAGTTGATAGAGTTGTGAGGGCAGCTTGTGCAAACTAATTTTAAGTTATGGCTATATCTTTTTTTTTCCATTTTCTCATTAGGACCTGCAGTCGGTTTCTTCTGGCTCCCACAGAGTTCATTACCAGGTAACACATAATTTACTCTCCCTGTTTCGTACCTTCCGGCCAAAAGAAGTTCATCTTTCAATTAAGGTCTCATTTGGATTAGAGCTCGTATCTTCCCTAGAGAGAGTTCGCGCTAAGAACCAAGTGAAGTTGGCATTCTGATATTTTTGCACTTTTTTCTGGTTTTGGACAATCCTAGTCTAGCACAAATTTCGACTGTGGATTTTCTGTCACATTATTTAGAAAAGATTTTATAGTGAAGTGCTTTCACTGTCAAATGCTAGAAAACTCAAACTTAACTCAGATTTCACAGGACAAGAGTCTATTGGTTCACATCAGCAAAAAGTTTAGATCAAGGGTGGGTTTTACAGACCATTTGGCCCCGGTGCATGCTCCACTTTTCTGCTGGTGTTTTGGCTCTGTTCTCCTTTTTCTGTCAATTTCACCTCTGAACTAGGTGTTTGGTGGCTGCCACCAGCAACCCGGGCTGTATGTTTCTCCTTTACATTCAGGAAGGTGAATTCTCTGCTTCCCACAACCATCCAGCAAACATTCTAAAGTGCGATCTGATTGGCCCATCCTAGTCTTTTGGACAGGATTCTGTAAACCCTGCCTGCCTTTCACTAATGATGCACATCCCGTCCACGCAGAACACTTAGCTACCCTTTGCCCCAAGGGTCTTTGGGAGTTCGCTTTCTCCCCCACCTCTGCTGTTCTGCACAGGAATCTTCAGCCATCCTCTGACCCGTTAGATTTCTCAAGCATGACTCACATATCAGTGCACAGTATCACCCCAAACTGCCAGGACTCATGCAAAGCTCTCTGAGTGGTCCCTAAAGCCCTTTGCTCTGAGAAGCCCAGTACCCTTGCCTGCTGGGAGGGATGCGTGGGAGCCAGTGGCTCTCCAAATGTATCATCTCCTAGACCCTTTTATACCTACACAGCGGGGAGGGGTTTAAAGGTGTCTAAATTTGTAAAACCTGGTTTAGCACCTCCTATTTTGTAACACACGAACTTCCAGTTTAGCATCCTTCTGCATAAACAACAAAAACAAGTTTTAAAACCCTATACCTATAACCTCTAGGTAGCTTTCTTCCCCTGCCAATACTCTGCACCCTCAGCCAAAGCGGCCTTATTGTCCTGAGGCTGAATGACTGGATGGTCTTGGTGTTGTTTCTGTTGGTATGTTTATTTCTCAAAGTACCCCATTATCCCAAAGCCTTCCTCCTATCTGGCAGCAACAGAAAGGGTGTGAATTCACTTATTAGACTGTGTTTTCCTTGGGAAAATGAGCTCTACTTCTGAGACTGTTTTTACTAACTATTAAAAGGCAAATTTCCACTTTATTTTTTAGATAAGCACAAGATTTCTCACGTTGTTATTTGCCTTTTTTACCTAGGTGTAATTTTATTTTTAAAATATGCTTTTAAAGGCTAAAACTGATCGCTACTTTTTAAAAATTGGCGCTGTGGTGGCTCTAAGGTTTGTATTTTTTACTCATGGACATTTTAAATTTTATCAAAGTACACATTTCAGGCATTTCTTGTAACTGGTTTTAGGAATCGAATGCATTTATTTTTCTGGCTTATTTGATGTAGTTATTTTGGTGTGAGAGTTTTGATAATGTAGATATTTTGTACCATGTTTTCTTTATGCCATATTTGTACATATCCACAAGAGATCAGAGAATGGTTGAGACTCTAAACTATGATAAGGATATTTATTTCAGGTATCATGTGATCATAAAAACATGCAGAAGGATTAATGGTATTTATCTGACTATATCAAAATTTTGCAATATTTTTTGTTTACTTGCAGTCACATCAAACCTCGGTGTCAAAAGTGCTGCATTATCAATGTTACTTCAAAAGGTTTTGTCCACTGACCATATAAGGTCACCAAGGCACTGATCAAAGATGAGTGGTCAGGAGTGTCACTTTGCCCACAGCCCTCCTTGCAGAGTTATAAAAAGCAGAATCCTTGGGTAGTAAGGGAAAGCTGGAGTAAAAGAAACGGAGGGAAACCCAGGATCTGCCCATTAAACAGGAAGCCTAACTGAAAGAGACTGAGCTTGAATCCACATGGCCAGAAACTAGGAAGGGTGGTGAGATTTCCTGAGCAGAACAAAGGAGAGCCTGTTGAGGCAAGGAGTTGGGGGGACATAAACATTCTCATTTGGCTGGGACCTTGGGCAGACAGGAGGAGGAATGGTGGAGGGCGGTGGACAAAAAGTTCTGTTTCAGCTGCCACTAATTTTGATATGCCTCTTAGATCCAAGAGTAGAAAAGTTGGATGTGTCGATTTTAAAGCTCATTGAAAAACGGAGGCCCGAAGATAGAAATTTGAGAGTCGTTAGCAACTTGATGGTCCTCAAAACTCTGAGGCTAGGGAGAGTTTGGATAAAGAGGAAGGCCCAGGGTCATAGCTGTGTCTACTGATTGATCAAGAAGAACACAAGTTTAAGAGAACAATCAGCCAGGAAGAGTCATGGAAACGGAGACAAACAGCAGGAAAGCTGGAAATGAAGAAGGTGGCATCGTGAAAGCCAAGAGTGACACATATTTCCAAAAAGGAAGAAGTCATGAAATGTGTCAGATGCTTTTGAGAGTTTGAGATGATGTAGAATGATTTTTCTATTTTTCTGAGGATGTACATACAATCCATGGGATAGAGGTGCTCTTAGTTTTATGCAGAAAGTGACAAAACCAACTGGCAGGAAATTGAATACTACATCTTTTGCTTTCTAATGCAGGAACCAGTAATGTCAGAAACTCTAGTCTGTCTCGGTGGGCGTTAGGGGTGAAACGTGGACCACAAAATACCTTCAGCGCGTTTTAATGAACTTTCTTGTGTATGAGATGGCACTAAATGTGCTTGAAGAATTAACCTCGATAGAACGAATAAACACCAATAAGTTTAAAAAGTTGAGACTTCCTGTCAGTTCACTAATTAGCAGTTGGGATTTTACCAGACTCTTTTTGAAGGCTAGCAAACAACTCAAGAGAAAACCAGCATTTAGAAAGGTGTACAAGCAAGTGCCCGAGACACCTCATTAGCGAGGCGTATGGCAGCTCCCAGCCAGCTGAGCATTTCGTTGCTTTGGTTTCTTCCTTTCCCACATTCATAGTGAATTGCCAACAAAGCACGAAGGCTCAAAAAATGACACCTTGTATTAACCTAACAAGGCATACATACTGTGTTATCCAAGAGCCTGCTGGATATTTATAGCCTGCCGAACGTTCCTGCCTGCACCATTTCCGAGATGAAAATACGAAGGCGGCTCCATTCTAATGGCATCTCATGGATCCTGTAACCGATAATTTAGACAAGCAGCACGCATTGTGCTTATGGAGTCTGGATATCCGTGAGCTCTGCAGCTGAGCTAGAATTCATAGAGAAATTGGATTCTGCCTACCTAATTGATAAAGATGATTTCTGAAGTAATTTCTTCTCAGCTCCCTCTGTAGACTTCATTATATCCTGGTTTAACCCCAAGTCATGAAGTTACTAAGAAGTAGAAGCACATTCAGCCATTCTAGTGTCTCTCCACTGGGGAAGACTTTGTCCCTCGTATGGGACTTTTGGCAGTTTGGGCGTTTTTGTGAGTCATGGTTGGAGGAAGTGGTGCTGCTGAAATCTGTTGATTAGAGGCCAGGGATGCTGCTCACCATGTTACAATTCACAGGACAGTTCCTTATCCAGCCCCAAATGTCAGTAGAGAGGAGCTTGAGAGACCCTGAGTCATTCTGATGGCTCTCAGGGATGTGATTGGAGACCACAGGCAGATATAAGTCCTAGATGAGGAAACAGAGGAGCAGAAAGAGAGAAAGCAACGACGGAAAAAGAAAGAGTCATCTATGGATATGGTTGAGTAGAATAAAGAACCGGGAGCAATGAAACGAGCCAAAATTAGGGTTCTTTGTAGACAGTTTCCCCATTTCCCCAATGTAATGCACCCCAAGGTACTGATGTAGTTGGCTTACAGATGTGCGCTTTCCAGAATATTATGGGCAAATAATTTGAGAGTTTGATGAATATAGTAGGATTCAACAGTAGGTTCAAAAAGGGATCTACTCCAGTGATATCTCTTTAATAATTGATTTACTTAACCGCTAGAATGGTTGGGATGTTTCAAAATAGATGTAACGGTTTAGAGATGTCTTTCACTGAAGAAAAATCCTTGGTCAGATCTGAGCCTAGATCTATTTGTTTATCTTCTGACCTCCTTTTTTTTTTCTACATACCTTCCTGATCACCCTCGGATGTGGGTGGGGGTAGATTTGTGTTGTGTTCACCAGAGCGCTGTCTAGTCCTAAGTAAACAGTGTTTGCCCACACAATATGATTTCTTTATCTTCTCTTAGTACTGGCTACCCTTAGCCATCTGTCTCTCTTCTCTGAAATCTCTTCCTCCTTAATTTGTTTTCCGGATTCTAGAAGAGTCTTTCAATGGATGGGCTGAAGCCAGTTTAAGGGAGTCATCCTGGGAATTCATTTATCTTATCTTTGAGAAGGACAGGAGTTAGCTAGGAACTTTGTAGAATGTTATTCCTTAGGGTTAGATCAACGCTGTCAGAAGTAGATTGGACAAGATATTCAAATAAGACTTGCTTGGGGCCAGGTCTTTTTGCTGTTACAAGTGAATACTGCTAAAACACCCGGAGAGGGAGGGGGAGGAGGATATTGTGTTTAATGGAGGACTTTTTCATGCAAAAAAAAAAAAAAAAGGGCTCTTGAAAATGTTAGAACTCCTCTCTTTGCCATCCCCTTCCACACCATAACTATTTCTTCATCTTTCAAAGCTGGTTTTGAAAATGGGCATCCCATTTCTGTATTTTTCTGCTGCAGGAGTTGTGAGTGGTACAGTTGGTTTCAAGGGAAGAGGTTTGAAAGGTAAAAATAATAATAGCAAATCTATTACTTGGGATTAGCAGTAGACTGAGATGCATAAACACCTATTTCTAACTATCCCTGATGCATCTATTCACCAAGGATGAGAAGAGATTGTTATACAACTTGGTGATGGAAGGAGAGAAAAAAAATGAATGAATAGATAGGTTGGGCACAGGAGATGTCAAGGCAGACAGGTGAAAAATTTGGATGGGGAAACAAGAGAGAAATTAAAAAATAAATCAATTGTTGACTGGACATTATTAAATGAAGCAGGGATTCCCACCCACAGGGCCTTCTGTTTTGCCTCTGCTTATGTCTTCCCTATGTTTTATGAAAGAAAATGAGTTTCATTCACGGTGAAGGTATAGTTAAATGCTAGGTGAATATTGCTTAATTGGATAACCTACTGGAGTGTGTAATGGTGCTGCTGTGCCTTCATTAAATTATGTGTGCATCAGCTACAAGTAATTGAATCTAAATTAAGGGCAAGTTTGGCATGTGTATCCAAATAGTGGTTCAGATAATTTCCTTGTAAATTACATATAATTCATGCCAGTTGACTTAAAAATGTGTGTGTGTTTATGTATGTGTGTGTATAAGTATATATATGAAATATATATATATATATATCAAATATCAGGTTTGCTTTCATGCCTGTGGCTATATTTTTAGCATGAGAAATTGATTTCCATTAGCATATATCAAAAGAGAAAATTCACATATCAGAGATTTTTGAAATGAGCAGTATTTGTTAATATTATTCATCTAAGGAGCATGCAATTTTAGAAGATTATTACCTTTAAACTAGAAAGGAGCATGGTATGTCCAAGGTTATATCATTCTGCCTACATTATAGGGCAATGACAGTTGCGTTCATCTAAATGGCGCCATTTATGTGAAGAAAAATAAAAAATCAAAAAACGAGCAAGTCAAGTATCTTATCTCTTAGATGAATCATTGATTTGACTATGCACTTTGAGAGGACTGAGGAGATTAGCAGCCCTAAATTAGCACCGAAAGCTACCAATGTGATAGTTAGTGGCACAGCTCAGGTAATTATGTGAAGACCTCCTGAAACATAGCTGCATTTACACAATCACATTTCTTAAGTATATACTGTCAGATGCTTTTGAAAGGTGCATATCTTAAAGCTTGTTTTCTTTTTTCTTTTTGTATGATTCTATCAGAAATTAGCTCTGTACGTTTATTTTAATGTGCACCAAAACAAACATACTTCTGGCCATTCTTGTTTAGTGACATGGATGCCGCCATGTCTACTCTAGAAGGTCCATGAAAGGTCTGTCCTTGGGGCCCAAATTTGTCCTCTTGTGAGGGGCCCTTTTGTTTCCCTCACTCCTCTTTTCCTTCTCCGGTCTGATTCATGGTCTATACAGCACTGAATCCAGGATTTATTTTTTTTTCTTTTCTTTCTTTTTTTTTTTTTAGCTGAGCCATCCTGCCACCTGTTGGCAGCTCAGTGGCAGCTCAGCTTGGGCCAGGACTCGAACCGCTGTTGCTCAGAGCTCGCACTCTTGAGTAAGCTCTTAACCAACTGAGCCACTCGGCCGGCCCCCAGGATTTCTTAATGCCAGGGCCACCTACTCATCCTTTGTTCCCGGCCCTCTGTTGGCAACGAGCTGTTTACCTGATGTGAGGTGTATTCCCCACAATGTGTTAGCAATGAGAGTTATTTAAAACAAAATGTCAGCAAATTTAATGTTACTTCTGTACTAACATCACTCCCTGGTGTTATAATTCTCTTTTCTAAGTAGGAGAGAAAGGGGTGCAGATAGACAAGATGTAGGAATTATATGAATGCATAAGAACCCAGCCTCCTATAGACCATCACTAGTTTTGCATGTCAGAAAGAAGTTCATGGACCATGGCTTTGAATTCCTGTGAATTCCTTTTCACAATCTGCTTCCCTTAATTCCTGCTCCATGTTTAATCCATCCAAATGTGCATTTTCCTTTGACATTAAGATCCTCAAGGTATTTCTCTTGACTTTAACTACTTGTGTCCTGAAGTCTGCCAGCTTTTATAATCTTGGCTTATTGTAGTTTTCCGATGGTACAGAATTCCAGACTTCTGCTTGATTTTTAACCCCCCACCCAAAGTACACATTAGGATAGCACTTTTCTGCTCTGTATCATTTTGTACCTTTTTCTACATCTATACAACGTTATACACATTCACATACCTCGGTACATACAGAGGGTGCCAAAAACATGTACACCCATTTTAAGAAGGGAAAACTATATTAAAATTGTATATACATTTAAAATTGTATATATACTCAATATATACCAGTAACAAAAGATAAATACAAGTCATGTTTGACTTCTGCAAAAGAAGTGATCAAAGTGGTTCCCATCAGTGTCCAGACACTTCTGATTACGGCAAACTACTGCTTGAGCAACGCTGACCAAAGTGTCCACTTGTATACATGTTTTTGGCACCCCAGTATGTATATGTAGACTAGATTAGATCCAAGGGGAAAATTTTGTTGAGGTTTCACTGCTTTTATATATCTTTTTAATATGTGACATTTTAAAATAAGTAATTTAATTGCTTTGCATTATAAATCTTCCCTAGATTGAGGAGATATTACATTTTTCCTTTGGAATTCAAATCACTTTTAACATAGGACCACATTATGTTAGCAACTGTCCCCTGAATAGTTTTTTTGTTTGGTTGGTTGGGTTTTTTTTTTTAAATAAGGTTGAAAGCTTCAAAAAAGGAGGGAGATGAGAGGATGCAAACCTAGTTCAGGGAACCTTTTAATCTTCAAGTGGGAACAAAAAAGTATCCCATTATTTTTCAATAAAATTTTTTTCATGAGATTCCCTTGCCTTTAATTAGTGAAGTATCATTTAATTTCAATTATTAAGGCAATATAATACTTCATATATATATATATATATATACATATATATATATATATATATATAGTAATA
This sequence comes from Hipposideros armiger, assembly GCF_001890085.2. Lineage (NCBI taxonomy): Eukaryota > Metazoa > Chordata > Mammalia > Chiroptera > Hipposideridae > Hipposideros > Hipposideros armiger. The sequence goes on along the minus strand of NW_017731551.1, from coordinate 760,631 downwards.
CCTTGGTTTGCGAGCATAGTGTGTTCCAGAAACAAACTACTCATATTGCAAGACATCACTCGTTTACCATGTTAAAATGTATTAGAAATACATTTTAACGTCTTGCAGAACACTCGCAAACCACTTTACTCACAATCCAAGGTTTTACTGTGTGTGTATGTATATATATATATATATATATATATATATATATATATATATATATATATATATATATGTTTTCCACTTGTCTGTTTTTCAAAAAATAAACACAAGTAGAAGAACGTACAGCACTTTATTTAGAGAGCTGAAACCAAACATTTGGGAGGGACCATGGATGGAAATCAGCGAAAAGTTTATTGCCTCCTTCTGGGTAGAGATTGGCCTGAATTTAGCCCACTACTAAGAAAATAGCTACAAGATCAGAAAGATAGCTTCCATTGTTTGATACTGCAATCACCAGTAACTTTGAAATAGTAATTTCTATTCTTGTATGTCTGGATATTGTTAAGGCATTTTACTGATTAGAATCTTCTGGTTTTGTTGAATTATCTCTGACCTAAATTTTTTACTACTGAATTAGTCATTTTTTAACCTTTGGGGGTTTGATAATCTATGGGGAAAAAGTGGTCCCTCTGTCCTGGAAAATGCACATGCACATAGACACACCAAATTTAGCATAAAATTTCAGGGAGTTCAAGGATTGGTGGACCTATTTAGAGACCCTTTTGGATGTAGTATTTGAAGTGTTCTAAAGAGCTCTAGGTCGACCGTTGTGTTTTCACCGAGCAAACTGATAAAGTTCTGTTTAAACAAAATGTCTTTAAGGAAGTTGAGTTATATTATAGCAAGTGCTTTGTGAGTCAAAGTGAGAATAAATAAATGAACAGAAAATAGACAAAATAAATGAAGAAAAGCCTGGCACATGCATAAAATTCTCCAGACTCACAGACTCGCACATAAAAAAACATACAATTATATCAGTATTATTAGTACCTTACTAGTCTGTGGGTGAGTCATGTGGCTAAGGCAATATATCGATCTGCATTTTATAAAACTAAGCTGAATAATATGCAGTATTCTCTAATTTGAATATTTGAGCAATATCATTATTAATTTTTAGGTTTTTTTTTTACATAAATCAAGTATTTCTGTATTCTTTCAGTGTCAATTTTTACTAGGGAATTAAGGATGTTTTTTAATGGTGATCTCGGTAGCCTATTCGACAGCAAAATTTAGCAAGTGTCCTTGGTGTTTAAGTCCCTTTACTCCTAGAGAAGACAGCCATGTTTCTGTTTAATATCTTTATCAGCTTTCACAGTTCCTTTCACTAAATATTTCAAATAACTTTTAAATTTGTTGATTTATAATTATATTTCTCACCAAACTGAGACATGTTGGTAGCTTTATATGTTTTATAAAAGTGCATTAAGAACCTTAAGTTTCCTTAAAACAAGATATTGCATGTGTCAAAATATAATTCTCAAAATTTCTAACATAATTCTCGTATAAATACGTACTGAGCACATGTCAAGATTTCATTTAGCTTAACCATCAGGGTGGCAAAGCCAGTTCAACAAGGAGGAACATATATTTTTCTGTGTCCATAGCTATATCCATTCTATATGTATAAATATAAATTTTGGTACCAGTCCTCAGTGACACCAATTTTCCTCTATCAATTATTTGATTTACAGAATCCATTCATATGAAAAACTCCATATACCCAAGCTTTCTAATAACAAAATGGGCCCCTTTTGTCCTGGTAACTTCATGTCCATGGCTCTAAAACATGAGCATACATCAGACTCACCAGAAAGCCGTGTAAAGCAGATTGCTGGGTTCCACCTCCAGAGCCCTGTCAACCCTGGGTGGTTCCTGGGAATTGTATTTCTGACAAGTTCCCAGCTGATGCTGCTGTTCCAGGGTTCACATTTTAAGAAACCACTGAGTTATTCGTAGGCTTTGCCTGATTGTCAAGTGCAGCAAGGAGTGTTGGTTCAATTCCCAAGGACATCAGTACAACCTCTGATTGGCTCTCATATTACTTCTGTTATTCTCATTTCCTCCTTCTGACCCCTCTGTGCACAGAGATCATCCACACCCAGCTGCTCTCCAAGGATGTTCCCTATATCTGAACATCTCCAATCCCTATAAGGGTCAAATCCTGAGTGTCTTTCCCCCAGAAACCGGCCCCCTCCTCATTTGTCCTATTTCTGCCAGTGAGTTCAGTTTCACTATAAGCCGGAGCTAGAAGGCTTGGAAACTAGAGTGCACTTTTTAATTTATTTTCTAAATTATCATTGGCAGAGATTCTCTTAGTAGGGGAAATTTTTATACCGGTGTGGAGAACCGACATGGAAGTGACAGCCAGCTGCCACTAGTTCCTCAGCCTCACAAAGAGAAAGAAGTTCCTCGGAGGCAGTAAATGTCCCAAGTCCAACCATTTATAAATGTTTAATGAAATAATTGAAAACCTGGAAACTTGATGTGGGAGTTGTTTTAAAACGTTAGAAATTTTATGTGGGAGCTCTATGTGGAATAATTCATTTCGAAGCAGAGCCCCTAGTTCTGTTTCTAGTAAAAAGATATGGTTTCTCACCAGTGCTGTGCTTAGGAAAGGGTGCTCACTCTTAGAAATAGGGGATACGGTAGAGTGTCTGTTGAGTGAGGGAAGCCCCTCGGGTCATTCAGATGGAGCCACGGAGATGTGTCTCTCTTTTCAGGACCAAGAAACCTCCTTCCCCAGGGCACTCTCAGCTCAGAGGCTCTCCCCACGGTGGTGCTTTCTAGATGGTGAGTGTCTGTGTATTTCCTGGAGGGCCGGGGGCTGGGGAAAGGCAGGGCAAGACGTCGATGGATGAAGTGGACTCCAATTTTCCAAAGGATTATTCAGAAACCTTATACATGGCTCCATACGATCGTATTTGCATCTCAAACGATGTGGACTTGCTGATGCTGCGACACACCTTCCTGATGTCATCTCCCTCAAAGCAAGTTGGTTAACTCTGGCTGAACCTGTCAGTCAGCATCAAGTCCCTCAAGCCGACATTTCCCTTTGAGTGCCCCCCCATTTCCTGAAACGTGACGAATCCCTGTCTTAAATCGGGGCCATTAGATGGGTTCAGTAACATGGGATGGGTACTTACATGTGTGTCGCTTGCATATTTTAGAACTTTCATGTAGTTTTCGTTAAACCATCATTTCAGTAGGATGCATAAATTTTTATCCAACTGTAGAGAATTTCAGTTGCATTCGTATCTGCTCTGTTGAGCATGATATTGAATGCTTAATAGCTGAGTAATTTTCTGATTGGTTAATGAGTCCATTTTCCATTGCAAGCATTTCTCGCTCCCTAGATTTTGCCCAATCCTACTTTTCTATCCAGTGACCCATATTGAAGTACATTTCTGCGTATATGCTCGCTACTCAGTGTCCCTCTTGTCGATGTGGACATGTGGTTTTCATCATAGACCCCACTCTTGTTTATCTGTGTATATATCTGAGAGGATATAAATGTGGATAAGAGAAGCCAAGAAGTGTGAGTGTGTGGCCAGGTTATGAATATGAGAGCTTGTATCTATATGAAATCTAACCCACATAAATCATGACATAGGTTTTTATTAATGGTTTGTCAACTACCTCTGAAGGTAATTTACACTGTTTTTTTTTCTCCAGCTGTTTTATTCCCTACTGATGAGAAACACAATCACTTGTGTTTCCTGAACCCACAGAGAAACAACTTATATTTAAGAATACTATGAACACTTACATGAATTGTTCTCTATATAGCCTGTTCTATATAGTCTTAGATAAAATTACACTTGTAGAAAATGGTCTTAACCCAGATGAGTTTTACTCTATAAATAGTTTTATTAGAAACCTTTAAAAGATAATTACAGTTGTGATTACACAGAACAAACTAGAGTAAGTCCTTCTTGGGCAGATTTTATTCTCCTGTTGATTTTTGAGGGCAGAGAGAATAGTTGTTTCTTAGCTCATTTCCTTTGGAGAAAAGCTAGTCATTCAATATTTATGATTTTTGAATGGCTATTTGCATTTCGAATTTTTCCCTCTAGTACTATGTGCTTTGTAGAAAATCTATGTATAATATATGGACTCAGATTTAAGCAAAGAGAAACATAATTCTTTTGAATATTAAGATTAATCAGAATAATTTTTTTAAAAAACCAACAGTTTGTAAGATTTTTTTTCTCAAGCCACAGCTGCAGCCCATTCCCTTTTGGGGGGGGCCTGCTTAAATTATATATTTTATATATATATATATATATATATATAAAATTTGAGCATATATATATATATTTTATTTTATTTATTTATTTATTTTTTATTTTTTATTTTTTTTGCTGTTTTGAATTTCTTCCAACATAGCTTAGGGACTCCGATTTAAAGTGAAATGATTCCTTAATACTAGATGAGGTCCCTGCTCTGCCTCTTCAAGCTCTTTTCCAAAATGAGAATCAGTTCGTTGGGAAGTCTGGCTACCTACAGTTTTGTTTTTTTTCTAACTTTATTCACTTACTAAATACATATGGAGTTGCAGCTCTATATAAGGTCCTGCGCTAACATCTGGTGATGTAAAAGAATAAATGAAACCCAAACCCTTAAAGAGGCAATCATCTTAGTCTCATGGTTATCTGTGGAGGTAGTTTCTGTGAGAATAGAAGCAACGTAAATGCACGTAGGGGAAGGGGCAGTGAGTTCTGTCTGGGACCAGGAGGATGGACCGAGCGAGGTTTCACAGAGGAGGTAGCATGTGCTTGGTCCTTAAAACACAAGTAAGATTTCAATAGGCAGATATAATGGAGAAAGACAGGCTAGCTAAACACTAGGATAGCAGCAGCTGAGGCGTACGAGTCCTGAGTTTTTCTTAATAGATTTAGGAACTAGTCAGTAGTCCACATGAGTGGAATGTAAGGTTTTTAATTGACATGGTAGGTCAGAAGGTTGTAAATTGAGCACCAGATCACAGGACACTGAATGCCACACACTTTTTTTTTTCCCTTAGCAACTTCTGCTGATCGCTTTTATCGAATAGACAGATCTCAGGTAAGTTTTCTTGAGCTTACTTGTGAAAGTGAAAAAATCCCAAGTAAATACACTTCATTGGCAGCTAACCTTATACCCTTTTATAACTGAAACAGTCACAGACTTTGGAATGGTACTCCTAGCCTAAGCTATGGGCATTTTATTTGTCATCATGTGTTTTGTGATTTGTGCACTCAAGGTAATAGGACTTGACCTTACAAATGAGTATAGAAGATAACGAGGCTTGTGAATATTATCACCAGCTTGCACTCCACATTTTTATTTACACTGCCACTTTTACTGCTGCCTAGTCAAATTTTATGCCTTTAAACATTTGAGAACTTGAGGGTATATCTAGGCTGCTTAGTTTCAACTCCTCACTTCCCAGAGTTCAGTAATGAGAAAATAAAATTCTTATGCCGAATGATAACAAGTGCTCCCACTCTGGAAATTCTCCTGCGGAGAGTACAGTATGAAACCCAGTGATAAAACCAGTTGTTAACCACGCTACTTAGCCTCGACCAGACCCTGGGGTGTAAGTCCAGGCTCTTGTACGTGCGTACTGGACCAAGTTGCATGCGGATGTCACTTCTTTTAATAGTGTTTGGGAAGAAGAGGAAAGCCCACCTCTGGTTCTACCCAACAGGATCCTGGTCAGCTGGGAATCCACACCAAGGGGCATTCACCCCTCCCCGTTTCCAAGCTCTTGCTATGATGTTGCTTCAAGGAGGGAATTCCACTGGCCAGGCCCTTGAAAATACACTGTGGTCATTTGCTATGTCACAGGATTTCATGACTCCTCAAGACCAAGAATGCTTTGTTTTGTTCTTCTTCAGATGACGGATCTGAGCCTCCTGTCAGTCATCTGACAGACTTCTTTTTCATTCTTAGGAACATTTGCACTTTGTGATGGAGATTTCTCAAGATGAAGTTTTCATCCTGGACCCGGATATGGTGTTGTCGCAGCAGGCGGGGACACCGCCAGGAATGCCTGATCTGGTGGTGGAGCAGGCCTCAGGGTGAGTATGCATCGCCTCGGGTGGTGCGATGGGGAGCTGGCCACAGGGTGACATCAGCGCCTTGTGTGGCTTTGGACGTGACATTTCTAGTGACATCATTCCTTATCTGCAGGGGATCCGTTCCAGGACCCCCGGTGGACGCCTGAAACCACAGATACTACCAAACCCTGTATAGACTGTTTTTTCCTGTACATATATACCTCTGATAAAACTTAATTTATAAATTAGGCACAGTAAGAGATTAACAACAATACCTAATAATAAAACAGAACAATAACACCAATATCCTGTAATAGCAGTTATGTGAATGTGGTCTCTCTCATTAAATAGTATGTTATTAAAAACCATGTCATCATTTCATACTGACCCTGCAAATTTGGTACTGTTATCATCCTAAATTCATGGGTAACAAAATTGATGCTTAGAGGGTTTTGTAACTTTCCCATATTGCACAGAAAACAAATGGAAAAATCGAGATTCTCTCCCAGGTTTTCTGATGCCAGAGCTTATGCATTTAGCCACTGCATTGAACCACCAAAATATTAATAACACTTCTAAGTTATTTCAACAATTTAAAAATATTTATTTAGACTTTTTACATGGCAGGTATTAATGTAAGCCCTTGGGAAACACGAGTACCAACATCAAAGCAGATAAAAAGCTCTGCCCTTTGTGAAGTCTAATGAATTTCAGTGGTTTACTGGTATATGAAGACTAAATAGCTAAAATAAGGCTTTCCCTGGAAAGTATACACACATGCACTCACATAGCATATACAAACCACGCACACACACTCACTCACTATAAACCGACATGCTCACTTGAGTAGCCCTTATGACTGTTCATCCCTCTTCACTGCTTTATGTGACCATCGCTGCTGTTTCTGAGTCTCACCCACGCTGCCAGGGCCAGCTGATATCCATAGTATATACAGAGTGAGTGAGGCATTAAGAGAAGACAGAAGTGGCAGGATGGAACAGATCTGCTGTGTTTCGGAAGCCAGCGATAGTGATCTCGGAGCTGCTCTGGCATGAAGGGAAAGCTGACAGGCGCATAGGGTGGTCCCATGTAACCCTGGGAGTCCCAGAAGGCGCTGGAGAAAAGCACCTTTGCAGTCCATGGACTATAATACTATAAATCCAGCCTGTTAGTTGAGTGGGAAATGTGTGTGATGCAGTGTCCAACTGCAGAACCAGTAGGCACTGGAGGCGAGGTTTCCTCCCACCCCTGCCCATCTGGGCTCTGGTCCTTGATCTGATAAGAGTGAACCCATTCTGTCAAGCTCACCCTGGTCTTTGCCCTCCCTGTCATTCTCCCCATGTCACATAATGGCCCAAAGAAATGGCTTTGCTCTGGGTTAGACCTCTGTTAGCTCCAGCTCCAAAAAGAAAGCAGCCTGAAAAGCCACCGGACCTTGAATCAGTCCCTTTCTTATTTCTCATCAGGGCCCCCTCTGGAAATAAATCAGGAACAGGGAAGCAGTGAAATGGGACGGGCTTTGGTATTTTCTCATCTGCATTTCTGCATCGGGCTCCATGACTTCTGCTGTATGTCACGTTTTAAATGACTTCTGGAAATTCAGTTTTCTCATCTGTAAAGAGGGAAGAATCGTGCAGGTTGGGGGAATGAAATGAAATGATCCATGCGAAGTGCCGTGTTCATACCCAATGAAGATGAATTTCTGTTCCCACGTTTAGAGACAAGAGTCGCTTTGCGAAAGAGTAGAGCGAGCCCTGTGGCTGACTTTGCTAAAATGACTGGTGCCCTTCTCTCTCCCAGAATGTCAGACTGGTGGAACCCTGGCCTACGGAAACGCATGCTGAGTGATAGTGGGCTGGGCATGATAACTCCGCATTACGAGGACTCAGATATGAAAGATCTCAGCCACTCCCGTGTGCTACAGTAAGAGTTCTCTCTCTGTTCTTTTCCTGTGTGCCCCTGTGCTTGCTGGGAGAGGAGTGCGTGGGGCCCTCACCAGTGGGAAGGAGTCTCTTTTCGGTGATGTTCACGCTGTCTCGTGATTGTGTCACCCCCTGGTGTGACATTTTACTCACTTTGCTCACTGTTAGCCGCCTGAACCCCTGGTGGAGCTTCGCTTTTCATGTCTCTTGCTCCGGACCTACACCGAGACCTTTCACGGAGCTCTAGAACTACTTTCTACCTCCCCAGTGTTTGCTTTACTGGAATCCCATGGTGACCAGATGTCCCTGTGTTGGCCGCGTCGTGAAGACATGCATGAGAGTGATCATGAGCAGTGTGGAGGTGACATGGTTTTCGTTTGTGTGACCATCTCCACGTGCCGATAGAGCTGTTTCGTTGCGTCCAGTCCTGAGCCTGTGGACGTGTGCTCTGGGTTATGCTGCCAGGTGGTTTTGTTGGTTAAAGCGGATTCAGTCTCTGCGTAAACAATGCAGCCTTTGTTCATAGATCAGAATAGTAAGTGTGTTTTCTCCTGAGCCCGAATTATGGTCAGAGGTAGGGTGACTGTCAGGAGTTTGCAACAGTGTTGACACATTTGTGCCCTGCGTCCCCTCCGTCCTGTTACTCCTGTCTGATCCTGTAGAGACCACAGGTGCAGGCTGTGGTCACAGCCACCCTCAGTCACACCCACCTTGTGGCATCAAGCCCACCACCCCATCTCAGAGGTTATGCAAGGTCATTGCAACCCATGACATCAGGCTGGGTTCTAGTCCCATCCCAGGCCCTCATCGAATAGGGACACTGGCCTTGTAACCACACTGTCTTATTGTTTTTACGGAATAGCAAGATTACTGAAATTCTGAGAAGCCTAGGGGTCACTGAAAAGGCGAGAAGATGCATTGTTTCTAAAGGAAAGCAGGAAGCAATTTCCGTATGACAAAGGGGAGGAAAATGAGAAATCTGCAGCGAATTATTTCATTGATAAAGGTTGTACTCGGACACTCTGAGGGCACAGGGTGACTTCATTTTAATTGCTTTTCTGTACCACCTCTTATTTTGTTGTGTGAAGAGTGGAAAGGAAAAAAGTGAATTACTATGGATTTTCCCTTTTAATTAAACCATGTTGTTAGTTTCTGATGGCGTTTTGATTGTTTACAATTCAGAGTGTTTCTCCGTTTCTATTTTCTACAGAATTGAGGCTTGTGAACGAGGATCTGTCAGCCACCCATTGATGGCTAAAAAAAAAGTGGTCACCTAGCTGTGGGCAGATTTATTTGAAAATTAGAGTTTTAATTAGCCCCAGAAATAGAAATTAAGCCTAGAGAAACCGGATGAATGTGTTAGTTGTTCTTATATACAAGCTATTTCAGAAAGGAAGAGTATGATCTAAGTCTAGTTGCCTATACCCTCGTTTTTCTATATAGAGCATATTCATGTAAACATCATGACATGTGAAGTGATTATTTCTAAGATGGTAAATATTCTTCCCAAGATTCACAAATAAATGTACTAGTTTGCATAATGGCCAAGTTCTTATGACTCTGTATTAAAATCAGCTCTTATTTTTTTCATTTGGGTTGTATTATCTTTTCAGGGATTTCTCTTCGTTTTTTGTATTGATCTTCCATTGGTAGATATCGGTTTTCCTGGTCATTTATACTACCTTAGCTCTTAAAATACACTGGAGCAGCTGACTCTCTTTAAAAAATGTTATCTGCCAAATCACTTGGAAAACAAACAAAGTAGCATTCAATCATTCACCGCTGGCCTCTGAGTCTTCCCAGCTGAACTCCAGACATTGTGGAATAGAGACAAGCCATCCTCACTGGGCTCTGCCTGAGTCCCTGACTCAGAATATGTGAGCGGAATAAAAATGGTTGTTTTAAATCACCTTTTTAAAAGAGTAAATAATTTACAATAAAGAACATCCTTTTATTTCCTTCAGACGCTGCCTCTGATACAAATAGGTATTGCAGTTATGGAATAGTGCAATTATATATAAATATATAATAATATGTAATGTAATAATGTCAGTAATAGCTGGTATTTATTAATAGAATACCTCCTACTTTGTACCATAGTTAAATAAACTTTCATTCTTTCAACAACTTTTACATCTCACCATTGCTTAGCAAATGCGTAAACTGAGGCTCACAAGGATTAAAACATTCATCTTAGGTCACCCGAGATAACAGGTGTGAAAACTATGGTTTGAGTGAGGGTGGCTTGACTGCCAAACTCCATGCATTTTCAACTGTGCTACACTATCTTCCCGAAGGGCCAGTTCAAACGGAGGGTTCCCAAAACCCCCACTGCCCAAGAAAGATTTATTTTGGCTTGTTTTTCTTTTTTCATTTGCAAAGTGAAAAGTTCTACAATGTAGGGAGACTATGTATGTGCAATATGTATATATGACTATAAATCTAACCCAAAGTAAATATCGTTGAGAATTGATTTTAAGGCAGATATTTTTGCTCTTTAAAAAAAGAGATCGAAACAAAATATAATGATGATAAACATTTATTTAAAATGTATTAACTGTAAATTAAATATACCTAAATCTAAATAAGTACAAAAATTATATGAAAGGTGCTCATGTGCTAACCATCCTGATATATCTTCTTTTTGTTTTGTATTATTTGCATTAAGCCTTTCAATTCATAAACAACATAGACTAGCATAAAAATATATATTGTTTTATGGGCCTTTTTATTTTGTATTATTTTACCTTTGTACTCTCCACCACCAGGATCATACAATGCATACACTTAGGAACTTGCCATTTCATTCAACATCATATTTTAAAAATTTAGGCCAGCCGAGTGGCTCACTTGGTTAAGGGCTCACTCAAGAGTGTGAGCTCTGAATCATCAATAAATCAACAAACAACAAATGCTGGCGAGGCTGTGGGGAAAAGGGAACCTTGGTGCACTGCTGGTGGGACTGCAGGCTGGTGCAGCCATTATGGAAATCAGTATGGAGGCACCTCAAAAATCTGAAAATGGAACTACCTTA
>NW_017731551.1:675160-748636 GCF_001890085.2 Hipposideros armiger | reverse complement strand
TATTTTGTAAAAATCAGTTTATCGGGTATGGCATATTACATCATAAACATACCATAATTTATTTCTCCAGTTTCATATTGATTTCTAATATTTTATTATTTAAGAAATGTAGTGAACTTCCTGCTACATGTTTCCTTCTGTGTTGCAGGATGTATATGTGGTTTTAACTTTACCTGATATTGGAGAATTTATTTTCTCATTAGGAATATTCAAGAATCAGTATGTGAAAAGGGCTTGAAGAGTTACAGTAATATTCTAGGTACAATAGGCATCAGTTTCTTTCAGCTTTAAAAGTCCCAGCCATGTAGAGATAGGAAAAGTTCGATTTTAACATCCTATCCACAATGTTGCGTAACCTACTATATAAAAAAAAAATCAAAAGGGAAATTTTAAATTCTGGGAGGTAAAAATTCTATTTATTAGAATTTGTAGGAAAGACTAAAGTGGTATTCACAGAATGGTTTATGGCTCTGTATTGGTATCAGAAAACTGGTATCTGCCAGTTGAGGAAAATGATTGTGCAAAGAAGCAATCAGTGTGATAAACTGAAAGAATCCCAGAGTAGAGAACAAGGAAACAAAACAAAAATAGTAAAGACACACGTCAATGACAACGAGAATAAAGCAAACTTAATAGATGACAAACCAAGAATAAGATTTTTTAAATGGTTTTTAAAAAAGGTAAATAAGACAGACAGAATTATGAGAAAAGGCATAAGAAAATACATATGGGAAACGGAGAGAACTGTAACTGTGACCCTTTCCCCTTCAAACCCATTTCTGACCAAACCCCCTTAGGTCTCCCCAGGGTTTTCTCATCGTTTTAAACTTTAATTATCAGATCCATCAACCTTCCTCCTGCTTCAGGGAGATGGAGGCAGAAAGAACAAAGAGAAAGAATTAGATTTATGTAATTACTGGGACTTGTTGCGTTATATTATAATTCCATATACAAGAAACATAATTGTTAGGGAAAAATATATGTACATATAATATATAGAGAGAGACCACTTATACCTAGGTGCTCTAGGAGAGGCTATAATTCCAAAGAAAAGTGGACAATGCATATAGGGTCTTCAAAACTTTAGGAGCATAATAAAAAACAATGTCTAAGAATCAGTTTTGAAATAAATTGGTGAGAGATGGTTGTCTCACATTATTACAGCTAGGACCATAGAGAATTTGTCTTTAAGTTAAAAAAAAAACTTTCAGTATCTAAGAAAGTTCTACTTAAAGTAACGTGATTCTGGAAAGAGATTTGCTATTATCACTGATCCTACCACCACAATTAATGACATGAGTATATTTCATTTTTGACAGAAGCTTCATTGACAAGGAAGGAATTCATTAAAATTTTTGCAGGGAGAATCTATTTGAATTCTAAAAAAGACTTTTTTCAACTTAGGATCTATGAGATTTTTTTTTTAAAGGCACTCAATGAAAACTGATGAAACGCAGTGAAAATTCTTCCCAAGTTTTCTTTGCGACTAGGACAGAATTAACTGAGTCAGAATAGTTCAAGGAAAGCAGGTAAAGGAACTGGGAGGTATTCTTTAATTTCTAAATAAGAATAACCTTTTTTAGTTCTTGTATTTTGTGGTTTGTGTGAAACCCCCACATTGACTGAAGGAGAAGCACTTTTTCTTAGTATCCCCAGGACATAAACCTGAAAGAGTGAAGATGAAGGTCACACAGGTAAAAATAGAATATCTTGCCACTAGACTAAGGCACTGGGAGACAGTGTAATGAGTCACCCAAAGGCAGATACTCAATCCAGACATCTGTGTCTAGGCAGGTATCTGTTTCCCGATCAGCTAAGCAGGGCTAATGGGATTTTTATGATAGTCAGAGCATTTCTGTCTCTTACCAAAGATAATGTTGTCAAAAATAGAACTATAATGAGTCTGCTCTGATTTATAATCTCATTGGGATTCCAAGAAACAGGCTGAGCCATTCGTTCAATCATTCATTTATTCAGCAAATAAATATTGAGCACCTTCTAGGTAGGAACAATATATATATCTAGGCACTGAAGAAATAAAACTAAATGAATAATTATTATCCTTGAACAGCTCATGTTCAAAAGGGAACTATTACATAAACCAATTATTCTATCTTCTTCTGATAAGTGCTGTAATGGATATGTGTATAGAGTGTTCTGGAAGCAAGAGGAAAGAGAATTTGAAGCTTCCTCAACATTTCACTTTTTTATTTTATTTTATTTCTTGGGAACATTTCTTTAGGTACAATGATCAAGCAAGCATTTCAGTGAGCGATGTCAGTTTTTAAATATTATATTGAGCTTTTGTTGTTGTTTTAATTCAATTTATGCAAACAAAAAGAAAAAAGACAAAACAATTCATGCATTTCTCCCACCCCTTACCCGCTGCCTCTGGCGACCACCAATCTGTTCTCTGTGTCTATGAGCTTGCTTTTTTTTTTTTAACATATGTATAAGAGTCCACATATAAGAGAAATCATACAGTATTTGTCTTTCTCTGTCTGATTTATCTCAGCATGATGTCCTCAAGTTCCATCCACGTTGTCGCAAATAACACTTAGGTTGTTTCCATATCTTCGTTATTGTAAATAATGCTGTCATGAACATAGGGGTGCGTACGTCTTTTCAAATTAATGTTTTGGATTTCTTCAGATAAATACCTAAAAGTGGAATTGCTGGGTCATAACATAGTGCTATTTTTAATTTTTTGGTGGAACCTCCATCTACAGTGGCTGCACCAGTTTACATTCCACAAAACAGTGCACAAGTTTTCCCTTTTCTCCACATCCTTGCCAATACTTGCAATTCCTTGTCTTTTTGATGACAGCCATTCTAACAGGTGTGAGGTGATATCTCATTGTGTTTTTGATTTGCATTTCCCTGATGATTAGTGATGGAGAGCACTTCATGAACTGTTAGCCATCTATATGTCTTCTTTGGAAAAATGTTTATTCAGATCTCCTGCCCATCTTATAATCGAGTTGTTCAGGGTTTTTTTGTATTGAGTTCTGTGAGTTCTTTATATATTTTGGATGTTTGCACTTATCAGATATGTGAATTGCAAATATTTTCTCCCATTCAGCAGGTTACCTTTTCGTTCTGATGATGGTTTCCTTTGCTGTGCAGAAGCTTTTTGGTTTGATGTCTGTTTTCGCTTTTGTTCCTTTTGGCTTTGGTGTCAGATTCAAAAAAACCATCGCCAAGACCTATGTCAAGGAGCTTGCCAGCTATGTTTTTGTCTAGAAGTCTTATGGTTTCAGGTCTTACATTCAAGTCTTTAGCCCATTTTAAGTTGATTTTTGTGTGTGGTGTAAGATAGTGGTCCGGTGTCATTGTTTTGCATGCGGCTGCCCAGTTTTCCCAACACCATTTATTGAAGAGACTGTCCTTTCCTCAATATATCCTTGGCTCCTTTGTCATAAGTTATTGACCATACATGCATGAGTTTATTTCTGGGCTCTCTTTTCTAATCCATTGATCGATATATCTGTTTTTATGTCACTATCACACTGTTGTAATTACTATAGCTTTGTAATATTTTGAATCATCGGGAAAGTCATGGCATACTTTTCTATGTTTTTCAATGCAAAAATGCATCATGATTTTCCTGATGACCCAATAGTTTGAAATCAGGAAGCAATGCCTCCAGCTAGCTTTGTTCTTCTCTCTCAAGAATGCCTTGGCTTTAAAAATGTGTGTGTGTATCCAAAGTAATCTAAAAGAGGCAGTAGAACACAATGACCATGTGATATATAGATGATGTATTACAGAATTGTACACCTGAAACCTATGTAACTTTACTAACCACTGTCACCCCAATAAACTTTAATACAAATAAATAAATAAATAAAATAAAATGAAGTGGTACAAATTCACATTTAATATAGTATACGATACATTCAGTGATACATTTAGCTACTATAAGCTTTACAACGTACAATTTATTCAAATGGCTAAACTGGTCAGTGGTTAAGGGGACAGTTATGTGCCAGAAAGATATTTTTCAGCATAGTTTAATGAAAATATAAAAGCTCTTTGTCCAAATGAGAACCATCTTCATTATGTACTTGGTTTTGCTTTTTTTTTAAAGGCCACTGAAACGGATAAAATGATCTGAACGTGATAGAGGCACATAGGCGCACAGCCAGGGCCCCTTCACGTGGCAGTAACAGTGCATTTCACATTAACTCACGGGTCAGGTCTGCAAATGATTTCATGGCATTGCTTTGGCTGGAGCAGCAGTTTTAGGCAGCGCGCAGATAAACATGGGGATGTGACATGGGAAGCAATGACCTTATGCAACCTTAATGATGGCCGAATATTATCAAATGAAAACTAAAATAAAAGCACTCGATAGTAGAAAACACTTGTGAAGCTAGAGCTCCACGTAATGTGTTACTTTATAAAAATTTTTTAATCACGTTAGCATAGTTTTTAACATTATTATGAAGTAATGTTAATTCTTTGCATTAACAGACATTTGAAAAAAGAAAACAGTCAAACATGCCATGTGGTGGTCTAAAAATCATATACACACACACACACACACACACACACACATATATATATATAATGTATATTATATATATATATATATACACACACACACACACATATATGTATGTAAATGGTGTCACTCAATACTTGCTAAAATGAATGCAAAGCTTACAGAATCTAACATCTTATACTGCAATATTTGTTATGGAAACAAGAGGAAATAGAATTTGCTGCTTCCTCCACATCTCACTTTTTTCCTTTTTTTATGGAAAGGAGGAGTATTTAAAGAACTAATGAAAAATATTAGCCTCAAAAAAAAGAAAAGCTTTTTAAGGGTTCTATGCTTATTTAACCTTTGCCCATGAGCAAATAAGTACCTGATTTTCATCATTATATAACCAGAAATGCACCTCAAATAATGAATGACATCAATGATAGTTTAGCATCACTACTATATGTGTGCTTAAGGAAGTTTGTAGAACTGGCAAGTTATTTAGAGAGATCCAAAACTCGTAATAATACATTAAACTGAAAAATTGCCCTTTTTTTTTGTAATCTGTAATTCTGAACCTCCATATCAAGAAGATAGTCCTGAAACCTCCCCCCTTCCAAAACCTTAGAAGGTTCTGATCTGAACGTAGGAGCACTTGCTTCATTCCGTCTTGTCTTCAGCTATCTCCTTTCCCCAATTTCCCCTTGGAACATTAGGTGGTGGCCTGACTCGAATAAAAAAGATAATTGTGCCTATTGTCAAAGTTCCAAGTTCGCCACAGGAAGACAGACTATTGACAGTGATTTGGGTTGTGGAAATATCCTTCAAACATCACAATCAGATAAGAGGGAGAAAATTAATCTTCTTAGTGGGGTGCAGGTTTCGCTGGGATATATCTTAGAGATGATATCAGGACTGTCAGGATAGAGACAGCCCCTTGCATCTGTTTTACTAAGGTAGTTGGCTCCCATCCCTACTTACCTCTGACTGGTCCAAATCTTGTTCTCCGCGGCTTATCACTCGGGCTAGAAAAACTGCATTATAACTGATATGTATCTTCCTTTTCTTTTTTTTTTTTTCTCCCTGCCTTACCTCAAGTTGTTACCCTCTCTATTTAGCCAAGAGCATGGTAATAGTCTATTTCTTTATGTGCATAAAATATTTAATAAGAGTTCTTTTTCTGTTCTTTATATATGTGCCCCTCAAACAGTTACGCATACCGGGGCCCTCAAGCTTCTGTTGGATATGGAGTTCCATTTCCATTTCCAAGTTTAGTTATTGGCAGAGCCAGAATAGAATTCTTTATGTGCCAGCTCTTATTTTGGCCCATATTGGGAAGAAAAAAAAAACGGACTAAGGTAAACATACTCTGATATTAAACATCCATTTTATTGAAAATGATGCCAAGAAATTCCGCCCCTCCATTTTCCGGAGCTCCAAGTTTTGCCAACGATTACAGCATGAGGAAATGTTATTACTGTGAAGTGGCTCACTTTGCTCATGTGTACAAGATGGTGGCCTTACCTACTCACACTTCGGGACTATTGTGAATGTGAAGGGAAGTTGACTGGATGCTTCTTTAAAGTATGTGAGCTTTTTGGAAGGAAAACTGGATTGCTCGTTCCGTATCCACAGCACTTGGCACCATAGCCAGTAAGTATATCAGGCACTTAATAAGGCAGCTTGTTGGATAAATGTAGGAATGGTGAATGTTAGAGAAATTGTGCTCCATCAAACCCAAATAGAACGTCTGTTTGTAGTGCTGTAGGTAACCCAGTGCTAATCCCATAGCCGTTGGCACAAAACGATGTATAAAATGTTAAACAGCTTTGTTAGGCTGTGGAATCCATTTACATCTTTCAAATTTTAATAAGGATCTGTTTGATCCAGGGAATTCACATATTAAAATCTTGAAGCTGCACCGAATCGCTGGCTCAGAGAGATGTTTCTGGTTTACAAATGAGTCAGTAAAAGTGACTGCGATGGGTGTGAGAAGTAGTAGGCGCTGTCCGTGAGCAAGGTGGTGGGGTGGGGTCGGGAGGAAGAACCCTCCCATGTCCTGTCTCTGGATTATTTCGGCTATGTCAGTGACATTTAGTCCTCGAAGAGGCGTTAGATGTCCTTTGGATGGAGGGGAAGAACTGTGGCATGTGGGGAACCATACACCATCCAAATTTTAGGGAGGGAACAAAATGCTAGGACCTCCTAGGGATTCTCGACCGAAGGAGACCTGGCAAAGCCAAGGCACCAGGAAGCATGGAGTCCATATGTGCAGAAAAGTCCTTTTCCTGAGTCAGCGAACAGGCAGAGGCCATGGAAATGGGCCTCTCAGGGGCTTACTGGAGTCTTCTTTAAAAGCAAAACAAAGGGGGTTTCTCATTCCTTCTGATGCACTCTGCTTTGGGACATTAAGGAAAGCTAGTAGGAAGGCGACAGAGTCTTTTGTGACAAAACCACTTAAGCCCCATTCTACAACCGGAAAAATGACACCTTCATCCCCCTCTTCACTCAGAAGTTAGAGAGAGGAGTGTGAAGCCCGTAGAGGAATGGGAGTTGCCCTTGTTTTCCGTGGCTGTGCTAGAAAAGTGAGGGCTTGGGTGCTTGGCCTTTTTTGTATCCTCTGGGGGCAGCCATGTGCTGATGGCGCAGTCACTGTGCCATTCATTTTTGTGCACTTGAGCCTCTCATCCCTTGAACCAGTCACTGGATCTTTCTTAAGGGCCTCGTGGTGACAGCTTGACACTGAAATCTCATTAGTTGGGTAAATGGAGTAGAGACATAGAGTAAATTGGATGGGATCCAAGCTAAAACAAATTGGCGTAGATGTCTGGGATGTTAGTCCTACAAAATGATGGCATGTCCCCTCGAGGGCCCAGTTTCTAAGCATTGGGATTAAAATTCCATCAAGAGGGCCCCAGAGCATGCTGGGAAAATGTCCATGCTATTAGGAAAGGGGCACAGATTCTAAAGATTCGAACAGTGATTTTTGTCCTTCCTTTTTGAAAGGGGAAGCATTCAAAGTTAAGTCCACTGTCCTGTCATTCTGAGCGGATGCCACCCACGTACCTCGGGGCACATGCAGTGGACATGGACACGTCACTGGGCTTCCACAGCTCATTTTAGCAACAGGAGAGATGGTGGGACACAACTTCTCCTTCCCTTAGATTGTCACTTTGGAAGTAAGGCTGCCTGTCAGGATCTGAGCTAAATATTTGTTTTTAATTCTAACAATCAAAAAAGAGAGACAAAGCCATAGTTTGTCCTGAATGTGGCTTTCATACATCTACCTGCGACGTGAAGCATTCTGCATATAAGTCCTTCCTTCTGACCGCTGTTCCTGGGCCTAACCTTTCCAAGGCTGTCCTCGTCCCCTGTCCTTCCTCTGAAGGTCACTGAGGAAACAGCTCATTACTGCCTCACCTCTTTTCCTCCTGCCAACCTCCACAGAGCCGGGCAGAGGCCCCGGGAGCACAGGTGAGGAAGTGCTGGGGACAGCAAGGCGGTCCTAGTGGGTCTCTGTGTCCTGCCCTTCTGCTCCTCGTCCATTTTACCCCCTTCTTCAGAGTCCAGGGATTTCAGTGTCCAAAGGTCTGCTGCAAGGTTTCAGGAGCTTCCTGACAACTTGCTGTCTAAGAACTCACCTACAAAATCATCTGTTAATCCTTTTGCTTTTTTCTCAACTTCCCACCAAAACTCTTAGTTTCTTCAGTGTGCCTGCCTTAGACAAGCAATTTGATGAAATCGATTTAAAGTATAAATGATAATTAGATAATTTTGAAATCCTTCCAAAAATATTTGCACATTTCAGGCTGGAGGGACGTTGACCAGTAATCACTGGTTGTGCTCAGGAGCGGGGTCAGGGATGCGAAGAGGATGCCTTTTGTGCCATTAGAAATGGGGGGTGGGGGTGGTTGGGGATTATATAGAGTGTGGAACTTCTCTCAAGAACCTCTGGGGAGCCCTGAACCCACAGCCCTAAGGAGACTGGGACACGAAACAATTCTACATCATGAAGAAACTACTTGTTTGGAATACAAGAACATGGGGATGACCTTTCCCCTTTTCCTACGTATTCTGGCTCTTGTATTAATCATCAAGTGTAAGAGCAACAACCACTACACACAGTGCTTTCCAGTTTTGTCCAATACCCCGTGTGATGCACGGCTCACTCCGCCACCTCCTGAGAATTTCCTTGAAGGAGGGATGAAATGTTATCAGTGCAGTATCTCCCACCACTCCTGGCATGGAGTCAGCACACAGCAGAGCTCAATAATCAAACACCAAATGAATCGAATTAGCCTCTAAGGTAGAGTCTGGGGAGCCCATTTTCACGTCTTTTCTCAATATTACTATGATTTACTTGTATTCATTTATTGTTTGTCAGAATATGATGAGATGTATTGTTTTACTCTTTCCTCCTTTACTGTTTTTGCTCGTTTATAATACATGACTCAGAAACCATCCTTCCCTTAGATGCAGAAGAATTGAGAGGAGACAGACACTTCAGATTCTGCTTCCCAGGCCAGTGTCTTGACCATGAATTCCTTCTTCCAAGAAGTGGCTGAGGTGGGAGGAGATGTTGATAGAAAAACTTCAGGGATATATTCCTTATCTTCAGGAAAAGTGCCAAAGCAGCTCCCAATTCCGCCCTTTTTTTTTCTTCCATTTTTCTAAAGCAGGATTCAGGAGCCCTTACTCAATTTCATAAAAGCACTGAGCTGTGGGTAAACCCTTACTCAGTCATCTTGGCCCACAAAGTAGGTATTGCATATCTTGAATCATGCAATGTAGGAGATGACCTTTTGTATAAGTTTCTTGTGTTGACACTAAATATGGGACTCACGTGATTTGCTTTTACAACCCGGAGCCTTGTGTTTCCATGTATGTGTTAAGAAAAAAAAGCCCACATTTACAAAACTCCAGATGGATTGTGTCTCAACAGGAGCTGTTGGCCAGGGCTCCCAGAGTCACCAGGATAAAGCCAGCAGCTCAGCTTTTTCTAAAGGGTTCTCCCAATTGGCTTTCTGCGTTGGATGCTAGAATAATAACATGTCTGTTCTATTCTTTTACTCCCTTTCTAGTACTAAAGCAGGCAGCTATATTTCAAATACTTATTTCTAATGTGAGGCATCACATCTTTAATTTCGGCATGACCGTATAGTGTCTAAAATACATTTTATTTTATGTCTCCTAAATGCTAAAATATTCCCCAGCAGTGTTCATATTTTAGGTAGTAAGAAAAAGTGGGATGCTCAAGTTTTCATGTTGAGTGAACTTGTTAAGTATTAGTTTCTTCAACGTCGTCTCTTTAATCTATTATTTTCCTATGTCCACCGCCCACTTCAGCCCCTTTCTGCTCCTCTTTACCCACACAGTTCTGACTCCTTCCCCCTCATTTTGTTGCAGTTCTTAGCGATGAACAGTAGGTGGCAGTAAAATTTCAAGCTCAAAGGGCAGTTCACCCTTAGCAAACTGATTAAGGAGTGTGTGCAGGAGACATTGAATTGTATAAGCTAGTGGTAAAACAGAGGTATTTTCGAAAGGCCAAATATAACTAAACACAGCTTATTTAAAAAAAACACAAGATGTTTCAAGTATAGCTCACGCGGGGATCCTCAGGGCAGATATTTGGGTAGGAGAGTCTTAAAGAATAGGAAATTAGGAGAAGGAAGGGAATTAGTGGACATTGACATCAAATGACGCACTCACAAGCAACCTTTCTTATTTGAGTTCTGGGACTTATTTCTTTACCTCCGCACAAATGCCCATCTCCCGTTCCTTCCTTCGATTTTGCTCTTTCTACAGCCCTCCCCTCTGTTGGTGGTGAATGTTACCTTTGAGGCTATTTGGCAGCCCCTGAATGGGTTTGTGGCCACTTGAACAGAGAATGTGTTTGTCTTTCTCTCGTTTCAATGCCACTTTGTGTGGCTGCTGTAACTTTCATCTCTCTCGCTCTCATTCTCGCCTGTACTCTCTTTTACTGTATGTGCTTTGTGCATTGTCTTCACAGCAATATTCATAATTAGAGGGAGGGAAAGCAAACAAAGAGAAGATTGTATAGTTAATGGGGATTCTCAGTGCTAAGGGGTATGGGGTTCTAGTGTCCCTAGTTAGAGATGCTTTGGGGCTAGAGTAATGGTGGTAAAGATGTCACCTAGATCTATGATCTCACTATTTCTCCCTCAAGCCCCTCAAAATAATATCATCGGCTGGACATAGCAGTCCTCTAGCAGCACACACTCTTGAGGGTAACTCAAGGGAGAAAAGTTACTGTCCAGAAATAATCATCTACAGCCATGCTTTCAAATCACATTAAGTCTTGCTTTGGCTCACTTGATTTCAATGAAAATTCTTCATCCACCAACAGGAAATAAATTGGACGTGTGTAGCATCATCCCTTCAAGGTAAACGAGAGAACACCCAAGGCGGTGTTTCTAAAACAGTGCTGGCCCCCTTGAAATGTGCCTGGGAGGGGTGCCCAGCTGGGAAGTCAGTTTCCATGTGGGCCATTTCTCGGGAGTTTGTTAACAGTCCACCAACAATAATGGTTGGGAACAGAGTCTAACCTGGGTGATTTTGCCCAGACTGGAATGTTCCTACTGTTTTTTCAGTAGGAAAATGCACTTTAGGATGTGATAGGAGGCTGTGTTGCAGAGATTGGATTCTACCAAAGTGTGTGGGAGGTGGATGAGCCCAGGCAACTCGCACAGCTGTGGTCAGGAGAGAAATGACAGTAGAATGACAAAGGAGAGAGGACAGGAACGCTCTGAGCTGATATAAAGCTGAACTCCAGAGGCCTCTGTCTCTCCCTGCGGAGGATGGAAGATCGCCCCATGCTTGGAGGGAGGAGTGTTTTTGCTGTAGTCCTCACCCCAAAAGCTGGAGGACAGAGAGGAAAGGCAGGCAGGAAAACTAGTGAAACGCATGGAGAAGGAGAGTTGCTTTCAAGTGCGTGCTGCTTTGTTCCCCAGTGAGGGCTTCGCAGCCACGGAAAGCTGCTTTGCGGTGTGCCTAGCGGAGTGTGGAGATACCACAGCCTCTGGCTCCCTGTGGCGTTCCTCCTTTGTTTTCTCTCTAATTCCATGATGGGGTCGGCCAGGTAGTAAAGGGCCCCGGCTCCTCCAGCCAGGCCTGTGAGTTGGTAGGAATCTCTGAGCGCTCTCCTCCCCCACCTACAGTTTTAGAGAAATCCTCTTTTGCTGAGTATTTTCAGAATATGAATCCCGGCTCTTGTGCCAGTTCCGACTGGGCTCGAAACCTGTCCTGTGTGTTTATTCCAAGCTCACCTCCATGTGGCGACTCCATCCTTTGGCCAGCTCCCCACCAGGTGATGGTTTAGAAATACTAAGTAGAGGGTACATGTGTTGGGGACACCGGAAAGGGAGATAGACATTCATTTGTGGGGGTGGTTCTCTCCAGAAAGTAATAGAGCCGTGTAGACAGGTTCCCAGTAGCCATCTAATGAATCCTTCATCTTTAGGAAAGGCTATCTACAATGGATATTCTATTGACCTCCTCCAAGGAAGGAAATGATATAGACATTCGAAGGGAGGGAGTCAAGGATGCTACTGAATTAAAACCATGAGATGAAAAGAAAAGCAAAATAAAGAGAGAAACTTACCAAAAAAATCTGTGTTTGAAGCAGTCAGCATCAGGCATGACTGCAAGGTCTTTATTTTAAGAATTCAAGGGACGTTTGCTTGTGGATGCATGCTATGGCTGTTCCAGTTTCAGCGTGGAAATAGTATGATCATTTTGCCCGTTAAGTCACATAATTCCCCATCGAAAAGTCGTGTCCTGTGTTCCTGGAGCGCCCCTCGTTTTCGAGTTCCCATGTGTACCCTAGTTCGAGAAGTGCAGCCTGCGGAGAGAAACATGGATAGTCTACTACTCAGGGTTAACATCGGCAAGCAGACTTTTACCAGCAAATCTTCAAATCAAAATGCATAGAAAAGTAAATCAAAATGAAAAAAGGCGAAACGCTTCCACAAAGCTTAAATGAATGAATAAATAAATGGATCGTTTTTAAGTATGTTTTAACTGTTAGTCTCCTTCTCTTCCCCAGTACAGCGGTGACAGTAGAAAAAGCCCTCAGGTTTTCTCTATAAACGCAGTAATGTGAAGAATCTGGGCGAATCTTTATTCTTTCTCTCTACTGTAGTTTTAGAACTATTTCTTGACCGTGCTATTTCTTCTTTAAGTTTCTGTTCACAGAAGGCTCTATTTCCATCCTTTATTCCTTCCTCCCTTTATATCTTCTTTATTTCTTCCTTCTCTTTGTCCATTTCTAAATTTCTCAGACATCGGTTAATACTCTTTACCTGCTTCATGACGTCATCTTTTTAGTATGGTTCCAGGCTCCGTTTGTCGGCACATCCTTGTCTTGCTTCCGTCTTGGGGTGTTTTTGTGTAGATATCACGCTGGTTCCTTTTTTGTCCATTTCCCATATCTGCATTGGGTAAAGTGTTTCGGAACAGTCAGGTTGGGATGGAGAGAGTGGGTTGGTGTGTTTCCGAAAGTTTGACTTTGCGTCTGCTGGCTTAAACTCTTTCTTAGCACTCAATCGGAGTTCGGTTCTAGTTCTGACTAGCAGGACTCAGGGCTCCAAATAGAAGGCTTTCTGTCAGTGGGTTTTGTGGTACGCGATGCAGCTCGTGTCTCTTAAGTTGACTTAGATCGAAACACTGTCTCTCTGTCTCGCTGAAACTTGGTCCGGTTTTCCTAGACTTGGTAGCTGTCCTTTGTATATGATGACTCTGGTGTACATGCACCTCCTAGTTTAGTCAGAAACGATGTGCCCTTTACTGATTCTCATTCTCTCTGTTATTTCCCATGAATTTCAAAAATAATTGAAGCGCAGAGAAATGAATGTGGAAATCCGCAATCATAGTCTGTAACATATCTTCAGCCTTTGTTCTTGCTTTGTTTGTAGTCTGCTCTCCAGAGCTTGCCTGTTCCAAAGCACAAATAAGAGTGGGTGACCTCTCTGCTTCAGAATTTTGCTCCATTTAGCTTAGATGGTGAATGACAAGTTCGGCTGGGAGGTGGCCCCTCACGCCCTGTACGGCCCCTACCTCTCGTATCTCTAGGCCTAACCTTTATTACTCGTTTACATTTTAGCAACACTGAATTACTTGTATACCTGATAACATATTATGAAATCTCATATCTGCCCTCCGTTTCACATGCCTGTTGCTTCTCCCAGGAATTCTCCTCCTTTCTTACTTACCTGCTAAGCTCCTACTTACCCTGCAAAGCCCAGCTCAGAGGGCTTTTGCTTTCTAAGCCATCTTTCTCCCTTTTGGAGCAGAATTGGTCTCCCTCTCGTCAATGCTACTTCTTTACTCCATATATATACATACACACACGCACATATATAAATATATATAGAGAGATATAGATCAATACATTGTTTTCATTTAATCATAATCATTTATTTACATATTTCTTTCTCTAACAGATTATGAGTTCCTTGAAACCGATTATTTTGTTCATCTTGGCATCCCCATCCCTGGACACAGGGCCTGGTCCTTAATAGGGTCTCAAGTAATAATTATTACTCAGATTTGAATCAACACAAATTGAAAAATTCAGACCTGAATAATAATTATTCAGGTTTGATCAACTAAAAGGAAGATTTTAAAATGCAAGACGTGAGTTTGGTTTTTATTGTTTTACTCTGCTGAATTTGAATGAAATGGAAATAAAAATGTAAACATGAACCCAAACAAATCAAAGAATGCAAAATAAACTATAAGATTCTGTAGGCCATAATAAAAGATGAGTGGCAAGGAAAGACGTGATGAGGAAGTATCCTGGAGTTACTGAACGCTCATCAGAGTTTACATTGTGAGGTCAGATGCTATCTCCAAGACAAAGTGTCTATGGAGGAGAAATAAACATTCTCGGACAAAACACCAGCCTTTCAGGTGCGGTGGGGAGAGGAGGCCGCGAGCTTTCATGGGTCCCTTAGTCGTCAGTTTGAGGAAGATTATCTGTTCCTGGGACTCAACCCCTCTGTTTTAAAAATAACTTCTATTGCTGATTTCACAATATTTCTTCCCTGCTAAGTTCTGTAAAACTTCTGCCCATTTCCAGGCGTAATGTATGATGTACATGTCTTGGTTGTATAATTTAGTGACTCGTTAGAGTGAAAGGTGAAATACTGAGTGAGGATTGAAATACTCCATATGTCTTGAAATTCCACAAATGCAGGCGTGTGGGAGACATTCAGCACAGAAACTCAACGTGACTAACCCTCCGAAAACACTCTGAAATCGATAGCCCTTCCCCACCGCCTGGACTTACCGCAGACTGCATCCCCTTGGGACATGAACGGAGCCATCTGGAATTTTTCAGATTTAATATTAGTGCTTCGCCTTCACAAAAAGGCAAACCCCCAACCCCCCAACCCCCGACCTGAGACACTGAGCCGTTCATTGGCCTGAGTTTTTCTTCGTTTCTGTAACTGTGACAAATTAATTGCAAGCAATCCAAGACATGTTTTTGCTTACTTCCCATCAGAAAGCATCAGGGGTAAAGAACTTTCCTTATTGCTGACTTTTTTTTATGCCATGGGCAGCTTAAGAAATTATATTGTCTCAATATATGTTTTTCTTTAGACTCACCTGCCAATCCTATTTTACCTCTATTCAACACCGTCTCTCTCCTCTTTTATTTTCCTAATCGTATATAGGCCGATGGTGGGTATCTCCATTGCTGGGTACATTAGTTGTCTTTGGCCTTGACAGTGCCCACACTGTCACCAACCTGGAGCTTCAGGGTCATTCCCATGGCTCTTGCCTCACAGCTGGCCTAGGAGCTGACCAACTTGTCTTGAAGGTAGCTTGAAGGTGCCATGATGATTTTCTGAGGCGGTCCTGAATGTGTCTGAATCTGAAGACCAGGGTAGGGGTGCTACAATGTATTCAACACATTTTAATCAGGGGCCCACTATGTTTGAAATAAGATAGGGTCCTAGTTTTCAAGGAGGTCACAACCTAGTGGCGAAGACCAGCGTGGGAACAGTATGAAACAAGAACACCAAGAAGACAGGTCAGACCCATCCAGAGGCCAAGTGGCATTTCTCGAGCAGCTGACTCCGCAGTGATGACTTAGGATGATGTCACATTCCCCCTTACTGCTCCCTCTACCCATCTCCCAGATGCCAGTTTTCTCCTCACCAAATCTTGGGACCTTCTGTCATTTTCACACACAAAAGTTGACTTGAAGAGACCTGTAAGGTTAAATGATGAGACACTTTATCACTGATGACACTATTGTGTCTTTATACTTGACTCTTCACTCACATTATGGACAAAAATATCACTAGTCAGTAGATAAAGTAAAGCAGTGTCAAGGATCCCAAACTAGCTAAAATTTTCCTTAAACTTCTATGCGTCCACTGAATCATTCTTTCTCCAACATTTGTCATCACGTCGCATAAATATAGTGACAATATTAATGGGTAGCTTTATTACCAAACTCTTGCATTTGCTTTTGGTCACCTCCCTGCTGGGAGTGCTGGGAAGCTGATTGTTTAGAGGGGAGGACTCCTCCCAACCGATTTCTTTCTTTTTCCTTCAAGATTCTAACACCTCTGAATCCAGTATCACATGTCTCTCTTTCTCCCCAGAAAAGAAAGAGTTAGTAGTCAAGATTGTATAGTTCAAGCTTGAGGGGACTTCACCCACGTAACCATGTTTGTGTTGCTCAGAGTAACTCAATTAGTAGTCAACTGAGAAAGAAAAGTTTTTATTGTGAAAGGAGTTCATACGATGTTCCATTGCTATTTGACTATCATGATTAGAGCTGAACCTCAAATAGCATGCACAAGTCATTGATTTATAAAAGTTCTGTGGGACCCCAATGGTTGCCCTCTTTCCTTATGCTGATTCTCACAGGTTTAGAGACATACAGCCAGAAATAGAAGGTCAATGTCATTCAAACATTAAATGCCACAAAGAGTGGAAACAAAAGACAACAATGATAACGGTACCTGCCATTTTTTTTACACCTGTCTCATATTTTTTATGGTCTGAATAGATTTCTTTTCACTATGGACGCTCAGCCTAGTGCTTATTTACTTCTCTGGCAGTTTTTCTTTGGAGGCCTGGCCTTGAGCACTTAGTGACACTCTAATATCACAGGATTTCATCTATTACACATTTCTATGAGTTCTCTTTTTTGAATGTGATAAAGCCAGACTTAACTAAGTTTGTACAGTCCTGTAACACCACGCAGTAGAGATTTTAGTGACGTCTGCCACTCAACCAATCCAGGTAAGCTTTGGGAGTTATTAATTGGAATATTCCATGCAATCAACCATTAATTACACTGTCTATTCTACTGAATTTCTAGTTAACTGAATTTTGGGGATTAATTTCTATGAGGTTATTTTTGATCATTGTTGTACTTTTAATTATCAGTATTATTTACAAAAGATTTATCATGCTTATTATCTCATTTTAGGTCACCAGTCTCTTCAGAAGATCACGGTAAGAATCTGTCTTGTACTAATTCAGGATTAAAATTTGAGCTCTGGTCCTTGCATTTCATTGTTGGGGGGAAGAATTATTTAAGAAAATGTGTCTGAAGTGTTTGCCTTGTATTTTGTTTTTAGTGTAAAATATCAAGCACTTTTAAAATCTTAATTCAACATAGCTAAATTTAATGTCTTGTATTTCTTCAAATACATTACAGTCATTTTGATTGACAAATATGAAAGCTGAATATATTCTGCCTGATTGCTGTCCCATCACCAGTCACTTTTTGTGACTTTGGGCGAGCCATATACCTTCTCTGAATCACAGACATTTTAAAATGGGGGTTTGTAATAGACATTCCCAAAAGTCCCTTCCAGTGTGGACATTGGGATTTGCACAGGGCGTTAGGTGTCTGAAATGAGTCTAATTGGTAAGTGCTATGAGTTGTTACCCAGCCTAGGTAAGTTATTTGCATTTTAAGGAACAGCTGTTTTATTCAAAGGCTAAAATGTATGATTTTGTCACATCTACCCTTGGTAGTTGTTTATTTATTCAATAAGTCATTAAAAAATGTTCAATAAGTGTCTACCATGGGTCAGCTATGCTATAGAATCGTGTTATACAAACACGCTATTGTGGTGTATGACACAGAACGTTTCCCCTCAAGGAGCATTATGGGTCTAGTGGGGAAGGGGATGGTAGGCTGACACACACCTACTGCAAAACAAAGTGAAATTCCATGAATTCTTATCAAAGAGGCGTAAACTAGACCTCTAAGAGTGCTACTGGCTTTCTTCATGCATTCCCTAATTTAGCTAAGGGTTCCATTTCCATTCAGCCAGCCAAGTAAAAAAACATGAAAGCTACCTGAAGCATTCCTCCTCATTCCTTGTTTCTACCTGGTCCCTCTGTTTTTTTATATTTCTTTTATCTCTAGTCTCTTTTCCACCCCCATTGCTTTAGCGTAGGGCCTCTCCATGTCTTCACTTGGACTTCTGAAAATGTCTTTTA
This sequence comes from Hipposideros armiger, assembly GCF_001890085.2. NCBI lineage: Eukaryota > Metazoa > Chordata > Mammalia > Chiroptera > Hipposideridae > Hipposideros > Hipposideros armiger. The sequence goes on along the minus strand of NW_017731551.1, from coordinate 730,650 downwards.
CTGATAATCATACCTCTCTAGATTTCCTTCCTCTAGTTCACTGCATGCCAAGATAGCATGAAACTGATGGTTCCATAGTAAGTATCTACTCCCATTGCCCGAAGGAAGAAATCATGTCAATAGAGCAATGGATTGTATTCACCTTTCCACTATTGTATTTTAATGTGAAATGGAAAGTCCTAAATGATGGAATCTTTGTCTTCCTCTACTGCTTATCACTTCTTTTGGCATCTTTTCCCTTCTATCCATGCTTTCTACTCTAGCAATTCAACATTACATCTAGGCAGTCGACCCCCTAGTGATATCCTACTATTGTGTGCTGGTTTGCGTATCGGTGTTGGTATGACTAGGTTTTTTTATTGCATGCTTAGAGGTCTTTGGGCTTCTAGACTCAAATGATAAACTAAAAACGTGTGTTTGGTTTTTATGTTGAACTCAGGTTCCCCTTAATGACCTTTGTTTGCTTTTGTCTTCTGATCAATAAGCACTTATCCCCCATTCTGAAAATGGAAGGGGACTTCTGAATTACAATTCTCTGGTCCTCTAGGATTTCTTAAGGGGCCATGAGCTATCAGTGAGCATATGTCAGTGACGCTGGAAGTCCTGCAAGGTGACTCCCACCAGAAAGACCTGCTCAGCCCTTACAGCATTTCAGAATTCGTTATCTTAAGAACTGTATTTGTAATTAGTTGAAGAAACATTATCCAAGTTAGAAGGCTTTTATATTTGCATGGCTTGAAAAAATTGTTTACATGTCTATGCCTCTTACTTTGATTCTACAACTTCCAAAAATAATTCAAATATATAATGTGAAATTGTAATGGTGATGATCCTAATAATTTTATTTCAGTTTTTCATCATCATCTGGCCCATGTATTGGGAAAATATTCTTTTCTTTATCACCAAGATTTTCTACTAGTACTTAAAATATGTTTTCTTATGTTTATACATTTTTAAGTGTTCATATTGGATTAGCATAAAATCTCTTGAATGTCATATCATTAAGCTTACATTTGTGCACAGTAACAACAATGCAGAATACTGGTAAGAGCAGTAAGAAGTGGCATTTTTGCTTTCTCAAACTTATGAGTAGAAAAATTGAGGCACACTGGGCAAATGAATTGTGAAATTGGAATATAAAGTCCTATGCCTCTTGACGTTCTATTTTGCTCACTTTCCACCAATGATTGCATTCTCTCATAACTGGTCACTCTACCTTCAAAACAAACTTGATTCTTAAGGAAATCTAATTTTCCCAAGTCCAATAACCCTGGTATTCTCAATTACCGCAGATTACCCTTTCATAGAAAATATGCTTGAATAGTGTGGCTTTGTCATTGACTCTTTCTTAGTTTCTTATCTGTAAGGTGGGGCGAGTCACGTCTACCCTGCCCACATCATGGGACTGCCAGGAATTCAAATGGGAAATTAGCTGCAAAATCACTTTCCAATTTGTTAAAAGCTCCCCCAAAACATAATGCTATTGTCCGAGGCAGTGGGTCTGCATGTGTAAGTTTACTAGTGATGCTTGCTCAGCATCGCACACTGCCTTTGGAAAGTTAAAAGATGTGCTGGGGGGTGGGGGAGGGGGAGATGGTGGTGGTGGTGGTGATGGTGGTTATGGTGGTGGGGATGCATGATTGATGTTGGTGTTGGTGTTGCTGTAGTGGTGGTGATGGCAGTGGTGGTAGTGGTCATGAGGGTGGTGGTGGTGGTGATGATAGAACTGGTGATGGTGGTGGTGGCGGTGGTGATGGTGGAGGAAAACTGTTTCCTTCAACATTATTATTCAATATTAAATTTTCACTGGAAGCCTTCTTCCATCTGGGTGAGGAGTAGTAAAATGGTTAATGCACAATTTAGCTTATAATGTTACAGTAAAGGTTCAGTTCATGATTAGAAGTGAGGTCATATAGAATTGAGGATATGAGGCATAAGTGAAATGTACAGTGTTTCTATTTATGTAATAGAGTATCAGAGTCATTAAGAATAAAGACGAAAATTTATCGAGTGCTTATTATGTGGAGACACGGTGCTAAAGTGCTTCAGCTACATTATTTCATTTAATCTTTTGCCAATAACACCGCAGAGCAGATATTATCCTCAATTTTCTAGTTGGGGAAACAGACACAGAGTTCTTAAATAACTTGCTGAAGATCACACCACTGATCTAGTATGTGATAGAGTTCATTTTCAAACCCAGTTCCAGCACACAACTCTTGCTCGTTTATCCACCATGTCCACAGAAAACAACAACAACAAAAAATGATTGTCAGCATTCAAGTGAATTGATAGAATTACAGGGGGAAAAATTGTTCTCTCTAACAAGAGTGTATTTACTACTGTGTCAGTCATTTCTTTTTAATGACAAAACAAAACAGAACAAAAACAACAACATCCCCCTCCTGCTGGGAAGGATTTGTCCCTGTAGAAAAAATAAATACCAATGTCACATTTGCTCATAATTAGTCAACTGAGTGAACCCAAAGCTTCAGGGAAACCTGCCATGCCCAGTCTCAGGGGAGACATTACATTTTAATGGTACATCTGGAAGCTGCAGTCCTACTCCTTGTCAGGAGATAAGCTTGGCAGTGATTGATTGCCCTGTCCGATGAGTTCCCTCTGTATTTAGCGCCTATCACTTCATCATTTAAATTGCTCCTGGAACCACCTCCGGTGCCCAGGCAGCTTCGCTTGCTCCCAGCTCTCAGATTCTTCTGTCATCTTAGCCTGCTTATTTTACGGGCCTCCCAGAATGCCTCTGGGCCAGTGCCCTGACAGAAGGTCATCCTCCAACTAACGTCTGTTCCCTTACAAAATGGTTGACTCTCTTGAGAGGAAGTGCCAACAATCTGTTTGCTTCTCCCTAAGAAGAATTAAAATATTTTTGATCCACTTCTCCTACCCCTATACTTCCTTAATGAAAGAAACAAGGATCTAATTTCCTGTCAATACCACTCATTCTTAAAAAGGCAGAATTCTTGAAAGGTAGCTATCTCCTGAAGGAAAATCACAATAGAAAGACAATTATTATGACCAGTTGATTGAGAAAGTTTAATGCCCCCATTGGCTTTTGAGTTAGATTCAAACTTTTTAGTGCTCACTTCTGAGGCTCTCCCTCCTCCTGGTTGAGCTCATGTTGCGTTTTGTGAATTATTTCCACTTTCTGCTCGTGGACCCCTCTCCGGATCCCGTCTCCTTGGTCCTCACACAGCACCTACGGCTGGTATCAGCTCCGACCATCAGGCCACTTTCGGAGCCCCTCATTCGGGTCCCCCCTCAGGGCTTATTAATTCCCGTGTCTTGGGACCACCTCCATAGATTCTAAGGCCAAACAATGATGAGTTTTCCTGACAACCCAAGTGCCCATGATTTCCCCTTCTCTGTTCACTTACTGGGTTTTTTTGAGTGTGTTCCAATTTTTTCTACCACAGGCGGTGTTGCCCTTATTGAACTATAAACCCCACGAATAGAGACGTTGCCCCATTCTAGCCTGTGCCCTGGCACAGGCTGGAGCCCCTCTATACAAGTCTCACTGTTACATTTGCGGCAGTATGTGGTGTTGGCAAACAGAAACTTTCAATGCACATCTTTGAATTCCACTGTTGCCTCATTAGCATTGTTCCGCGTTGTAGAAGATAAGGTTAGTCCTGGTCCTTTTCCAAAGCAATTCACTTACTAATGCGCTGAAAAGATGGCCTTTTATGGTGGCCTCACTGGGCGCTCCCCAAAGACTGTGTGAAACTGGAGAGGCATAAATGACGGCATGCTTTTTCTTGGCTAGTCTTCTTTCACAAGCCCTAGGAAAACAGACAATCGCTGCTGATTAAAAAACAAAATAAAACGGAACAAGCAAACAAAACATAACAAAAACCTCTAAGCTTTCCCAAACTAGGTTCTGTTACTTGATTCAAGTCCTGACCCTACTGTTCTCTCACATTCCCCTTTATTAACTCTCGCTGTTGATTGCAACCATGTAATCCTTTGATCCTTTTGGTTCCTCTGGAATGCTTTGTTGGTGATAATTATCTAATTATCTTTTGAAGCCTTATGATAGATGTGTGTGTGTGTGTGTGTGTGTGTGTGTGTGCGCGCGGGGCGGTGGGGGGCGAGGGGTCCTCTTTCCTAAGATTTACCTACAGTTTTGCTTTAGATTGCCTTTGGCCTCAGAGAACAGTTACAGTATTTAAAACATTGAAAAATAAGAAAGTAACAGAAAGAAGAGAGGAAGGGAGGAAGGCTAACTTGGTTTGCTTTCAAATGGATGGATGGGAGCTCCTTAAATAACACGATGTTTCATAAATCTCCTGGCAGTGAAGCTATGGTAGATTTCATTCCTACGCTGTAGATAAGAGCTTAAAAAGGGAACGGGCGATACCTGACGTGGTGCCTCTGTAGTCATCTGGGATGGCAGAAATGAATCCAGTTGTGCTTGCTTTTTGAAGTTTACTACATTTAAGATTTGTGGCTGTAAGAGATGAGATGATCTGGGTTACATTGGTGCTCATGTAACCAAGTTATTGTCGGATGATATGTGAGGATAATTGTTACTCCACTTGCCTGTTTTCTACTTGACTAGAAACCCTAATATCCAATAAAAACTTGTCCCCCAGTGTGCTCCACCTAAGGCTTATTTTAAGGCAAGAACTGGTATCTGGGGGAGGGCCCCTTAATCATGATATCAGCCCAAGCATCTCTCAGCATGATTACCAGTTGCACAATATTAAACTTGTGATGTTACTTGTTCAGTTGCGTCCTAGAAGTTTAGTCCTCGATATGTAACTTCAACCTGGGGGTCTCAGCATCTTGGAAGCTTTTTTTCCGGGTGTGTTTTCGTTTGCCTCGGCTGCCTGTCATAGCTACGGAAGTCCGTGCTGTCCTGGATAGAGCTGAGAAAATATTCACCGGTCCAGCTCTTTTACAAACTACTGAAGTCGACAATATGATTCCTCATTTGCCGGCCTTCTATGCCATTCTTCATTGTCTGGGTCCATTTTGGGTGCCCCAGATTTTAGAGTGTGACTTTCTTAGCTTCATACAACATCCCTTTCCCCCAGCCAACATAACTCCATGGAAGACCTACAAGCCGTTCATTTCCCCAAGACTGCAACTTCATTTTCTGCACCTTCCTTCATCAGAGCCAGAAAAGCATGGGGCATGAGACGACTATAAAACTGCATCTTTCTGGGCTTATCTGGGAAATGCTGGGAAGAGAGGACCTTATTTCACCACCTAATGACACCATCACACTATTTGACAGCCTATCCAGCCAAAGAAGGAAGGTGGTGTCTCCCGTCAGACTTTCCCATGCTGGGTTTACGTCTTGATTTTATTTCACATGAGCTATGTGGCCTTGAGCTAATGACTCAGCCTCACTAAGCCTGTGTCTTCGTCCTTCAAGTGGGGATCCTGACACTACTGACAGGTCTAGTAGATTTAGCGTAAGTATTAAATTGGATCACATAGGTAGCACATAGTGTGCTTGCAAATATGAACAGAAGAAAGGGACAAAGCAGCGGAGTAAAAGTGCAAGAGAGATGGAGAAGCCATCAGTGTCAAATAACCAGAATGGGAATCTGTTTTTCTATAAATAGACCGGATACGCCCTATTTGCACGGACTTAAGAAATTATTCAAGCCTTATCGTTTTCTCAGTTTTCCTGGAACGAAACATTTCCCTCAGGCTCCAGCCCAAAGGGCAGAGAACGCCTTGTGTCATTCTGGGTAAATGGTCCATGAGCAGGGAGAGTAGGGCCAGGCAAGGAAGGGAAGCTTGGTCTTAGGGGAGAGCCCGGCGCCCGCCCGACTCTGCCCTCGGCAGGCTAGGTAGCCTCGGGCAGGCCACTTCTCGCAGGCCTTGGTCTCTTCAGCAGGCTGAGCTGGCTGCCATCTAAGGCCTCTTCTGCTCTGTGTAGACTCGGGCCTCTGAGCCAGGAAAAAATACTGGGCAATGAAACCTGTGAGGGAAACCCCAAAACCACCCTCAACTTTGAAAAGGTGTTATGGAAACACCTAGGCATTGCTCTCTGTTGGTCATGTGTGTGGATTCCTGCAGACGAGCGCCAGTCTATTATTTCTGCTTGTGGTGACAAACTGCGCTGCTGTGTCCACACCTCACCATGTACCCACTTTCTGAAAAGAAAGGAAACCAGCTTGGCACATGTAAAAATGCTCCAGGCTGCTTTCACACCGGCAGCTTTCTTTAACAAGTAACCGAATACATGACTGCTCCATCCTGCAGCACCCACCTTTTCTCCTGGCAAAGCAGCGCCCCATGGCTTACTGAAAAGGAGATGTGTAATCAGCCAGAATCCACTCAGTTTCGCTCAGCCCAGTGACATTTCCGACCCCTCTTTCACCCCCGTGAGTGAGGGCAATTATTTCAGCCATGGCAAAAGCAACGGAGAGTGGTCTTTGGCAAGAAAGCCGAAAGGTCATTGAAACCGCCCTGTTTCGGTAGCTGTTCAGCCTCTTCCTCTGACCAAGACCCTTTCTGGTAGCCGCCATGACTAATTCTGTGGGCTTCTTCTCAGTCTCAGAAAGCGTGCCCCACCCTGCCCAAGTCACTTTCCACCAGGCCTCTGATTTCCCAGCCGTCTCCCCATGCTTCTATATGTTTAAGCTCCTTTTGTCTTTTAGGAAGAGGGCGATAGTCTTGACCAAGGATGTATTCTGAAAATGGGGCTGCTGGCCACTCTCTGAGTCTTGGAAGGTATTCTTCCAGCAACCCCTTTTTTCTGTCTTCCTGACTCACTTCCCCTGCCCCCCACCACCACCACTTCAGACATTCCCCCTTTATCTAGTGAAACTTCTTATCACTTCTTCCTCCATGCCTCTCTGCTGGCTGGCTTCTCTACAGAAAGCTCTCCGCCCACCTTGTCAAGCAAATCTTTACTTTCTGAACAATTTCTTACAACTCCCCCTAGCAAATCATTCTAACATCACCTATTTCTTTAGCACTCAAGGGCTACTATGGTATGTGTACATGCACATCTGTTACTTGACAGAGATTCTTTTTTTTTTTCCCTAAAGATTCTGTGCATTCCTAAGAAGAATGAAAGGTCTTCATTTTACTTCTCTTCACAGAGACTGGACAGTAAACCCTGTTCTGTAATAAATATCATTGAAGATTTACTGAGGTACTGAAGCCGATTCTATTTTGTATCTTTTGAGTAAGCTACAGCGCTAAACATTTACTTCGTAATTCTTGCTTCTAAGATGTGATACTGCTTAGTCAATTTAGTGTAACACTAAAGTGAAAGTTGAGAGTTATTTTTCATTTCTCTAAAATGAAATGCTTAATTTTCCTATGCTTCCAATTAATATGCCCTGTGCTGATATGATAGGGAAGAGTCAAAATTAGTGTTTCATTATAAATGAACTGCAAGTACAAATTATCATGTCTGTCTTTACACTTCCAAGTGAAGGCAGGCTCCAGAAATTTTACCTTTATTTGAAAGTGCACACTTTTGCTACATGTGCATTTTCCTGGTGTATGTGCCCGAAAGTGACCTTTGCGATATCAACGTCTCCTTGGCTTCACTTTTGTTCCAGTTTAGTTAGGGCTAAATCCATTCTTCTCAGTTAAAAATAAGGCTTTCATGTGACTTGAGTGGTCAGCGTGCTGGTAGGCCGTGATAAGGTGCTTAATATTAGTGCTTCCTGATGACCGAACAACCCATAAACCTATCATCTCTTTGAGCTGTAGAACACATTTATTTGTCCTTGGATCCTGGCCTGAAACACCATTTCCCATGCAGCCTCGATGTTTGGTTAAAACCAATAACCATTCATCCCTTTCAGGTGCATCGGTTCTGCGTGCAGCTATCACTGAATGAGATCTGAGCACACTTTTTCAACTTAAGTTCCCTTTAGAGGTTCTGAAGGCCACTGCTGAAATCCCTCAAATGGATTCAAGAAGACCTAAGACAGGAGGCAGGCGGCCTGACCTTGAGGGAAGGGGTGAACCCGGAGGCCCTGAGGCTTTCTCTAAGATCCTCTGTGGGAGTCATGAGATGCTGAGGCCAGAGCGTCTCCTCTCCTACTTGGCACCTTCGTTCCGCTCATCTGTGAGGCTAACAAGGGCCTTATTTATTAGTTCTTCCACTTCTCTTACCCTCTCAGGATTAGAGCTTTACCATCCGAGAGCCAGAAAAAGCAAAAATAAACAAAGTTCGTCAATCTCAATGAAATTCTCTCAGTATTCTGGGGATGAAGGACTTTTGGAAAACACTAGATTTTTTTTTTCTTAATCTCTTACGTTGATGAAGCAGTTTACAATGTATTAAGCATTTAAATAGATATTACTTTATCCAAATATGAAGAAGGAGAGTGTTATGTTTATGGTAAGTATTGGGGGTTCATAAATCTAGTAAGGTGTAATCAGGTTAAAACCCTTTACAGACATGAAAAATCCTCCCAGTTGGCGGAGGCTTAACATTTATTGAACAAAAATAGCTGATGGGATTCTGTAATATTGATGCTAAAAATGAATTAATATTTTTCTAGTTTTCAGGGAATAGTTGGATATTACTTTTGAAGGTGGTACTATATATAAAAAAAATGTTGACCTACTACATTCAAAGATCACGATATATCATCACTTGAGAAAACACTACGTTTGAGCTGTGTAGATTCTCAAGAAGATATTGTCATGAACCTCTCTGGTCCCCCTTTTAACTGTTGGCACAAATTTTACACAGCTAGCTGAAAGGAGCATACTGTGACTGTTGAAGAGCGTGAACCCAATGGACCCATCACCTGTGCACATGCCTTCACTAACCCAATGCTCAAAAATTATCAGTTAACCCATGAAATTGGATGTAACCCTGATCCAAGGCTTACTACTGGTATTGTAGGAAGTAACATCCACGATTGCTTAGTATGTGGCTCTGATTTGACCCATAGGATCAACATTTCTGGTCTGTTGAGGTAGTTGCAATGGTGTTTCAGTGCATCTAGTAAGCACCATTAGATACCAAAGAGATTTTAAAATATTGGCATCTCCAAGATTCACTGCCAGGTTTATCAGGGCCCAGTAAAGTCGGCTTTCTTCCTTTCCCTGGAACGTCTTCCTTGATTCCAAGTTCAAAGAGTATTGAAATGAATCACCAGGCCACAAGTATCAACCAAGTATTTGTTAAGTACTTCATGTACAACAGAGTTTTCAGTGAAAGATAGAGTCTGGATAAAACAAAGAGAAAAAGTACAATAAAAAACCTGGTCCTTGTGTGTGGGGCCTAATTGCAGAGATGGGACCCAGACATGCAAAACAACCAGAGAACAATTGCACAACAACAGATAAACAAGTGAGATGTTTCGGAGAGACATCTGGTCCCTGCACCGTTTATAGCTAATTCCAGTGGTGAATAAGGGAAGTGGAACTGACTGTTTCTGAAGAGAACACGTCCTGATCCTCTGGCAGCAAGGTGGATGTTTTCTGCCAGGAGGGAACGCTGGATGGGGGCTGTTTGTTTTTTCTCCAAACAGGAAACCTCTTCCATGCTAATGGAAGCTTCAAAAGGATTGCTGCAGCAGATGGAAAGAACCCATATACATTCATGCATTCAATTAGCGGGGACTAATTGAATTTGAGGATTAACGTGTCATTAGAGAGAAGCAAAACCTATTTATGTCTCCCATCTATGGTTACGCACTCTAAGAGAGACTTGGCACAGGTGGTGTTTGAATATTAGACCGCTACAGCATTTAATGGCCTGTAGATGCCGCTGATGGATTCGCCCCAATGATAAGGTGATAATAAGATAAGTGAGATGTGTGCTCTGCACCCTCAGCTTCACATTTCAGGGGTGGAGAAGCGGGTGTGCACAGTATGAGGGATATAGGACTAGCGTTCAGTGAGTGGTTATCCTCTCCTCTTTCCTCCACCACCAAGCAGTTTCTTCTCTCACATCTGATTATTATTAAAGGGAGATTGCGGATTGAGCTCCCCTTAGATAAAACTCCTCATTCAATTCTGCCTAATCTTTTCTTTGCCTTTCTTCTTCCTGCTCCAAAAAGGTGGCCCTCCCATAAGCAGTGATCCGCCATTTTTCTTTTTCTGCTGAGATGTGACGTCAAACAGATGATACTTTATGCACAAGACACTCCCCTATGTGACACAGGTAACAAAGGCTATTGCGTGTGGCCATTTCCCAGTGCTCACTGAAAGTCAACACCAATCCCCTGACTCGAAGCACATCACAGTGCACATGTATGATGAGACAGGCTTTATTTTACAAAAGCAGCCCCAGCATGGTCCCCACACATTCTTCTTCAATATGATTTTGACACTCTTTCCATGGAGATATGGGGTCTGTGTCCATTCCTCTTGAATGAGGGCATGCTTGAGACTACAGCAGAAGTGACACTATATGACTTCCGAGGCTAGATGACGTCCACTGGGCTCTCCTTGGGAAGATTGCTTTGGAAAGCCAGCCACCATTTCAAGAGGAAGCCCAAACAGCCCGTGGAAGCCCACTCAAGGAGAACCAAAGCTCCCCGCTGAAGCCAGCACCCAGTTCCCAGTCATGTACGATCACCTTAAAAGTGGATCTCTCAGCTTTTAGTGGAGCTGCCCCAAATGATAGCAAGTGGAGCGGAGACAAACTTGCCGCTGACCCCATCTCAATTGGCAGAGTTTTGAGCAAAATAAATCACTGTTGTGTTTTAAGCCACTATGCTTTGGGATGGCTTGCTATGCAGCTGTGGAGAACTGATATAAATGTGTGTGTCACTATAAGAATAATCTTGAATCTCTTCTATATTATATATAAAAAAACAACACTCAGTATTTTACCTATTATTAACAAATAACTTGACATGTATCTCATTATCAATTGTCAAAACCTCCCCTGGGCCTAGATTAAAATGCAGAGGTCTTTAGAAATATCGGATTCCTCCTTTTCCTCACCTCATCTTGGACTTGTTCAGTATGACTATGTAAAATAATATTAATTACAGTCATTTTCATGAGCTGCTTCTCATTATGCCTAATTAGCACAATCACAGTGGTTCTCCATACCATTAACTATGTGCTAGATTACTTTTGCTGAGTTTGACGATTATGCTAAATTCCATTGTGGGAATCTAAGCTATCACAGTTTGTTGCTCATGTGCCAGGGTTGGCTGCCCACAAAGTAGAAAAATTGAACAGAATGCTTCTGCTAAGGTAAAGCTCTGCAGAAATATGGATGTCAGCGAAGTGAGAGCTTGGGCAGCTGACAGTGCAACCTTGCCAGTGGCTGAGCAATTAGTAACTTTGAATACAGGAGAAGTATGAAGACTCCAGTGATGATCAGATCAAGGGAATTGTGACGACATTTGCTCGGGCTGTGCTCACTATTCACTGTCTCCTTTGGCTTAAAAAGAGGTGCCAAGCTATAAATTGATTCAACTTCATTTTGTACGTGATGCATTCCTTAAACATTTATTTGGGGTCATTTGTGTTAACTTTTGCCCACCCTGCTCCAAGTTAAACCAAGGAGAAATTGCATGGTGGAAAGAACTCTGACTTAGGGGATAGAAACAATAAAATAAAAGTACATGAAAAGAAACAGGAAAATAAACAAAAGGCCCTCTGTTTCTCAGTTGGATTTTAACTATCTGTATGACCCTGGAAAAGTTGTCATTTCTAAAGACCTGGTTTGCTAATCTAGGAAAGGAGAGGGTTAGACCAAGGCCAAGTACAGCTCTGGAATGTGGAATCTGATGACTTCTCAAGGGCTAGTTTTAGGTTATGATTCTTACTTTGCAAGAAAATATTTAGGAGTGAAAAGTATGCAGAACTTGGCAGAGTCAGATATATATTTATGATCCTCAGTGAATCAACTGACTTTTTCCCCTTCAGTATCAAGTCTTTCTCTGCTCAACAGTTTCTGTTTTGATTTTTAATTTTTTCTCCCAAATGAAAAAAAAATAGAAGATTTAAATGACTGCTATCATTAGAAGACAAATAACTTGGCAGTATATTAATAATATTAATTTAAAAATTAAAAGACAACTGAATATGAATGATTAAACTTTTTTACTAGAGTTGCAACTCTATTTTATATATAATAACATTATTTCAGTTGATTTATTGAGAATTACAAACATATATGTGCCTTTGCCAAGTTCTATGTACTTTGTGTTCTTAAATATTTTCATCTGCAAAGCACGAATCACAAATGTAAACTCTTCCTATGGAAGTAGTCATATGCCAAATTCTAGAACTGTAGTTGGCCTTAGTCTAACTTTCTCATTTCATAGATGCAAAATGGTTCTTTCTGTGTATAATGGGGTTCAAAACATCAGTATTCCATGGTGTTTTACACAGAAGACTGTAATAGTCAGATTCTCTGTTCCTTGAGTTTGTTTGAAAGGTAGAGTCTCAAAAGACCGGATTTTAGCTTCATTTTCCTAATAAGAGTACCGAAGCTTGGTAACTTGCCCAAGGTTACAGCTAGTTAATGGTACTCACAGGACTCAAACTTAGGCAGTCTGATTCTAGACTAATTTACAATATACCCCCTCCTACTTTGGACTTCTTGCCAACATGTCAGTGCCCCGAGAGGATGGTGTTTACTTTGGACAGTTCTATCCCCAGATCCTTGAACACAGCGTGGCATGGTGGGAGCAGCCAAGGATTCCGGCACTGTTCCCTCCCTACCCTGAATCCAGGTGAAAGCGGCCATTTTTTCTTTCTATGCACAGATGTCTGAGGACTGTTGGGAATCGAGGCCTCAAGAGGAAAGATTGAGAAGGAAGACGGTGATTTCTTCCTGGCAGTCCTGACTTCTCAGCTCCAGCTTTCTGTCTCAGGGTGTTCACTTTCCAGCAATTTTTTGGAAGGCATAGATAGCACTGAAGGAAAAACATCATTTCATGTAAACTAACAATTCAGCTACCCACCTCTGAAGATGACAAACTCCTCAGTTCTCTACCCCCTTACCTTCCTGTCTCACTACCTACCTTTATGTGATTTAATTGTCCAGGGACGTTATTAATTCATGTACTCTGTAACCTTTATGTCCCATTAACAATTTGACTTCCTGTACTTCTTTGCCATTGAGAGCATCATTTCTTCAGTAGGAAGGAATTTTGGAAAAGGCAAGAAGACATGCTCAGAGCTGAAGAAATAATAAGGACTAATACTGGAGTCATAACAACTCATTATTTGTTTTTAAGTTTGATATTTCAGAAGGTTGTTATCTGGAGTTGAAGACTAATGGATTCAGGGTCTCTATGCAGAGGAAATCTTAAACAACAGTGTTTGTAGGGAGGGACATTAATCAGGAGAGAGAAGTGGGCTTTGTGCCTAATAATGTTTGCATAATAGCGCCCCTTGGGTGTATTGCTTGACTTATAAATAAATATTCATGCTTTCCATCTCCAGTACCATTGGAAATTATTTGTGGTTATGCTTCTGTTATATGATCGTCAACGTGTTCATGGGGACTTCAGGCTGGCAGGCTGTTGGAAATGAACAAACATAAATCACAGCGCTTGTGAATGAGTCTGGGGTAGAAATTAAAAGAGGCTCTGATAGGGGTGATCTGGAAGAATTGGTCTGGGAGCAGCTCCCAACTGTTTCTAGAAGGGGAGCAGAACCATACTGGTGTGCTTAAGGACATGATACGCTCCCCTGGTTTACCTTTAACTCTTCAATAGCTCATCATCACCCGCAGGATACAAATCCAGGTGCCTTACCTGTACATATGAGGTGCCCACTGGAGTGGTCCCTGTGACTTGGCAGCACCTCGCCTTAGTGCACTCCCCACCCCAGATAGGATACTAGACAGCGCTTTGCAGCTTCCCTCCAGCACCATGACTTCGAACATCCATGTTTTCATTCATATCCTACCTTCATCTTGTAAGGGTTTGCCAAGCCTTCTTTGCGAATTAATCCCACTTAATCACGGAACAGTTGGCTTAAATTTTTTCTCTTCCAAGAAACCTTCTTTGAACTCCACAGTTGAGGGAATAAAATTGCCCGCAGTCTTCCTCCCTTTCTCCCTTCCTTCCTTCCTTCCTTCATACCTTCCTTCCTTCCTTCCTTCCTCTATCTTTCTCCCTCCCTCCTTCCTTCCTTGTCTTGATTTATTACATGCACCAAATTTTATTACACAAGTGCTTTAAATTAATGAATTTATTTTTCTCCTTTATTCTTACATTCTTTCTCTTTCCTTTATCCTTTATTTTCTAGGAAAAATTTTAATATGATTTGGAAAACATAGGCTCTGTGCTGTGTTGAACTTGAGTGTGTGTGATTTTCAAGCTCAGCGTTAACTGCCCCCTCAGGCAATTTCCCTCACCTTTCTTTCTTTCCTAATATGGATTTCTACTTCAGTGAAGAGAACACCCTGTTGCCTAGAAGTCCAAACTGATTTCTTCTTCCAGACCTGCAGTTGCTAATATTTTCTCCTGCCCTCCAGTGTAGGGTTTACATCTCAGAGTTAAGCCCCATCTCATTGGCTCCTTCACCTGGGCCTTCGCCTGATGGGGTCTGTTACCAGAGAGGTGTCTGCCTGACTTTGCACACCAGTTTTCCTACTGCTGGCTCCCTCCAAAGTGCCCGTATGTCTTTTTCATGTACAGTCCCAAAAGGACTGAAAACTACTCTTTCTGGTAATATTCCTATTTATAAAACTTCCTGTTTTATCCTTACTGCAGAGAGATGAGCAGGACAGTGGTTAACCCTATTTTACAAATAAGAAAATCTATTTTAAAAAGGTTGGATGACTTTTTCAATTTATGTGCCGGGGAAATTCCGTGATTAGACTTACACTCCAATTCAGAGCCTGTTCACGCCACGATAAGCTTGATAACCTATAGAGACTATGTTCTTCTGTTTTCTGTAGGCCTCACAAGGCCTCGGGGAGCTCTGTGCAGTGAGGTGATAGCGGGCCCTGACAGAGACCTGGGATGGACACAGGGACCTGCAGCATGGTGACAACTGGGCCACTGCTGGCTCTGGGCCCCAAGAGAGTCCCTTTCCTCTGAACCCCAGTGTCTCCATTTATAACATGAAGAGTGAGCCACGGGTTTTCTTAGGCTCTTTTGACACATAACATTTTGTTAATTCCCTCCATGTTATTTTTATTTCTTTCCCCTTCTGGCTTCCATTTGCTCTCTTAGCTTTCTTCGCAGTCAGCTCACCAACTGACGGTTGGGCATTGACAGTGTACAAAGCATTGTGCCAGGATCCAAAGGGAGATGAAAGGGTATCACTTACAGCTGGTTATGGAAAGGAAGCATTCTCCCCTCTCTTCCCTGTTCTCCTTTTCCCCCTCTTCTTCCTTCATCCTTCTCCCTCCGGTGCTCAAGCAGCCCTCATCATGTGCACGGGTTTTCAAAGCTTCTGCTTTGGTCAGGGAGGGAGAGGGAGGAAAAAATTACCAGCAACTGCAGGTCTGGGAGAAGAAACCAACTGGGACTTTTAGGCGACAGGATGTTCTCTTCACTGAAGTAGATATAATCCATATTAGGAAAGAAAGAAGGTCAGGGAAATTGCCTGAGGGGCCAGTGAACGCTGAGCTGGACGGAAAGCGCTGGGTCCTGGGCCAGGGACTGAGCTCCACACACCCATGATCCTTTGCATCTGGTGCCCCAGGGCTCCTAAGTGTCCACAGAAATGCTTGGAGGGCTCTGCTCAGGGACACTCAAGGGCTCCACATACTCTGATGCATGATACGGCGTTTTTGGCTAACTATATGAGAGACTACTCAAACGAGACCAATACAGTGACGCTTTGAAAAAGAAATCATTTTCTTCTAAACGCCTGTGACATTAAAGCCCTACAATCAATCTATGTGTTGTGTAGTATTAGAATCTAGGCATTGATTTTTTTGAAAGGGACCATTTCCAACCGAATGCAGCCCTCATTGTCGTTAGACACTTATATGTTCTTTTCCCTTTGTTCAGTCATATTTTCTCATTCCTCTTCTACACCCCACATGACATGCACACGCACTGCTGTTTCTCCCCCCAAGGCTGCATATTCTTACAATTAGTTTAGGTTACCTAAGACTCTTAGAGTTCTTTCCGTAAGAGTCACCAATGAATGCGATGCTAAACACATGGTTTTTTAATTCAGAACATAATTAAAATATACTTGCTGCTGCTTCACTGCCCCTGGTCCTCTTCATTTCCATAGCAGAAGGTATTTATTTATCATTTCAAATCACACACACAAAACTGACGGATGATTTTTTGAACCCCAAGAGGGCAAAGTGGAAGGAACTGGCAAGCTGGCAGCAACACCAATCACAATAGGTACCTGCTCTGCATCGGTGGATGAGTCAGGAACATTTATAAGATTTACTGAATCCCTTCAGCAATCCTGTAGGATTTAGACTTGCTGTTTTACAGATGTGGAAACTGAGGCTCAGAGGGGCTAAATGATTTGCCCAGTGTTCCACAGCTTGTAAGTGTCAGAGTTAGGATTTGAACCCAATCTGTGCTCCTCCAAATGTCACGTTCTCTTTGCTGTCCCAGGGCTAGAGGGGGCTCAGGTAGGCTTTAGAGTGATACAGGGGATGGGAGCCCAGATAGGGAAGGGCTGGGGAGGAGGCCTTAGTCTGTTCCTAGAGTCAACTTTTGGCATGCTTCTCCTCCCCTGGACCCCGCCCCGAGTGTAGACTCTTTCTGCCAAATATAGATCCAGCCCTTGGTAATCATTTTAATGAGAGGGTCTTCTACTAATGGGACATCTCTCTTTTGTCTTTCACAGCAATTTTGCAGGCAGTAATAGCTGGTGATCTTATGAAGGTAAGATATCTTCCTACCAAAACTTTTGGTGATTCTTTAAGAATTTTAAATCAACGTCATTTCCCACCAAATTTTCATGATTCCATATATCACGTATCCAGCCCCTGCCTGTGCTGGCTGAGTAGAAAGAGGAAGGATGCTCTTGAGAACTGAACAGAGCGGGTGGGAGGAGTCCTCACAGCGTCGCCACATTTCCAAACCACAAAGCGTTTCTGTAAGAGCACCGAGCAATTTTTCTTGACTAGATAACATGGTTGCAGGGCCCCAAGTGCCCACAGTGCCCAGAATCTCTGCTCCCTAGAAGCTGATGTTGGAAGTTGAAAGATTTCTTTCTAGACAAGCCTTGAAATGAATGCATCTGTAAGAATTACCTAGACAATACCCAGAGATACGTTCTCCAGGCTAGAGCCTATGTCTTTCCACATTACGACAGTTTCATATTTTGGGGAACCCAGTCAACCAAAAGAAGATACTCGATCGGATCTACCTTGAATGTTTTAATGTGTGCTTATGTTTTCCGGTGAATTTTAGCTCAGAGGGAAGGGAGTGGTCACTGGTACTTCTAGAGGGAAGGTAAATTCTGAAGTCCGGCTGCCTGGGTCCGGATCTTGGCTCTGCCACTCACTATATGTGTGACTTTGTATAGTTGTTTAATTCTCTCTGTGCCTCAGTTTCTTCATCTGTAAAATGGCATGACAATTTTGCCCCTCTCTTTGCTTTGTTGTGAAGATCGAATGTGCTAATGCATGTGAAGCTCATAAGGCAGCTCCTATTACATAGAAGGGACTCTAAAAAGTTAGCTATTTTATTAATTTAATGTCAGTTTGTGTTTTTTTGAATAGCTGAACATAGGGGACATGCATATCTATAAGTATAAAGGCGATGCAAATGTACAGCACAGTCTATTCTGAAAGCTGTGTTGGATCCCATGTCCTTATCAGGCATGGGGACTCATGACTGCCCAGGTATGCCTGTTTAACCCACATTGCCACAGATCTGCTCTGTGATATCAGCAGCTGCCTAGGGGCAGAAGCAGTGCCTCCCTCGTCTGCCCGTAGAGTATATGCCGTTGCAGATCAAGAGACCAAAAGCCTTAAAAGAGAGCCGAGAAGCACTGCCCTTTATACAGCTCCTCTCGAAGCGCCTCTGTTGAAGCAGCTGAGAGGTCACTGTGCTTCATTTGTAACAGGTTACTACTAGCAGAAAAGCGATGGTGAGAAGGTCACCAGCCTCTTCCTAATCTGCTGCCCTTAGACACAGAATCCTGGAGAGGGTACCTGTGCTGTTGTCCAGAACATAGAGTGTCACTAGGAATTGTGACTCACAGAGAAGAGTGCTCTCCAAGCAGCACACCTGTGAGTTCGGTGGCATTACCCAGCAATGGATTAAACCAACCCTATCCTATATCCCCCTCAGAGCCTTCTGTGAGCAAGGCACGAGCAAGACCTACCTTGTCCTGCCTTGACAGAGCTTCTAAGCCAGTGCATTTTGTACACTACACCTGAAACCTTTTCATTTTATTTTGTATATGCTTTTACCTAGGCAACAATGTTTTGAGGTCCCTTGTTAGAGTACCACAGCTTTTTTTGTACTTAATAGAGAATTCTTTGAGATGTAGGAAATCGCTATATTCGGCCAGTTGTCTTATTACATTCTCTGTTGCAATTATTCCCTAAATAGCCAAGAAATGACATAAAAACCCCCTATTTACTGAGAGGGAAAACTATAGGGGCTTAAGGGTTGTTTTTGTGTTTGTTCTTTAGCTCTTTCCCTTTCTTGTTTCTACCTTTTCCTTTCCAAGTATTTGTCTTCCCCTTTTCTTCTCCATCTTTTTTCATTTTTTATATTCCATGTAGAAAGCAAAATAAATACTAAACTGGTTGAGAGAGAGAGAGAGAGAGAGAGAGAGAGAGAGAGAGAATACACTAGTGAGCAGAGAGCAGAAAGCTACAGGACAGCACCCCACCCGGTCCCCCAGTGAGGGCTGTTGTGAGTACAGCAGGACTGCATACCAGTAAGATGCCCACAGACAGACTTAATGTTCACAGTACCTAAAATGACCAAGGAAAGTCAAGTTCAAGACAGCTGATGGATTGGGTCAGCACTGCTCTGTTGAGCCTGAATCCTTGGTGGATCTGCCCCCAGAAAAGGGAGTGAGACAATGCAGTTAAACAGAACAGTTTGCTCTTAGATTTTCACAGAAAGCTAACAATTCCTCCTTCTGTCCTGTTGCCCCAGTTAGGGGCGAACGTCCCCCTGTGTTCCTTATTTCCATTCAATGACTCCTTTTTGATCCACTTTCTAGAAAGTCTTCCATGACTCTTTCCATTTCCCTGTTCGCACTTCCCTAGTGCCCTGTGGTAGCCCCATCACAGGCCTCTCCATTCCTGGGTAATTGACACGGTCTCCCCCGTGGACTGGGAAGTCTTGGAGGCCACTGACCGAGTCATCTTCTCCTGTTTCCCTGGCATCTGACACATGGCAGTTCTATGATTGGATCGGAGCGAAAGCATAAGCAATGAGTTGTTTGACCTTTTGAGATGCTTGATTTGCTGAGAATGTGGTGTCATCTAACTTCTTGGTGGCAGACACATCCCTTTTGCTTCTTACCTGCTGGGTGATTTGATTCTTATTTGTCCTACAACTGCCTTTTGGAAGCTCCAGAAGGCTCTTCTTGTTTGAAATATACTGCAGTTTGGAGAACAGGGACCCAGTTACACTTTCTGTAATGTTCAATATTTTACTTAGACCATATCCTCTGTTAGCCACCTTATTCTCAGGCGGCAGAGTCTTTTCTTTTCTTTTTCTCCTAGTCTGTTCTCATTGTTTAGGTGTTTTAGGGTTCTACCTCTGTGTTCTCTGAATCCTTTTGGTTCTCCTCCCGCGGATCATCTCTAGCCTGTTGGGTAGGTATTGGATGGCTAACAGAAGGCGTGAGGCTGGGCT
Source organism: Hipposideros armiger (assembly GCF_001890085.2). NCBI lineage: Eukaryota > Metazoa > Chordata > Mammalia > Chiroptera > Hipposideridae > Hipposideros > Hipposideros armiger. The sequence continues at coordinate 710,956 of NW_017731551.1, read as the reverse complement.
ACACATCGGATGGGGAAGGGCGGCATACCTGTGCGTGCTTGTGTGTGCTGTGTGCTGTGTGCAGTGATCTGACGAGGAAAACGGGAAGCAGCTTTTATATTCGGTAGCTAGGCTCGTTAGCGATTGAAGAAAAAACTAGAGGACAGGAAAGGAGCTTAGCTACCAGATGCCAAGTCATCCTGCCTATACCTTAATTATTCTTTAACTCATGAAAAGGCGGAGCCAACATAAGAAAGCGTTGGTTCTTTTTACCCTCCACTCCCTTGGGACAGGGACCAGTGCCCAGACAAGAAAAGACCAAGAAAAAAAAAAGAACAGAGAAAGAAATATGTATTGGGTTGTCAGAAAAGTCATGACGTATTTTTTTCTATGTTTTTCTTTGCAAAAATGTGTCATGACTTTTCCGACAACCCAATAATTCAGTATCCTTAGGCTGTTCCACACCCCTATACGCTCTCTGGAGTTAGTGCGACACTGGCCACACATTTGAGTGATAACACAATCAAGGAAGGTTACCTCATCTCGCTGACTTTCCCCTGTGTCCTCTGAGGCTGGAAACATTGGTGGTTTGCTCCATTACTCTTATTTTATCACCGGTTAGCTGTTTCCCTTGTTCCGGACTCTGTCTGAGCTCCTTTTCATATGTCTGTTTTTCAGCTCATAGAAAGCTATAAAAATGGAGGCAGTCTGCTCATTCAGGGACCAGACCACTGTTCACTCCTTCACCACGCAGCTAAAACCGGCAACGGGGAGATTGTGAAATATATCCTTGACCACGGTGAGTAGGCACAGTGACCCCAGGATTACTTATCCTTGAAATAGACCGAATTTTCTAAGTTGACTTTCACCCAGAATGGCGGGAAGGGCTCTCTAACTTTTAGCTGACTCTCCCTGCTTATTTGAGGGACCTGCGATTGCAGACCGCTGACCCATATGGGTAACCTTAACCAACCGATTCATAGAAATGATTTTCATACCAAGGTCTCTGCAGGGTATTTGGGTGCGAGGTCATTACAAAATAAAAGACTGGCATAATATGCCTTATGGTTTGGGGAAGAGCGTTTGTGTTTTGGGAAGTTCACTGGTTGGGACTCCGTACTTAATCTGTAGTCGATCATCCTGAGGATGGATGAGTGTATTTTTTCCATCTTTCTAGTTATTTATTTATTTGTTTGTTTGTTTATTGTTGTTGTTTGAATCTCATTCCTCTTTTCAACTCAAGTCACACTTTATTCTCTTCGGAAACGTCCGGTAGTCTCACATCCTCTGCGATGGCCAAGCTCACCCCCTAGGCAGCTTCCTACCTGGGTTTCTGATTTGCGGTTAGGACATTTGCTAGAAGCTGCACACACATTAGCACCCAAGCACCAAATCTTGACCATGACTTTCAGCTTCCCATGTTTGTTTATAGTGTTTCTAGGATTAAAAAAAAAAAAAAACAGGAATAAGGGAGGGGGATCTGCCTGACTTGGCTGTTTTTGAGGGAGAAGGAAAGGAATAGTCACTTGCTCTGACAGAGATCTTGGAAGGCTTTCTGTGAGCCTGTGGCCTACCCTCTTTGTATCCAAATTCAGTCTGTGAATGATAACTACATTAGTAGGCATTCACATTCCTTTTTTTTTTTTTTTTTCAGCTGAGCCATCCTGCCGCCTGTTGGCAGCTCAGCGGCTGCTCAGCTCAGGCTGGGACTTGAACCACTGTTGCTCAGAGCTCAAACTCTTGAGCGAGCTCTTAACCAACTGAGCCACTCAGCCGGCCCCACATTCCTTTTTGATGCTCTTTTTATTCAGCAGATGTCTTCTTTCATTCATTAATTCACTCATTCATTCATTCATTCATTCATTCATTCAATAAACACTTATTTGTGGTGTGCCTAATAGGAACTACCTGTTATAGACCAGCACACATACAAAATAAAATACAGTCACTGTTTTCAAGCAATTGAAAGCTAAAGAAAAAATAGAATCATATGCATAATTAAATTTAAAACCGTTGTATATAGATGTTTTAAGTCCTATAGTAAAGCCACAAATAGATAACATAACTACCATTTTTCAAGCACGTGTGATAGGCCAGATGCTTATACTAAACCTATCTTATTATCGAATCTTTCCAAGGACCTCGTGTGGTAGATATCAGAATGTCAGTCACATTAGACTCACCTGCTTTGTCTTCAGTACCTGCCCATCGTGAAGAGTTTGCTTGAACTCTTGGCCTGAATTAGGGGAGCAAGAATGGCTTAGGAAAAGCAAAGGGGTTCAAGTAGGGTGGTGATCATGAGAGGATTTCTTTCCCCCTTGTGGTCTGGGCTGGGTAACCCCAAGCCTACCTGCCCTGGGAAGCCTAGTTGGGTAAGCTGTATTCCTCAAGCTGCCAATAAGTGGTGGCTGTATTTCATCTACCACCCTTCCTTACGCTTCATTTTCAACTGAAAATGATGACTGTACCCTCTCGATATCCTGAATACTGCCTCACCTCAACTCCTCTGGAGCTCTGCTCTTCTCTTTTCCTTGGTTCTGAGTCCTATGGTTGCTTAGCAACAATAATTCTTCAACTTGGCAAGTTTATAAACAAGGACAGTTCCCCCACCCCCACTTTTTATTTTTAGCATAACCGTGTCCCATGCAAAATTTGGGACATACACTAAAAACAAAACCAAAACACCCGCTCTCCTTTGTCGAGTCGCCGCTGGAGGATCAATTATGAGGCCTGAGATGATATTACCAGCACGCTGTAGATTTTCTCTCCCCACGCTACTACTTCTCTTTCCACAGCCTGAAGTAAGAGGGCCTCTAAAAGCCCCTGCAGCCCCAGCTCAAAGGGTGGGAGTTTTCTAACCCCAAGTGGAGATCAGTACATACATGATTTACCTGGAATGAAATCCAGCTGGCATATTAGTCTCTTAGTGCTTTGACCAAAGCCAGACATTCTGTCACTAAAGTGATTTCTCTTCGCCCCCGAGTCCAATAGTTTTCTCTGTCCAAACTGAAGGACACCAAGGAGTTGATTCATTTCTTGGAGGGAAGGCACTTATTTTTGCAGGGTTTTTTTTGTTGTTGCTAGATTTTGTAAGTCAGTTGGTTTAAAAGTCATGACGCATTTTTGCAACGAAAAACATAGAAAACATACGTCATGACTTTTCCGACAACCCAATATTTATTCTCATGAGAAAAATACCCTCAGTTTCCTGCGGTCACCCTAACTTCACTCACAGGTAAATGAACAGTTCCCATGGTCACAGAAGGCACCCTACACCCTCCGTGTCTCGCAGGATCTCTGACTGACTGGTAGATCCCTGAGAGAAAGACCATAAAAAGAGACGCACAATCAAGCTCTTCTGTTGACAATACAATCTTATTATGCGCTACAGTCCAGGGATCACCGCCTGATGGGTGGCAATTTGTAAACTTTTAGCACTATGGTCAGATAATGGAAACTAAATTGCAGTTGATTTTTATTGGAATTAGCATTTATCATTAGCATTTAGCAATGCCTGATAGGCATTGCCAATTTCATGCTTAACATTGATCTCATTACATCTATTTATTCAGCAACATGGACATCAAATCTTTTGACACAATCAACCTAATTCCCTAGGTTCCTTAAGAGCTAACCACTTCAGCTCAACCCTTTTCATTGTTGTTTGTTTTCATATCTTTAGTTGCTGATGCAATTTATATTAACCTGTGCCCTTTGGGATTGAAACTATCTTTGCAGAACCATTCATCCCTTTTTTTAATATTTATTTTAAGTGAATAGTAACCCCTTTAAATTATAGTGTTCTTGAAGTCAGGGGCAAGGACACGCAAAACATAACCCTTTCTTACTCTATAATCATCTTAATGTGATCTCCACTCAGAGAAAGAACCTCTCCTAATTTAACACCGATGGATGATGACTCTGGAATTCCCCTGGTCTGACCAAGAAAAGAGCCTTTTTCAAGAGGCCTCCAGGAGGTTGGAATTTGGGGATGTATTCCAGACAACGGCATTGTACTTATACATTAGCATCTGACTTGCGGTAGATGGGTCTGGTCAGTCTGAATGTACGCAAGTGAAAAAATTTTGTGCGTTGGGTCAAAGATCAAGAGAGACAGTCCTCCTAATCTCGAATGCTGCAAAATCTCTTGAAGTTTTAGTTTTTTTTAAAAAAAAATTGGTTCAAGTCTTTCCTGCGGCTTCATATGAGATTCATGCCAAAGACCTGACTTTAAAGATGGCTTTCATGACAAGGATGCTGACAAATCAGGGGACCTTTCCAAGCGTCTTGACGGAAATCGTATGTGACCTATTTGCTTACTGTGTCCTTACTCTCCAGTGAGCCCCTCTCTGCCCCCCTCTGCTATGCCCTGTTCATTGGGCATATGTGGTAAGCCGTGGGATCCCCAGTCAGGAGGACACCGCCTGAACAGGAGTCCTGAGAGATTATGCTCCCAGACACACATTCAGCAATGTATTTCTCTTCTAAAGGCTCTTTTTAAACCAAGCTGAGGGGCCGGAGGACAGGAGCTGTCTGCTGTGTGCTGAAAAGCCACAGGAGGTTCCAATTTTTTTCCTTCTGCATCTTCTAGGGGACATCTTGTCTCAGGTTCACAACATCCTGCTTTCCTTGATGAAACACTGGAATTTGGACCTTTGGAGGGCAGAAAAGAGAATGGAGGAGGGCGGAGCTAACAATTCCACCCGGGCAGGGTGGAGAGCAAAGGGCGCCCTGGGCTTCCAGCTGAGATTGCCCCTTAGGTTCCTGCTTTTCAGCTCCTTTCAGCCATCTTTTTTACCCACTCCCTTCTCCTCATTTTAGCTTCCAAGAGACTTTTGTGTTGTTTGTCTTTTACCACCCTGCACATTGTTTGCTCTTTTGTTTTTATTCTCCCCACTCCCACCCCTTTGCCCCCTACCGTGTTTCCTGATAGAAATCTCACTCATGCATTTCCTTTTTGATTTCAATGGCTTATTTTGTCTTCCCTTGTTTTTTTTTCTGCCTTCAGTCTTTCTTTTCTTTCTTCCCCCTTTTTTTTTTTACCCCCCTTTTTCTGCCTCTGGTCCCAAGAGAAACGACCCCCATCCCGCTGGGACAGGATGACGGTGCTGTTTGAGTTCCCAGTGCCAGCTCTCCCCACATCTGTGCAGCTTTTGTCCTGGGCCGCAGGACGATTTGGAATGGTCTGCTGGCAGCGTCAGGGAGACTAATGGGAAATGAGGGCTGGAGCGAGGGAGGCCATGGGGAGGTGGAAGGAATAGCAAAGGGGATTTGGATGCGTTGGTGTGGGAAGTAAATGAAAGGATGCATGTGACATGCCCGATAGAATAAGAGACAATTTTGATAAAGTTGCATCAGTAAGAACTGGGGTATCTGATGGACGAGGCTATGGAAGGAATGCTGGCCAGCAAACCTGCAATTCTAAAGGCTTGACTACCCAACACACTGTTCACTCTCTTGTGTTGGGAGATATGCAAAGTGTTTCTTCCTTTTGTCTTCTCCAGCCTTCATTAGAATACTGATGTGTATACCCCCTTAATATATTTTCCGTTCTCTTATGTTTCAGACCATTTCCCCATATAGCACAGTCTTTTGAATCCACGTTCCATTTATAGAAATTTCTCTGAGAAAAAAATAGGACGTTGGCTGGGATCCACATTGATTTTAAATGTCTTCCATTCATTCACTTAAAAAATTAATTCTGTCCCACATGCTTTTGTGGGGGAAAATGTTATAGTAATAATCACTGCTAATCTTTATTATTCAAAGTGCTTTGTATGTGTGAACACATTGAATGCTTACGACAACCCTACACAGTAAGTTCTCTTATCTCTATTTGACAGGTGGTAAAAACTGAAGCATAGTGAAGTTGGTTTACTTGCCAAACTCATACACAAGATACGGTATCTGCCCTCCGTATTCCTAAAATTTTGCAAAGGGAAATGATAAACATGCATAAACAACCAGAGTACAGGGGAGGCAGATCTGTGTAGCACATGCAGGCTCCCAGTGATGGCTGGTCCCGGGCGTGGAAGGGCAGTGACTGTCCTTCTGAAGATTTTATGGGGAAATTTGCACTCATATCCCTTTGATAGGGATTTAAGGGTTGCTTGTGGTGCAGGTCAGCTATTGGATGAAGTGTGGACACTGTATTAAACCCTGGAAGGGACAGGGAGCCCAGACTTCCTTTTATATTCAGGGAACAATGAGTTCTGACAATTTAATGGTATTCCTCCAGGTTCCTTAGGGGAGATGGCATGGTATCCACAATCAGAACATATGTTTACGTAAAATATAAACTAACCCCCAAACCTGCCTCTTTCCCATTGATATATATTGAAAGAATTTCATTATCTTTATTTTCTCTCTTTTTTCCTGTTCTCTCCTTTATTAGTGAGACTCCAATTAACTTTCCCAAAACCACAGATATTCTTTTTATATACTTTTTTCTTTAAAGAGAATTTTTGTGGTCTTCTTTGATGATTTTAGTTTATCTGGCCATCCCTGTTCAAATCTTATCTCAATGCGACTCATCGGTACAGGGTTCTGTTAAACAGCATGATGTACTATTAACAACCACTCCTGTTGGGTCCCTGCAGGTAGAGTAGGGAGGGAAACTACAGCCTGTCACTCAGCCCCCTCCTTGTTGCCTCCTCTGCAACCCCTTCTTGCTAGCACAGTGTAAGCACAGTTACTTTAAAGCAGGTTATACAAATTATTAGAAAATGTACCTGCGCTATTCAAAAGAGCTCCCCGCTCCTGTCTGTCATCAGCCAGCTGCCACCCTTCCCTCTTCATTGGCGATTGGCCTGTTCAAAATGTCTGCTGTTTTGTGATGGTGTGTGTTGCGGGGAAGATGAGGAAAGTTAAGTTTGGGTTAATGAAGTCCCTCATTCCAGCGCCGTTGCTGAAACCTCACACTGGAGTTTCTTTAGCTGTGAATTAAGAGCAAAAGTATCTTGTTTTAGTATCAGCACTTCTTTCTTGCATCTCTGTCAGCTGCAGAGGAGAAAAGGAGAGAGGGGGAGATGGTACACAGCTACAAGCATGCCGGACTCACGGACTGGATCACCAGCTCTGGAATTGTTCTGGGTCGGCTGCATGTATGGGGATTCTTGTCAGAAATTTGAGGAACAAGGTCCTTTCTCTTCCTTGTCCCCACTGCCAGAGTATCTGACCACTGCCATTTTAGCACAGATTACACTGCTCGGTGCCCTGTCACTACGTGGAGGCCCGGACCCTGGAGCCCATGCACCCACCGGAGGTGCAGCTCCGAGGGTACAGAATGACAGTGCTGAATAAACAAGGAAATGAGCAAAGCCTCATTGCCTAAATATTTGTCTAAATAGCAGGAATGATGGCAACAGAACTACTAGTGAGGCTGGGCTATTTGTGTTCACAGAATTCCTTTCAAAATGAGTGGCTTGAAAGATTTCCTGAAGGTGGCAGGGGGTCTGTGAAAGGACCACTGGGCACTGTAAGCCTTCTTGCTCTGATATTGTGGAGAATGTCCTGTCAGCAACTGAATAGGCCCAGAGGACTTGGTTCTCACGACATATAATTTGAGTCAACATGGCGTCGAATGCCTGTGGGACTGAAGCAGCCCTTTGACTCCTTCCTTCACTGATGTTCCGACATCTTGACTTAGTGTGACCTGCTGTGTTGTGTCAGAGAAGAGGACACTTCATAATGTCTAAGCTTTAGGCATTGCCTGTGGTGTGCCAGCTACTGTTTGAAGCACATAACTTGTATTAACTTATGGAACTTCACAGCAATTTTATTAGATAAATATTCTTATCAGTGTTACTTTACATAGGTGACAATCAAGGGTCTCAGAGAGCAAATCAACAGGATCCTATTTCTAAGTAAAATGTTCAGTACCAAGAACCATGTTTGGCACTTCCAAGCACATTTTTTTATTCATTCAACCAAATATTTAAGCATCTGCTTGGCACCAGGCTCTATGTCATGCACCAAGGAAGGACATAGTGGGGGACATGTCATAGACTACAAGCTCAAGGGGTTTCCCAGGATCTAGTTGTAAAGAGAGACATCAGCAGGTGATTTTAATGTGGTTTCCATGTCATGATCAGTAAGGTGATCAAATATCCGCACTTGCCTGGGAGAGTCTCAATTTGGATCATAAGCTGTATTACCCGCCCAGTTATAGGACGTCGGGCTACTACACAGAGCAAGAGAGCACACGGGCAGGACAGTTCGTGCACTTCTTGGATGGGGGTCCTAGTGGATTTCATGGAGGAAAGGTGTGTCCAGGGATGCCTGCAGGCTGCGTAGGCTAAGGGATTCGGGGAAGACCAGGGAGGAAGGCAGTGGTAAGAAAGGGAGGAAGGTGGACATTACAAGCATGTTTGCAGATTGAATGAATGCATTAGTGAACAAATAAAACCTTGTGAATGTGAAAACTCACAGCATCGTTCAACGCCAGATGAAGCATCTATATGCATTCGATGCATAGGCATAACTTTTCTTCCAGGTCTTGGAAGGGAAATTTTATGAAAAATAGAATTTTCCCCTATTTCTGAAGTAAGGATATTAGACTGCATGGTATCTATGGTGCCTTATAGCTTTCAAGTGGTACTGCATGAGACCCCATCCCAAACTGCCTCCCCCTGGATCACAAGAAACCATCTTTAAAGTCCACCTGATTGCTCCCTGACCCCTAAGGTATCCACTCAATTATTTCTCTTCTATTCCAATTGATTTTATTTCTTCACCTTGATTGGAAGCTTCTTGAAGGCAGAGACCGTATCACTCATTTTTAGCTCCCATTCTGCACATTATAGCTGCTGGTGATTGGAAGATGGGTGAGGGGGAGGTAGAAGAATCCTTCCTTTTTTTGGAGGGGGGGAAGAGGAGGCCTTATTATCCCTATTACCAAGTGCTCTTTCTGAAGCAGCTTTCCAAGGCATTTTAATTATATGGGTACAGTGTGTGTGTGTGTGTGTGTGTGTGTGTGTGTGTGTGTGTGTGTGTGTGTGTGCTTGGTTAGCTTTTGGAGGGGGGGAAGAGGAGGCCTTATTATCCCTATTACCAAGTGCTCTTTCTGAAGCAGCTTTCCAAGGCATTTTAATTATATGGGTACAGTNTTCTGAAGCAGCTTTCCAAGGCATTTTAATTATATGGGTACAGTGTGTGTGTGTGTGTGTGTGTGTGTGTGTGTGTGTGTGTGTGTGTGTGTGTGAATGGTTAGCTTTTGAACTTATTTCTGATGGGCATTTGCTTTCCTCTTGTTTAGGACCTTCCGAGTTATTGGATATGGCAGACAGCGAAACGTGAGTGTTGCCTTTCGTTACATAGTCTAGATGATTTTCTTCAGAACAGATCTCGGAGAAAAATGCAGTCTATAGGGCACACAATAGATAATTTTCATGGCAGTGATAAAAAGTCCACTTTCAGTTGTATTTATAACCGTGCAGGGCTAATCTCCTAAATAAAAAATGACACGATAAAAATTGATGGCAAGCATCAGAATGCTTGCACTCACGGTCATTGCTAGTCATCATTTAGTGCTTCCTATAGGCAAGGTACTTCTGCACTGGTGCCTCCCGGACTGCTGAGAAGGCTAAATAAACTCATGTACCTTTTTTTACTCTTTTTCACCGGGGGGTTGTGAGAAAATGAAGCCCTCAGGCCCTAAGGCATCTTTGCATGTAATGAAACATCTTTGCTGAGTCTAGAATGGAGCAGTGTATATAATACAACCACTGGAGGACTGAGAACATAGTAACTCCGATCCTGTTTATGTTCCGAGGTTCAGATCAGGAATTCTGGTGCAGAAAGTTATCCTCTCTGGAATGATCTCCAAACAGATCATGTTTGTTTTCAACTTTCTTGTTTCTAGGGCAGTAAAATAGCTACCACTCCCCAAGTAGGAACAAAGAAATGGCTAAACATCTCACCCTGAAAACCATATAGAACCACTAGAGAACTTCAGAGAAATTCGAGAAGGGATGAAGTATGGGCAGGGGTGGGGTGGGGTGGGGAGTGGCTAAGGAGGTATGGGGAGGAAAAGTAGAATTGAATGAAATGGAGGATGAGAGAAGGGGTATGGCCATGAGTTACTAGACTTGGAAGAAACTGTCCACAGAGCTTGTCCACATACCGCACGTCCTATTGGCGAGGTTGTCACTTACTCCACTTAGCCTTCCCTAAGGACTGCATGTGATTTTCCATGAAACACTTTGGCCTGAAGTGTCTTTTCAATTTTGGACTCAGTGGAAACATACTCCTCCCTACACTGCCTGTTAGAGGGGCGGAAATAACCCCTGTCCCTTGCCCGCTTCCCATGCTGAGTGGCTGGCCTGCGGCACACTGCAGGCTGGACACAGCTCTGTGTCCTAACTCTCCTAGCATCTCACTGTGCCTCCAAGCTGCCCTCCCCTCCTTCCCGCCACTGGCGTGGAATCCAGTAGGCAGGACAGAGAGGGTGCTGTCCTGGTTCCTTCCAGTGGAGTTCCCAGGAGCTATTCCTCCGAGGCCCAGATGGTGGTCCACTGGGTGACAGGCCAGTGTTCCTGCATCACGGCTTCCCCTGAGCTTCGTCCCTCACGCTCTGCCCAGATGTACCCGCAGAGAGAATTGCTTCGCAGCGTTCAGACGCACCTACACACATCAGTCTGTTAATAGTGCCATGGAGTCTTCCCTAAATCAGACATTAGCACTTTCCAACAAGATCACTCAGCCTCATTAACCAACGCAGTTTTGAAAAGAGGCTGGAGTCAGGTATTATGATGAGTTGATGACTAACTCAAGGCGTTTCGAGGCCCCCGTCACCCACCTCCCCAGCACATGCCCTGCCTGCACTGATGGTCTCAGCGGCAGATCGGGTGAGAGGCTGAGGAGCACAGAACATCGGCAGCAAGGGAAGGGCTAGGAGGCCACCCTCGCCCCCTCCCCACCGCCTCCACCCGCACCCCCGCCCCCAGCCCCTTGATGGGTGGTTTCCCATTTCATCTTTGATTTAGGGGTGAGACCGCCCTGCACAAGGCTGCCTGCCAACGGAACCGGGCTGTGTGCCAGCTTCTGGTGGACGCAGGAGCATCTGTGAGAAAGACGGACTCCAAGGTAACTTGATGAGCGAGTGCAAGCATCCACCCACTGGGCAAGATCGCAGGCACCATTGCCTTCACTTGTGCTCAAAGGCATCCTTTCTGTGCTTATGGAAGGGCCCGGAGTTCTGGAAAAAAGAGGAAAAAATAAAGTGCTTCATTTAGAGAAACTGCAGTTTAAATGTATAAGCACAAAGAGCGGGGGGCGTGCGTGCCTACGGGGCTTTCTAAACCTCTGAACGTGCTGACCTGGGGACTCGGGGTTTTCCTCCTACTGAATGCCAGCAGCCAGGTTGCAGGAAGATGAGGTTCAACACCCCAGGAGGGGGTAAGAGCCGTGTTCAAAGACACTGGCCTGGCCTCTGAGAAAAGACCCTTTGGGATTTCTCCTTTGGCGGCTTACTCCAGGGTAGCTTAAAATCTGTGATTTCTGTGGCCCCGTATATGGGTGCCAAATTGACTACCAGTCACTTCCCAGGATGGCAGGTCAGGCTGCTGCATAAGTTGTTCCAATGTACTGAGAGCACCAAGGAAAGGGTTGAAAGCTGAAGTAAAGGAGAACCTGAGGTTTAGCAGCATTGACCTAGGACTGCCGCCCATGAGAGAGAAGAGTTAATACAGATCAGCCCCACAGAGGAGCCTGATCAGCTCTGAGAGGTTTCAAGCTCCCTGTATAGACTCCAAAAAAAAGGACAAGCCACTTAACTGCAGAGTGGCCAAGGAGAATTTTAATATATACCGGGGGAGGGGGGGTGTCCAAAAAATGTATCCAAGTGGACACTTGGGTCAATGTTGCTCAAGCAGTAGTTCGCCGTCATCAGAAGTGTCTGGACGCTGATGGTAACCACTTGAGCACCTCTTGTCATTGCAGAAGTCAAATGTGACTTCTATTCATCTTTTGTTACCGGTGTATATTGAGTATTACAATTTTAATACAGTTTTCCTTTCTTAAAATGTGTATACATTTTTTTGGCACCCTCTGTAAATGAGGACTTCGTTGAGCAAGTACCCAGTACCTTACATGTTGGGCCAATGAATGTAGCCAATAAGCGTAGACAAATGCTTTAGAAGCCTAATAAAGACTTAAGCCCCATTATACTCAGTTAAGTGATGACGATCTACTGATGTGCAGTTTTGCCCTAGTGGTTCCCCAAACTGCAGTGCACATTGTGCAGTAACTTTCTTGTGTGGGCCTCTCTTTCCTTTCTGAGTCAGTTCTGAGCCATTCGCAGCGTGTGACTTGCCATCCCCCTTCCATTACAGCTTCCGGGCTCCTCGCCCTCTGACTCAGGTCCCTGGCTGACTCCCTAGGCTTCCAACCTATTAAGCTGTGTCCTGGTTTCTAGCTGGTCTGTTACCTGTCTGGTTAGCTAATTGGGTGTACGATTTCAAATGGCAGATAATTGCCCAAGGAGATACTCTTCCCAGATGAGAGCTGCACTCACATGCTTTGATGTGTGACCTGGTTGAGAAACATAAACCGTGCAGGGAAGATAAAGGGAGGCTATGATCTGAGGTAGAACCGGCCTTGCTGGGGCCACTCAGATGGCAGAAGGGTGATTGTCTGTTTACTACACAAAAGGCTGGCCTTACACTCGACTCAGATAATGAAAAGAAAGAAAAGAGCAGTGTGAAGCGATGGCTCACTTTCATCTTTCTAAGCTTCTGAGTCAGATAAATGGGCTCAGTGGTCCTTGAGGTCTCTTCCTATCTTGTGTTATGTATGTGTGTGCTTTTTTTTTCCAAAACACAAACAACTTTCTTATTTTTATGATTATCAATATAGTGCATTCTCCTATAGAAAACTCTAGCGATGCAAAAAATGCAAAAAAGGTAAAAATAGAAAATCCCATAGTCTAGACATACATATTATTAAAATTTTAATGATCTCTCCTCTCATGTGGGTATGCCTGTTTTTCTTTCTCATTTTTTTTAAATAGGTAAAGTCATACTGTACATGCTATTGTATGTCTTAGCTGTTCACCCAACATTATGTTCTAGAGATCTTATCATATGAAATAGCATGCTTCATGCTTTTCAGGAACCTTTAATATTTCTATTCTGTAATTTGATGTTAGGTGAAAGCTGAATATGACAATTATCGGATTTTCTGGGATTTTTTGGAGAGAAGCATTATCTTGAGAATTTGTTTTGAGATAGAACAGTCCTTTAAATATCAGCTCAACGGCCCACCACAGTCCATCTCTCTGACTGTTCAGAAGCTATAGGAATTCCAACCTTGTTAATATTAAAGTAAACACAAGATAGTCTAATACTGTAAACAAGTTGAATAAAATTATAGTAGGAACTTGAAGCTAGTGGTTAAATATGAAGTCCCAACTAAAGTAAAATTTTAGAAAGAGTTCAGAGCCATGGTTACCTCCCTTCTATCCTCTACCCCACATACTCCTGGCAGCCACAATAATCAGGCTTAATTGAGGTGGACACCCTCTATTGCAATAGCTGTGTTGGAGGCTGAGAAGTTTTTGATGACTTGTCATACTCATGAGCATTTATACATAGAGCTATTTCTTTGGTACAGTGATCACAATGTGTCTCTACCCTTTTCTTAGAACATAATATCACATATTTAAACAGATAAAACTATATTATTAAACAAAAATTAGAAGTTTCCAAGACTGTTAAGTAATATCCGTAAGCTATCAAAAGAATGAAGCCCCTCCATCCTTTTACGGCTGATTACTGTTCATTGGCCTCATTTCAGAAATATTGTGTGTGCGTGTGTGTGTACATACAAGTATACATAAAGCATTGCAGCATGCCACAAGACATTACACAATCATTTAAAATGAGGTAGAAGAACATTTAATGACATAAGAAAAGCTTTGATATATTGTTAAGTGAAATAGAACACTATGTAACAGTATATAAACACAGTAGGATTTTATTTTTACCAAAAATAATTATATAGAGAGCTATAGAAAAAGCCAATAGTTAGTCTATAGAAGATGAAAAACGGTTACCGTAGTGTAGTGGAATTACTGATCATTTTTATTTTCTTCTTTATGCTTTTCTTTCATCCCAAGATTTCTTTAATCAACATCCATCACTGTGACAGTCAGGAATTAACTCGCTTTTTGGAGAGATGAGAGAGCTCTAAACTGGGGAGAACATAACTGAAGTCTTTGAAACCAGCGAAGAAACCCTTTAGATCAGCAGTTCTCAACCTTCCTAATGCCGCGACCCCTTAATACAGTTCCTCATGTTCTGGTGACCCCCAACCATAAAATTATTTTTGTTGCTACTCTATAACTGTCATTTTGCTACTGTTATGAATCGTAATGTAAATATCTTTTTGTTTTCCGATGGTCTTAGGTGACCCCTGTAAAAGGGTCGTTCGAAACTATTGCACTGTGTTGTACAGCTGAAACTAATTCTAAAAAATGTGTATTTCATAATAAAAATAATAATAATAAAAAATTTTAAAAAAGAAAAAATGAAAAAAAAAAGGGTCGTTCGACCCCCAAAGGGGTCGCGACCCACAGGTTGAGAACCGCTGCTTTAGATTGTCATGACCAATGCTTCTTCTCAGATTTTGCTTGTGGCTTCCCAAGGTTTAGTATAATAAATAAAAAGGGTCCCAAACTAGAAATCAGAATTCCTGCTCCCCTATTTATCTATTCAGTGATTTTTACCTACCTCCTTCTGAAAAGGATCTGGATTCTGAAACTCACTGTGGTACCTTGTGCCCTGCTGTGTCCTCAGTTAGACTCTGTGACCCTCAGTTTCCTTACACGTAAACCCCACCTGTCAAAAGCGATGGTGTCTTTCTCTTGAACTTACCTATCTCATGTCTTCCACGTGATGCTCCTATCGGATAAGAGATCTGCAAGTATCCTGTGAACTCTAAAACAGTAAACATGGGAAGATCCTTATGAGCGAGTCATCTCTGAGTATTCTGTTTCTGTGAATTTTTTTTATTTTTTTTTTATCTCACCCTGAGTGTTTGTGTCTCTTCCTTTTTTCACTATGATCTATAGGGTAAGACACCACAGGACAGAGCACAGCAGGCCGGAGACCCAGATTTGGCCGCTTACCTAGAAAGCCGTCAGAACTATAAGGCCTTCGGCCATGAGGATCTGGAAACTGCCGTTTGACCCTGGTAGACGGGCCAAGAGAACCTGAGCGAGCATATCACCTGTGCCCTCCCGGCGATCGGGCAGCTCCCCTGGAAGAAGCTGATGGAATCCATAAGTCTGTCTCTCTCCTGCAAGAACCTGAGACCATGCCACCAGTTTTTAAGGGCTACCAAGATGTACACCAAAACGCGATAGCCCACGGAGGACGAGGCCGGATACCTGGTGGCATCCTTATTGCTTCCAGCAAGTAGCATGAACTTCAGTGTTCATCTGTATAATTTATTTTAAAGATTCAAAGGATGTTTGTATCAACGGCACTGCTCCCTCCTTTCCCTAGGCACCCCTCTTCCCCTGAACTGCACCATTCTACTACCCACCGATTGAAAGAATGCGATATGACGTGTTCTTTTACCTTCAGACCTTAAAGACCACAAGATTCTCTGAAGGTCTTGCAAACCTCTCTGGATGACCTGCAGAAATATGACTGTAAAACTGCTTCCATGTCCAAGACTAAATATCCCAAGTCGACTTAGTGACTTTTTGCATGTCTGCCCTCCCCAATCCCTTTTCATCCTGCAGGAGCTGGGGAGTGCCTCATGGACAATGTCAACCTGTACGCTCTGTCTCTGAGGTAGGGCGAGGTGGCATGGGAGTTGTCTGTTCTCAGAGGGACCTCAGAGAGGTCACAGTGGGGGCAGGTCACGGGCTGTTGCCGACGTCCACAGAGGACTGACTCGGCTTGGGCTGTTTGCGAGCTCTGTACTGCCTATGTGTAGCCATCTTTGCCTTTTGCTGCAATCGAGGTGAGCAATGGATGACACAAAGGCCTGTCGCTACTTTGCAGAACCACTCCACTTGAAGTGCTGTTGCAATTGCAGAGCAGAAAACCGTGTGTGGGAACTGTGGTTACAGGAAATGGAGTTCCATGGCAGCGTTTACTTCTAGACTTTTTTTGAGCGATAATGGAAAGCAGGCTAATGGAGTTGAAATAAAACAGCAGAAGCAAAAGTAGCAACATATGTCAAAATAACTCACTTAAGTGAGAAAACAGTTGCTGGAATGCTACACTGAGGCTAATAAGTATAGACTCTTGGATACAGTGGTGAGAGGGGTCCCATTTTCGGCTTTCCTTCGAAGTTTTTTATTTTCATTTTCCCAAGTACGCCTTGTCCCCAGGACAAAGCCTTGCTTTATGAGTTCCACTGCCAGATTTTGGGACATGTCGCCATTTCTGGTAGATGCCTCGCCTATTACTTGTCAGATCCCAAGGTCATACCTGATAGCGCTACAGACCCATTTTCATGTATGGAGTTGTCACATATATTCTTTTTTTCTGGAAAGTTCTTCATGCAAAACACTGTGGGAGCCCAATCTCCCTGGCAGCAGAATTGCAACTTCTCATCCTGCCACAGATTACTTGGTACCTACAAGTACCTCTCTTAGGGACTCTGTGACACCTAAAATGTTAGGAGAAAAAGTCTTCTAACTCTGGGCGAAAATATCTACGTGACTTGGGTATAAGTCCAAAATGGAAGTGGGTGACCAAAGGTTTTGCTTCGGATTAAACTGATGTCTTTGGAGCTTTCTTCCATTTTGCCCTTAGACACAAGCAAAGTGCTTCTTTAGTGTTTCTGCATGTGAGCATAAATGACCGTTTCTCTACATTTAATTTAAAGGTCCAGTGGGGACACATTGCTTATCTAAATCACATTTTAGTCACGTATCATATTGAAAGTGCAGCTATGATATGCTATTAAGCAGGAATAGCCTCTCAGTGGATGAGGGCGTAAGTCTCTCCGTTGTTTCAAAATCAAGTGGCTGGCATTATTTTCAGCCGCTGGCGGAAGGGTTGGTTGTGAGTAATCTATTTCCATATATCAGTTTTAGAAATGGAACTAACTATCTTTTGGGTTTTATGGTGAGGGAAGGAGAGATGGCGGTAGATTGTTTCCAGAAGCTGGAAAAAAAAAATATGCTCCAGGAGAATTTAATCGCTGGGCTTCTGCAGGGAGTTTTCAATTGGTGGGACTGTCAAGGAGATGTTGTGATGACAGAAATATAATCCTTAAAACAGACTGAATTCTGGCTTTGAATGGTGCCTTCCATTCCCCAGACTGAGCTAAACACTTGGCCACGCAGCCAGTTACCCAGCTGCCATTGCTGGGATGAAGGGTTTTATTTTCACCAACTACCATCTCATATTTCTCTCTGATGCTTCCAAGCAGCCCAGAGAAAATTTAGGGTACAAGTGGCCATGGGCCAATTCAAATAGCTCCAGTTGAAGTTACAAGTAAGTCTCTGGAATGAAAATAGATGACGTACTGACTGCTGTAGGGGTCCTAGTACATTTGGAAATCGTTCCTAATAAATAATAATAGTAATAATAAAGTGTTAGAGTCCTACATTATTGAAGAGGAATGATAGATGACCAACACATATATATCTTTGAAAAAGCAAACACCCCTCCCCCCCCACCCAGGATTTGGGCTTTCCAAAAAAAAGAACATCAAAAATAAGCAGAACAGTTACATATTTCATGGCTCCAACATTAAATCTACCACCTGTAGCATTTGATTTTTTCATTGATCATTACATGTGACAGTCCTGGGCTTTGGAAAGGGCTAAGGCCATATGCTCCAGGAGTTTCCAGCTCAACTAAAATCCGTAGTACCCCCCTTTTCATGGGCTCTCAGGAAGTAGAGAAGCAAATGGTCTGGCTGTGGTCTGAAAACCCACATAACTTTAAAAGACAGAAAACTATATGCCTATAGAAATATCATTTTCTGCAGAACCGACTGAGCCAGTGCTCAGCCAACATTCCTCTGTGTTTGGCTGGAAGAGGCCCCGTGTTGGGGCCCTGTCTACTCTGGGATTCCATTTTTCAGGGAGGCTGAAAGAGGGGTGAGAATGGAGAGTTATGAAAAGACACCGTGATAGAACCTAAAAGGTAGTCATTTTTGAAGCTTTACATTCCAGTAGGACACATTTCAGGAAAGAGAGCCCACTCAAGCTGTGCTTTATTGTATTCAAGGACATGATAAAGAACAGAAGCCAAGGAGGAAATAAACACCGCCTCTGGGAATTTCACTTTGAGAGTTCTGGTTACCTCTGTAGAGGTTACAACCGAAAACCAATGGGATATCTCAAGCAGAGCCTTTGACAGGCCCGTACACAGCCATGACACCCCCGATCGCTCCCTGTCCTTTCCTAAGAGCTGGTTAGTGCTTAGGTGGATCTGTTTGCATTGAGGGCACTCAATAGGTCGTTCATTTTCATTTGGACTGAGTGACAGCTTCTTTGCCCAACGGATTTCTGAAATGGATTTACTCAACTCCTCATAATATCTGTGTCTTTGAAAATGTTGGGCAGCCGTCATTTTTTTTTCCATGTCCATTTTATTTCAAGTATTTAGATTTTTTTTTAATTATAAAAGTAGAACCTGGTCTTTATAAAAAGGTCTAATGCCATCGATGAGTATCACCTGCAAGGTCAAGGTGGTCCCCTGTGATGGCCCAGGGTCCAGTCCCGTGTCCCAGAGACCAACATTATTAGCCGGAATAAACATTGCTGCTTGTAGTTATGTCGGAAGTACTCTACACAGGCAAGCCCCACACACGTAGACATGTATTTATTTGTAGACATATGTGTGTTTATGTACTATAAACCCACATATTGCATAGGTTAAAAAAGAAAACATTTTAGAAGCATGCAAATCATCTGTACATGTATAGTGAACACCAACAGGCAGAGAGAAGGTAGCATAACGTCCATTTTTTCATTGTGGTTTCTCTTATTATCAAGCTTGGTTCTATTACTGCAGCACTCCATGTGCTCGTGACATTTATTATTGCCTGTATCGTAAAATCCAAGACCAAGAGGTCTTGTAATTGTTTCTGTTACTTTCCATGAAGCATGAAACCTACCTGAGCCCAGAGACTTGTCTAGGCTATTTGGGGATCTCAAGTGGAGAGTTTCTTGATGCTTACACCACTTAACAGGACTAACGCTCAATAGGTTGCCTAATGATATTTAATTCGAGCAAGCGCTTGCTAGGAAGGTGTCATAACTTGGATATGGGCTGGGGTCTGAGAAGCTTTTGGCTTCCTTCCAGTAGGAGTAGCTAATGAAATCACTGAAAACGGCATGATACTTTATGCAGTTATGCTATTTAAAGGTAAAATAGATCATTGTTAAAATGTCTCATCATAGCCATCAAATATAACTACGAATGGCTCTACTTAAATGGATTATTTTCATTTTAGGAATAAAAAAATAGAACAGCTATTAAGTTAGAGCGTTTTCTAGTTAATCTTAAGCATTTATTTAGTATAAAGTAGATTCTGCCCAGGTTTTATAGAACCATCTCTAAATCAGTGTTTTTATTCTCTGAATTCCATATTCAGCTGACTATAAATCCTAAAGCTTTTTTTTTCTCTGCCAATCCTCTGGGATTGACTCTGGCCTACCATCCCTTCTCTGTGTCCTAGTTATCCCTCGTCTCTAGGCCCTCCAGTTATCTTACCATGGCAGTGATCCTATAGTAGTAGGATCTTTCTGCCTTTCCTGTCAATAATTCTGTTGTGAGGATGCCAAAATAGTCCCCTGATATTATGCATAAAATGGATCAAAATGGGACATGTGTCCATTTTGCCTGAAGGACAAATAGATGGTGACTGACCTTGATCATCCCACAGAGTTATGACACGCCTTATTCTGAGAAGCAATCTGCCAGGTAGGTTTTGCAAATTTCTTAGTCACATCTTGAGAGTACACAATCATGGCAGCCTCTTCCGCACATCAAATGATGGATTTGCATATGGATGCAAATCCATATGTATGACTGGATTATATCATGTTATAGCCCTACTGGCCCTCTGTGGATTTTAGGCTGTCTCCCCACAGTTTAATGAGAAACCGGAAAAGAGGAGCTAAGCAAGTAGTTGTACTTCTAAACAACCTGTTCTCCCAGGACACTGAGCGTCAGTCATTATACTAGACCCCAAAAGAAGCAGAAATCAATTAATTCTTAGGCTGCTGAAACATTACATTTTAAAGTAGAGATTTGAATATTGGATGGTATCCTCCTGGTGGAAAGATTTCAGAGTCTATATGTCTATTCAGTTATTCAGTCATTCTACCTGCAGTCATGTTTGTGAACCAGTCATACACTCATGTATTTAATCATTTATTTTAAAAATATATTTATCACTTACTCTGATGCAGACACTGTACTAAAGACATGAGAATGAATGCAAGAGAGAAAACTCTTGACTTCAGGGAGCTGGCTGTCTAGGAGAAAAGACAAATTCCAATATGATATGTTCTGTCAAGGAGAACCCCTGGTGTACAAGGGGAGTGTTGCATTGTGGGTTCAATTAAGGCTTGATTGTACCAGTTACTCTTTAGCCAGCAGTGTTTTATATAGTTCTATGGAATATAAAATGAAACTATTAATATGTAAGAGAAATAATGATATTTTGCATTTCCTTCTCCTGGTCTTAAAAATGTATTTGAAACCAAGACTTTAAGATGAGACTTTGAAACACTAAAATAAGAGCAAAAACTCATGTATCCTATAGTTCAAGGATATAACTAGAAAGAATACCCCAAACTTGCAGTGGTTTTTGACTAAATATAAAGAAGATGTATAAATATTATCAAACAGTGGAGTGGGCACACTTACGCAATTTCAGACTCGGCCACGAGGAGTATTTAAACAGTGGACACGTGACCACCTTGAGAGAGATTGTGACCAGGGACCTGTCATCTGAGGGAGCTAGAATTAGATTCTGTGTGTTGTTAGATTTTTCTTTTAAAATGACTTTGTTGAATAGCAGGATTTCATTAGAAGCAATTATGAAAATCTTCACTTTTAATCTTTGAAACATCGCTTTATATGTGAAAGTGTTTAAAATCTTGGGGAGAATGACCTTTAGTTATCTTCTAAGACCTTTTCAAACTAATTAAGCATGGCTTTAAAAGGTAGTGAAAAAGAAAACATCCAAAGGGATATAACTTACTCCAAAATACATCTAGAACATTATGGATTTTGATTACTCTTCTTAGGCATTCTTAAGGCAAGTCCTATTAGAAATCTGTTTAAGTGTCCTTCCAATATAAAAAAGTGCTGCGATTTTGATATTCTTAGAATTAAATGTAATCTAATATAACCGCCAAAGAAAATTCTGCTTGAAAGATATTTGGGAGCCGAGTCAATATACATAAAAGGCAATCATGGCAAAATTCTTGGCTTCTTTTTCTGGCATGAGAATTATAAGGGATAGCTTATCCATAGGAATAAGAAAATGATGAATCTGGGTTTTCCTTATTTTCCAAAGTTTCATTATTTTGAGCCAAATGGCATCTGAAATGGGAACCTTTGATGTTAGGAACAACTGAAACGATCTTGTTTCTCAATCCTTAAGTGAAACACATTTAATTTTCAATAAGAATAGCTTCAACAACTGAAATCTATATCATTTAACATAACAAATTCACTTATTGTAAAAATATTAGTTGCTTCTAGCCTTTTTGAAGCTTTTGGGGATCTTTTTGAAGCTTTTGGGGATCTTTTGAGCTTCGATACCAACCCATGAGGTGGATCATGCAGACGATACGTTTTAAACAAATAAATGGAATATCAGAGCAGTGACTTCGCTTGCACAGATGTGGATAGTAGTTGGTAAGACTGCAGCCAGAACTAAGATCTTCAGAAATTACACACTAACATGCCTACCGTAGATGTTTTCTAAGTAAAGAACTTTCCACCACTGCCTTCAATGCTGTTTTACATCAATCACTCAGATTTCCATAAATTAGAAGCTGCCACCTTGAAAAATATTTACCTAAGTTCCCACAGCAAGAGTTGGTTAGCACTGAAGGAGAACATGAACTTACAAACTCCGGAATGTTTGCTATCAGAGACTTATCGGCTTGGACATATTTCAAAGGGGAAAAAAAAAAGGTCAAATGTCTTGATACCGGGATGGATTTCACAAGAAGGAATGAACACTGAGGCTGACTTACTGGCTTCTCTACCTTGTGATTCTCTGCATTCAGAAATGTTAGTATCGCAAGTCCTCGATTACCGTTGTTTCATTCAATGTTATTCCATTATGACGTTGATGAGATGCCATAGGTCTTTAACTCTTGTGTCTATCAGTTAACCTAGGGTAAAACTGGTTTCACTATATGACATTTCCTTTAAAGCCTCAAATCTTGTCTACGACGTTAAGTGAGGGTTTACTATACTGTTCTCTCTCCTTGGAAGTCGCTATTGGAATGATTTTTCAGAATGCAGCATCCAAAAACATGGAAATGGTCTTAGTATTCAAGACTCCATTGCCCTAAGTCTCTGGGTGGGCTTGTCAACCTGTCTGTCATACATCATCATAGAACAGAGGCCTAATAACCCTGGGGGGAGCTGTGCTGCACTTGACGTGGAAAGAACAAATACGCCTGAGATAGTCTCCTATGGTGAATCTTGTCACAAGGCACGTCTGTGGGTAGATTGGTGAATTATCTAGAAGAGGGATGTTTGATCTGTAAAACGACACCATTAGATTAGGAATGGAAATGTGTGGAGGAGGTTAAATAGGGCTGTTTGTTTCTAGTTCTGTAGGGCAGACGATTCTCAGAATAAAATGAGGACTGAGGAGATGAGAAACAGACGTGAATAGGATAGTTTTATTACTTATGCAAGGGTTTATTTTTTTTCCCCGGGCATTATGTCCAGAAAAAAAAACTGATTGGGTTTTCTAAAAAACAAAGTGAATTGATCGCAACCAGTGTGTCTTCTAGTACTTAAGTGAAAATTGAGCAAGCAAATCAGGGTTCATGTCAAAGCAATTTGTTAATTGTGAGGAAGCTTGGACTAAAAGGCTTCTGTGATATTTTCCAGGGTTAGATTTCTATGACTTTAGACTGGAGCAGGACTCAATTAGAGCCCTTTTTTTCCCCCCAAATTCCTGGTACATAGGTGGTAATGAAAGTGTTTTTGTAAAAACACCAGGCATTGCAAATATAACCCAGATCATTTAGAATCATTTAGAAGCAGGTACTTTATAACCCTCAAACAATGCTTTGTTTACACACACACACACACACACACACACACACACACACACACACACACACTTTACCCATTCCTAGCCAATTCCCAAATCTCCTGAATAAGATATGTTTTGACTAAGGCAGACCAGTCACAAGTTCAAGAAATAAAATGAACAACAAAGGATCTAATGTTCATTTTCCTTTTCTGTCTACCCATTTGTTGTTTTGGGTGTGTAGATGGGACTGAGACTTGGAGAAGCAGCAGCAGATCTCTCTATTTTCTGTTAAAAAGTGGCGTGGAGGCAACTTATTTATCACTTTGTATAACTTATTGTCATTCAATAGGACTTAACCTCTTATCACCAGGCTAGTGTGTCTAATGTTGAAAACTAATGTTTCTGTTTTTAATGGCCCAGCTTTCCTTACTTCTAGAATATGAAGGCCTGACATGTCAAGATGGCTGGCTAGATGCAGGAGGAGGTCTTTAAGAAGTGGGCCCAGACCTGGAGTCTAGCTCAGGGAACTGCCCCCACCCCACCTCCCCCACCCCCACGCCTTGCCCCTGGCTTAGGAAGGTAAAGGAAGACAAGAGTTATGGGGAAAGGAAAAGAGATTCTCAAGAGTAGTACACTATTAAGGCTCTAGGCTTACCACTTGTTGCCATGGCAACCCATAAATCAATAATATGTGCTCTCAGCCAACCTTGCTCCCATGAAAAGCAAATCCAGAAGATGTAGAAAAAGACTGAACGTATTTGAGTGGCTTCAAGGGTTATAATTATGAAATTTTCAATATATGCAGCTCAGAAGAATTCGATTCAGTAAGGAATTTGGGGGGAAATCAGGGCTTTGCTAATGGAATGTTCTATGAAAGCTCTCTGAGGGCATGGGTTGTTTTTTGAAGGAGTTTCTCCAAATTCTCATAGGAAGCTAGACCCACCCACAGACTTGTATTGGTCTATAATAAAATTTGAGAAAAATAAGGACAATTTAGGGAGTTTTTCACAAATCCAAATGTATTCAATCCTAACAGATTCAGAGACTATGACTTTCTTATTTTGGGGGTTTACATATAACTTTTCAGAGAAAGGAGATGTTTACAAATTGTCTTTACTTGGAAAAGTGAAATCAGATGACAGACCTGAATTGGTTTACCCTATTTTTTGTTTTAAATTTATGGGTCATTTTCTCAAATATGTTGGGGAGATTTATCACATTTAAGATACTGTCTAGCTTTGATATTTACTGCACCATTAATAATGAATACAAATGTCTCCTGATCTTTTGGGGTTTATTAACAATAAAAGTTTTCATTTGCTGCTTCCCCTCCCCCGCTTGTTGAACGGAAGTTCTGACCACATGAATAATTTCCAATGCAACTAGAACCTAGATTGATGCTCGCTAACATCCTGATTGTAGGATGGGAAATGTGGGGTTCTCGCCGCCCTGGGGCATGAGATTTGGAACTTTAACAGACAAAATATTCTGGCACAAATAGAATATTTTGCAAGACACATCTTTGAAAAGTTAGGGTCTGAATTAGTCTTAGTAAAGGTTAGCTAGGCTGTTTTCTATTTAACTTACCAATGGTTAAGTGGGCAGCCATGAATCTGAATATTGTGTGGACCATAGCTGATTAAAAGTGAGGAAAAGCATTCCTGTAAATAATTAAGGAACAGAGGACAATCTCAGTTCCGTAAGAATGTATTTTATTTAATTTGATTTCTGAGTGGGAAAGGGCTTCTGGGCATCTTGAATACCCTGGGCTGTGGGTAGTCCACTCTTAAAGGCTACATCGGTATAAAGGGTTGCAGTCGCATTATAAAGGGCTCTTTCATGATTTCTGATTCTGCCCTATCAAATCCCAGAACCATGCTTTTGCAAAACTGCCAGCTGGCAGGTGGAATCCAAAAAAAAAAAGTAGCAGCTGTGGCAGTAGGATGAGGAAGCTTTATTTCCAGGTAAAGCAGGATCCAGATAATATGAAATGGAGGGAGGGTGGGGAAGGGAAGAATGGAGTTTTTTGTAACAAAGTCATAAAGTATTTTTTCCCTAATTTTCTTGCATTTCCTATTTATATAAAGTATCTTGATCACTGTGTTGCTCTACAGAGATTTTCAACGGAATTAATTTGGGAGACTGAACTAATCTCTGAAAAAGAAATTGACTAGTTACAGTTACTTTTTTGGATACTTTTTTTCTGTATTGTGAATTGTGTGGAAATGTACAGAATAAAAATTAAGAAATATAATTAGTTTCTTCTCTTCTGTTGCTGCTAGATATGGTTGATGTGAATACGACGTTTAATGGTGGTTAAATTAGATTTTCAAAGTGAGAATGTAAGCGAAGTGTTGGCTCTTAGGGAAGGCAGAAACTAAAAGGGATTCCTGAAAAGGCAGAATTGAAAAAAAATATATATACATATACATATATATACATATATATGTATATATATACATATATATACATATATATGTATACATATATATGTGTGTGTGTGTGTGTGTATATATATATATATATATATATATATATCTGCTTTCAAGATGGACTAACAGAGGTCAAATTTACCCTCCCACCTAAATAAGAAAAACATTTACTTACAGCACAAGAAGAGCTGGAGCTCAGGCAGAAACGGTAATCCCTGCGAGATGAAACTCAGGTAAGATCAGGTCTATGATGACTCCATTTTTCAGACTTCAGCAAGTTCCCAGGCTGTGGCTCAGGAAGGAGAAACTGAGGCATAGCCTGGCAGATTTCCTGAGCTGGGGAGACAGAGCCCAGTGTTTTTGACACCAGGGCAGCTGGGGCTTATTGAGCTGAGTATCAGGGAAGAAAGACGGGCACAGAGAAATAACCATGCAGATCTGCACAGAACTCCCTTGAGTATTCATCAAGTCCTTACTAGTGTAGGCCTTTGAAGGCCCTATCTGAGACTGAGAAAGGACCATCCAAAATACTCAGGAGAGAAAGCGAGCAGTTTACACAAGGCTGGAATAATGCCTGTGGCCACTCGCCACACCACACGCCCTTTGCTATTTTTCCCACTCCAGTCCCGTTTCCTCCCCATCTCCATTTACAGAGGCAACACCGGTGATGGTTTCGTGTGGATCTCTGCTCTCTTCTTCTACTTCTCAACTTCTGTTGACTGTATTCCCTGTCACACATGGAAACTTTTACATTTTATTGTGCACCAATATTAAAAGCTCTATGTGTTGTCAATTTTTTTGTTTTATTCTAAGAGTTGAAAGCCACAAACATGGCGTCTCATTGGCATCACATGTTATTGTGTACACGAAGGCCAATAGTGTGCTACAATGACACGTTTTTCTGAAACCTTTCAAGGTCATGACCCCAGTGCCAGTGAAAGATAATGTTCCTGTCAGCCAGATCAAATAATTTATCTTTTCTCACATAGTTTTGGATTGCTCTGCTTCACACTTGGACTCTTTAATACAGTTTTCATGAATTTCTTTCTCTTGGTGTTGGCTATCTTTCTTTGTTATTGCTGAAGGATAAAACACACACATGATTTTTTTTCAATATGTCACAAGTATCACCTAGCTCTCTGATCATTTTTGGAATCCATTCCATTGTTTCTCCTGAAGACATTCTTCTCAAATCCAGTGGCTTTCTGTTCTAATTTTGCTGAGTTGTTTTCTAGGCATGCTGTACAGTTATCACCTTAGAGCTTTCATCTTTCGACTTCTGCATTTGTCTAATCACTTCTTGACTCACACATTTTCTAGTTTCTTGATTTGCTAGTGTATAGCCACACATTGCTTATTAAAACTAGGCACCAGGGAAATAAAATTCTCTTGAGTTCTCGCATGTCTGAAAAAAGTCTATTTTTAGCCTTGACTTAGAGTTTGTCTGTCTTTGGGATTCTGGTTCCAACGTCATTTTCTATTAGAAATCCGGAGACTCTTAACGAGGAAAAGCAAGTCTCGTGTGCTTTGTGAAAAGTAGGAGCTCATTCAGCAACAGGTTAAAATCACAGACTAGCATGTATGGGAGCAAAAGGACTTTAGAAATCGTGTCAACCAATTTTATTTTCCAGGGGAGAAAACTGTGGCTCAAAGAAATGGAATCACCACCCAAGATCACATAGCTAGCTAATGAAAAGGAGGTGTCACCGAAGCTCATGGACCACTCATCTGTAGCTTGTCTCTCGGTGTCATGTCAAAATGCTTTAGGTTCCACCTGAAGGCACTATTAGGAGGAAACAAATATTTGCAGTAGAAGAGAAGGGTACACTGGACTCCAGCCCCAGCTCAGCTCCTGAGGGGTGAGTATGGCTCTGGCTTTCCTCAAGCCCAAGTTTCCTCATCCATCAAACAAGACTGTACTCATGATACCCAGTCCTCCTCCTTCTCTCAAGGGGTGGGGTTCTCCGAAGAGGATCTTCTAATAGAAGACTCATTATACAGATGAGAAACGCTTCAAAATGATCTTCACCCAAGGCCCCCACTTCGGACGTCTTCACTAAAGCCACCACCCAGGTGTGTTGTTTGAGCAATATGTGCCATTGCATTCATAACTGATCAGCAGGTTTTTTTCATTCAGATTGTCTTAATAAGATATCTATGGCTTCACACCACAACCTTTCGTAGGCATCAACCCTTGGTAACTTTCTGGGTGGTTATTTTCAGAGATTGTTACCTTGAGCCACAGGTTGCTAGTTCCACGACTCTATAGGCTATCCTTTGAAAGGTGTAAAGAGAATTAGCTCAGCTTCCTACAGATGGAAAGGACCAGAACTTTCACAGAGCACAGATGGTGAATAATGATTAGTGTTCCAGCTACACGGAGGACATGGTAATGATGACGAGGAAGGATGCTTCTCCTTCGCTGATCCATCCAGTTAGGTCTCGAGGTTTCATTTCTCCTTGATGTTTTCTGAATCAGTGTGGACAGCTCTGGGTTTGGCTGCAATGTTGTTGATTACAAACTGGGTGAACTTGGTCATGTAACACTCTTTTCTTGAGCCTGTTTCCTCATCAGAGATACAGAAAACAACACCACCAACCCAATGGAGTTGTGGTGGATATTAAATGAAATATTTGCTGGAAAAATTCTTAGAACAATGCTTAGCACATAGTAAGATAAATTATACCACTGAAAATATGCTAGGGGTGATCATTGATGAAATGGTTATATTTCTAGCGCTGTTCTCTGCACTGTGGGGCAGGAGACAGGCAAAGGGAGAGGGGCCTGTATATGCTGACATTGGATGACTTAGTCATTTGACTTAATCCTCTTTGCTCTGACCTTGGAATCCTAACCTAAAATTTGCATCAATCCTTTCTATTCCCTCTGACTTGTAAAAATATCTTCAAAAATTAAACATATAAAAACTTGGTCAGTGATAAATAAGGTACAATTCTGAAAACTTAGATTGAGAGAAACTGTGGAATAAACAGATCTAAAAGTTTGAAATGAAAAAAGAAAAAAAAATCAGCCTGACCTAAGTCAGGCTTCTTATTAGGTCTGTCTGAAGATTGCTGATTTAAGAAGAAACCACTGTGTGGTCCCTTCAGAAGTGCGTATGCACGTGACGTATATTAACAATTTAGGTTTAAAGTCTTTGGATAGTTTTCCTATTTGAAATTTGCCTGTTTTAAAACTGTCTTCATTCTGCTGAGAATCACCAAATTTGTAGACTTAGATGGTATAAAATCAAAATTTTGAAGATTCTTTCATAACATTAAACCTCTGACAATACATAAAATGTAGCGATAATCTGCATATACTCCGATATCCCATAAGGTTCAGTTTCTGTGTCTACCCCCATTGCTGGAAGTCTCTCTTTAAATTCCCTCTCACTATAACTTTTCATCTCAGCTCTGACATGACACTTGGCCTGGCTCCTCTGAATTTAGCTTTTTAAAAAAAAAATTATACTTCCCCAGAAAGGAAAATGCTTGTTCAGCCCAAACCTAAGGTTTGCAGTGAGGGCCGTGATATATTCTCATGAATTAAGGCCTTTTCATGGTCACTGATGACGGGTATGAAATATCGCATACGAGCTGGTTTCAATTACCTGTATAGAAAAATCAATGGAGGTAGTTTGTGCAGGCTCAGTGAGCTTCTGGCTCATTGTACGGAGAGGTTACAGCTCTCCGTCTGCCCACCACACACTCATCCCTCTGCTGGAGGCAATCAGGAATGGGATGCTTAACTCCGTTAGCAGTAGTCTCTGGTGAAAAGTACATACTTCATCACCAAATGTGAAATGGCCATTTAGGTTGTCAAGAGAAGGGTGATACTGAAGGAATGGAATTTTCTGGCTCTAACCCAAACCCAGGTCATATTTTCCATTCTATTTATCTTGTCTAAAAAGAAGTAGGGAGTATAAAGGTTGAAGGAGCGACAAATACTAAATATCATCCATGTGGTTCATAGTAGAATGACAAGTGGTCCTTTGATTTACTAGGTCCACCGGAGAAAAACACAAACCTCTCAGAAATTTATTCATTCTATTGTAATTGTATTTTCAAAGAACAAAAGACAGACCCCAGGCGCCTGGGTTAGACACCTTCTAGTGGACTCACTGGTAGAAATTGCTTGAGTTAGAAATCCTGGCATCTCTTGTTATCTCTGGTTGAGTATTAATTACTTCATGGCCCCAGTTATGTCTATAAGTTATTTGTGGGGGGTGAAGCAGGACCCGGTAAATAACACACCACCTTATGGCTCAAGTTCTAATCCAATTGAGAAATTATAAACAAATAAAAATTAAACAAGACAAAACAAATGAGAACCCAAAATATGATTTAGTACTGCTAAACCTGATATTGGAAGTGTGGTTCCTACAGGAGGATAAGTGGGCTTCCTATTATCAGTTTCTAGAAGGAAACAGCCCATAGGATGGCATTACCTGTAGCTCCCTTAGAACCTCCCACCCTTAAACTGGAAAAGAAATATGAATTGGAACAATTGAAGTTTAGAAAATTCATCAACAAGAGCTATATGATTGGCTGGTCAGGAAAAAAATTAATCTTCTTGAAGCACGTATTGTTCCTTTCGTATCATTTGGAAACACCACACATCCTTTGTGCCACTGTTAGAGATAAAATATTTGGCTGAATGAGGCCTTACTATGACCTCTTGAAAATATATCTTAGGCCCTTAGTCTTTTCTTATTCTAAACATTATGAAAGAAAAAGTGCTGCTAATTTTACCTTCTCCTGTTCAAGCCAGAGAAGCAAAAATGTTAATATCTAAAATCCATACACAGGGGCCAGCTGAGTGGCTCCGCTGGTTAAGAGCTCGCTCAAGAGTGCGAGCTCTGAGCAACTAGCGGTTCAATTCCCGACCCGAACTGAGCTGCCGCTGAACTGCCAACAGGTGGCAGGATGGCTCAGCTAAAATAAATAAATAAATAAATAGATAAATAAAATTCATACACAACTTCAGGGCACACATATTAGTTATCAAAACTCTAAAGGAAGAGACTGAAATAGAAAAAATGAAAGGCATTAGGGAAAAATCAGAACTTTAAAAACTATTGGCACAGGCAGAAGTAAGAGATCTGAGGAATAAAATAACTATTTCCTCACTTAATAAAAAGCCCATGGTAGTTAAAATAGAAAATAAAGAATGTTGCTAAAACAGGACAGATTAAGGACTCGACATTCAGCATTAAAAAAAACAAAACAAAAGCCCAGGTAGGGGCAAGTCACTGTGCTTGGTCTTTGGGAAGAGGTCATGTCATGGTGTTGAAGGGAAAGCAATCTGCCTATGCCATGGAGCAGCTGTAGCAGATGTGTTTGCTGATGACCCTACAGCCTTTTGCAGCCTCCATCTCCTTTACCTTCCTCCCTGACAGAAGCTAAAAAAAAATCCTATTCTCCATGTACTCAATCTTCCTTCCAGGAAAGGTCACACATGTCAGGAGGGGCCTTTGGAAGGATTTATCCTTTTTCTGTGAGAGAGAGATACTGAGGGAGAAACCCCCTGAGGACTCCCCCTGAGACAGCCATCTTGTAGGCAGACATAAACTGCAGGATGTCAGGATGACAGAGACACAAAAAAAGGCTTGACGTTTTTCAGACACTGAATGAACGCCAGCAACCCCTTACTTATTTCCAGAAGGCTTGTTATGTGGGACATTGTTAGTCTGATTTTCTGTCATTTGAAACCGAAAGCATTCCTAACTATTCCTAAAAATGGAGTCCACACTTTAGGATACACCTCTGTCTTCTTACTGGAATTCCATCATGATTTTTCTCTAATAATTTACAGAGTCAAAAGGTAAGTACTCATAATGAGTATTCATAATGGCAAAAGCGTAATGAAATATTTGGGCAGATGATGACGAAAAAAGACCAGAGTAATTCTGGGTCAGGCCTGGCTCAAATCCCAACTTGACCACCTCTAGCTGTGTGATGTCATTTGAAAACTAGGAGAATGGGACATTTACCTCATAGGGCTGTTGTGAAAATCACATGTGATATTTGCAAATTGCTGACCCCAGTGCCTGGAAGATGAAGATGATTGTGGCCCGAGTTATACTCCTTAATTAATTTGCAAAGTAAATGCTCAATTTTAGAGTCATCTTCTTGATATTGACCTGCACTTTTCTAGTTTTTTAGGAAAACTTTATTCTGTATTTACTTCTCAAATGTACTCTTTTTTCTTTTTGACAAAATACCCATTGATGTCAATGCTTTTTCTGAGTAGTTATTCCAATCTTTTAGATATTATGCACAAATCCACCATTGCTTCCCTCTTACCAACCTCTCCCTTACTCATCTAACTAGAATGAGGCCAAAATTAGTGTAGCACCAGGGAAGTTAGGGGAGAAGGGTATAGGGAAGAGATGTAAAATTAACTGGTCACAGATACCCAGCCCTACACATGCAAAAACAATACCAGAAAAATTTTCACTAGCTGGGGATGGGGAAGACAGCAGAAGTTACGGTACCCCTGATCTGCTCACACATATACACGGAGAAACAAAACAAAACAAGCAAAGTAACAAAACAAGAAAAAAGACACTCTTGCACAAAATAAAACAAAGCAAAGAGCAAGTAGAATTTAAGACATTGAAATTATAGGCTTTGGGCAATAGCAGAAGTCGCTTGTTTACTAAATATTCATTAGAATAATGGTTTAAATGGATAAGAGAAGGGCACTGGCCTGGGAGAGAGGGGTAGAGGACTGGGGTGGGAAAAAAGGCTTAATTAAGCTACTGACTTTGTCATTTAAGTAGCAGATAACCAGATTTTTTATTTAAACAAAGACACGACTTCCCTTTTCTTCACTTCTATATGAGGAAACACCAACATATGGTTACCTCCAAGTGGGGGAGAAATGAAAGAATTAGTCATTAATAAAGTTTCTCCTTTTCACGTTAGACACTGAAGCATTGAAAAGATATATTCAACACCCCTTTTAAAAGGGCAAACTGTAGTTGGGAAGATTTTTATTACAGGGTTGAGAGCTTCTTATAGAAATTGATTTAGGGAGACATTACACATGGTCTAATTACGGCAAGTGGCCCATAGTTTTGGATCATTCTTTGAAAATACTTAAAAGGTGAATTTAAAATTGTCAATTTGTGCCATGATTTCTTCTAAATCTTGCTTAAATAATAGATTCTGCACTTGAATCTTGCATACCTCCAAACTCAGCATTTCTAAAGGTGACTAATTCCTAGTTGTCCAACCCTGTTCCCTTTCTCAAGGTTAGCACCATCATCTGCCAATCATCGGCTGCTTCTTATCAATTGTTCTTTCTAATCTGTTGTTCCTCCATCACCATTGATGGTTTACTTATTCAGCCACCTTGGTTTCCACCTGATTTATCTCGACTGGTATTCATGTTCCACTTGCACTATCTCTCTTCTATCTACTCAATGCAGCCAGTGAGACCTTTAACATGGAAATCTGATATATGGTACTCCATGGTTTAAAACAAATCAAGGAATGCCTATAACGATAAAGTCTAACTTACGAATGTTCCAAGGTGATCCATAGATCTGACCCGTATTTCTCTCTTGTGATTTGTCCTCTACAATCTCTTTCTAAGCAAGTCATGTAATGAAAAAAAAAAAAAAAAGGAAACCTATAATAAGTGGTCAGTTGTATTGTTTCAGTTTTCACATGTATACAGTGACCTAACCTTTTATTTTCTTATCTACATTTCTACTGAAATTTCTACTAGTGTCAATAAAAAATGTCAATCCGTTAAAAATAAACCACATAGTCAGCAAGGTAACATGAGTTAATTGCCTTACAACAATTACTATTCATTTACAGTTTTGAAAGAATGCAAACTCTGAAAATTACATGCCAGAGTACATCATGACAAGAGTGGGAAATGAAAACAGGTTGTGAGTAAATGAGTTCTTCACAATTCTTTTAGTTTTCAATATACTAGGCTTCACTTTGTGTCCTAGATATGTATTATATGCAACAAAATTCTTGGAAACTACATTTTGGGTTTTTCCCCCCAAAAAAACCATTTGAAATGAAAATGAACAAGTTGCAAATTGTGCCTGCTCTGGTTTCAAGAGAATAAGGGCTCCGTACACACTGAATGTGAATGGACGCCGAGAGGCAACCACTCAGAAAGCAGCTGATTGGGGCACTCAGTTCCCACTAAATAATTCAGAATCTCTAATGGAAATCAGACCCAGTGTTTCCCCAGTGGAGGTGCAGCTCTTCTGGGTTACCCAATAGTCAGCTAGCTACTCAAGAACTTTAGAGAACAACAATCAAGTAAAACGTGTAAAAAATATTTTAATGGCGTTCATACTCTCTTGGGCGCTTTCTTGGCACGAAGTTCCCAACTTCCTGACAGCTGCTACCATTGTGAAGAGACAGGGAGAATGGGGGGGAGAGGGGGAAAATCAATATTTAAATCTGAAACAGCCAGAAACTTCAGTGAGGGGTGCCAGTATTAACTGGTTTGTGGATGTGTCTGGCCTTTCAAAAGACCCCAGTCTTAAGAGGAGAGAAGACATTTTGAGTAAACAACTCATTAGGAATCACACAGCAAGGTTTAGTTAGCTCACAACAAACACATTTCATTTAAGGAAAGATATTCAGGTGAAACTTTTGTCTAGAAATTTCAATAATAGAATAAACTGTAGCATAAAGTACTCTCCCCTCCCTCCCTCCCTCCCTCCCTCCCTCTCTCCCTCTCTCCCTCTCTCCCTCTCTCCAGGAAGAGAATATTGATTTCCCATCCTTGGCTACCATCCCCACCCCTTCTCACTATAAGCACTGAGATGAATGAGTTTGTGTCTCTAAAAGCACTAAGCAATCTTCAAGAGAGTACCGCTTTATACAAAAAAAAAAAAAAAGCTTTATTATTATTGGGTAGAAATGTTAGAGAGAAAGTTGGAGCTTTTATCAAAGGCTGTTGGTGCCCCGACATTTGCTGTCAGCTCTGAAAAGGTGGCTGTGAAACTCATTGTATCCAATCCTGGTTGGCGTTGGGCCCAGCATACAGTGGGATTTCTGGCCAATGGCCCCGTACAGTGGGACGACTGGCGCCTGGCCCAAGGATTAGAGAGCTTTCATTTCTTTGTCTCATTGATATTAGTCACAGAATCTCCCTTTTCATGCACAACCCAAACCCGTGCAGGGGGCCGGAGGGGGAGAGGGCAGAAGCAGAAATAGCTGCAAACTCTGAGCTCTTACACCCTGGGAGTAAAAAGAAAATTTCCATTTTCAACTCAGTTATCCAACGTCTGTATCTATTTCGTTATGCACATTTAACAGGAAATGGATAGTCTGGTATGTCCTTGAAAGGAAAATTGCTTTATAGATATAAGATACTGCAACTTAACCTTAGACAAACAAGGTGTTTGGTGTCTTAAGGCTTCTTCTGCTTTCTCCCTCTCCCTTCTCCTCTGCTTTCTCCCTCTCTCTCTCTCCCTCTCTCTCTCTCTCTCTCTCTCTCTCTCTCATACTAATGGCTATTCTGAAATTTCATCTCAACGAGCAATTTTGGTAAACAAAATGTGTGGATACATTTTCTTCAATTTCTAGATGTGTGTGTGTACCCTTTGCCAAAAGGCATATGTAATATATTGCTTGTCGATAGATTTCCTTTCATTTCTACCTTTGCATGTGTATGCATAATTGTGTATCTGTGTGCAGGCATGTGTTGTATGCTTTACAGAATCCATCTGTCATAATCTGTGCTATAGCCACATTCTACTTGAGTCTTGGAAAATGTTCTGCTGAGTTCCATAGCATCAACTTTGGTCTCAAATCATAATAATCTTGTGTTACATATTCATGCCCAGTGGAAACTGAAAGTCATTTCCAAAATAAAACCAGGACCATGAATTACTAACTAGCAACATATCTTAAAGTAAACCACAGAGCCCCAATGTCTTATAACAAAATGACTCAGACACATCTCTTTGTGTGGCTCCCCTAAAAAAAAAACACCTTCTGATACAAGAAAGGAAACAAAGTCTTAAGGAATGTCTGAATTGAGTGCATATGCATCACATAACTTCTTTTTATTATGTTACAGAACTGTCATTAGTAAGAAATTATTTAATCACAGGTATAAAATTGTACATTTTTTGGAACCAGCTGAGAGAGAGAGAGGGAGAGAGAGAGAGAGAGA
>NW_017731551.1:653237-674474 GCF_001890085.2 Hipposideros armiger | reverse complement strand
GGTGGTGGTGGCGGCGGCGGCGGCGGCGGCGGCAATGGGACAGCTCAGTGTGACTGTGTAATCTTGGAAAGGCTTCATGGTGTAGGAGGAAGTTGACTACAGGGTAGTGTTTATTAATAGTTAGGGTGGTAGGGCAGTGAAGACCTTACCGATACAGAAAATACCAAGAACCTATGAGGCATGAAGAAACATGTTGTGTACCAAGGCCATTGAGGAGAGCTACCTGGCTACCATAGAAATAATTTCTTAAAGACTGTAAGAAATTGAGTGCATTATTGTTCTCTTTTTAATTTAGTGAATTATTAATGGCCAACTTTTAGATGATGTCTTTCACATAGATTTTATCTGCTTTTTAATTGTTTTTTTTTTTTTTTACCTCAACCAAAAGTTGAGGTTCTTGAATGAAACACTGACAAGATCAGTTCTTAAGAGATTTGCTTTCTTTGAGCCTGTCTATGGAGACAGGCTTTATGTATCTGCCAACTTAATCTTCCTAAGTATTACTTGCGTGGTGTCTGTGTTAGAATCCCCTCATGTCTCTGCAGTGTCTACAATAAAAGCACATTCAAGATCTGCCAAAACATGGGCCTCACTCCAACTCAGGTTTCCTCCCAGACCTGGCCCCCTGATTTAGCAAAACTGTCTACAAACCATACCCACAATCCTTCCTGGCATTCGTAGCCTTCCTCCGCGGGAATAAGAGCCATCTCTGACTCCACTCATCACGTTTTTAAAAACCCGTGTCTCAAAACCCAGCGTAAGACCTTGTATTCCTTCTTCTCATTAAAAACATAAAATATGTTTCAGTTTTGCCTAACTTTTGCTGTGGGTGCTTTTCCCTCTGAACTGAGGACACAGTCCTTCATTATAAACTCATGTGCATGTGTCAGTGCTGTAATGTCACATGTGTGATCTCTTTGAGGACAGGGCACACGTCTTTACATGTCGTTTGGTCTTCCTGTATCCCCAGCCATGAGTATCGCCCTGCCTGAGCTGGTCCTGAAGCAGAATCTGAGGGTTGACTGGTCAGGCACCTACACTGCTGACATCCTTCTCGGTTGACTGTCAACTGAGTAAAAGTTTACTTCAAAAGTCTTCGGATATAGCTTTTCTTTAAGGGAACATGTCTGTTGAAAGGACTTCTTACTTCACAACATACATTTCCTTCTCACATGGACCTATTCTCAATTTAATGCCATGTCTGGCCCAGAATTTAATGTCATGATTTTAAAGGTTCTTTGTTAACTTAATGAATGATAATATAGTGTTTATTTATTACCAAGCAGTGTTCTAAACTTGTGTAAAGCTTCATTTTCTTGTCAAGCTTATGAGGCAGACACTGTTATTATCCTTACTTTTCAAATGGTCAACCAAGGCACAGAGGGGTTAAGTAACTTACAAAGTTCACACAGCCCGTGAGCGAAAGGTCTTGGCTTTGAAACCAGGCAGTTTGGAGTCAATGCTATCAACCTCTACACCATGTTATTGCTTTATTTTATTTTGTAAATAAGCTTTATTGAGGTATATCTAAGAATTTTACTTATATACAATAAAATGCACCTATTTTAAGTGTACAGTTTGGAGATTTTTGACAATGTGTCTTTCCACATAACCACCACATCAATAGAATATTTGGTGGTTCTATCAACCCCTTCCCAACCTCAACTTGCAGTTGCAGACAACCGCTGATCTGTTGTTAATGTAGATTAGGTTTGCTTTTTCTAGAATTTCATCTAATGGAACTATACAGTATGTGCTCGTAAGTGCCTGGCTTGTTTTGCTCGGTGTCATGTTTTTGAAGTTATTTCATGAGGTTGCATGTATCAGTAGTTTATTCTTTTATGACTAAATAGTTTCTCATTGAATGGATCTGCAAAATTTTATTAACACATTCATCGATTGGTGGGTTTCCAATGGGGGCTGTTATGAATAAAGATGTCATAGACAAGTATGTAAAAACCTTTGTGTGGGATACATATTTTTCTTTAACTTGAGTTCATACATAAGAGTGAAAAATCTGGACTATACGGTAGATGTGTGTTTAATTTAGGAGAAACTGCCAAACTGTTTTTCAAAGGGGTTGTATTTTATATTCCCACTCACACTTGGGATAGTCAATCTTTTTAGTTTCATCTCTGAGTAGGTGTGTAGTGGTATCTCTTGGGGTGTCAGTTTGCATTTCAACAGGGCAAATGATATTAAGTATTTTTTCATATGCTTCTTGGCATTTACATGTTTTCTTTTGTGAAGTGTCTGTTGAGATCTTTTGGCGATTTTTTTTTTTTGTTAGGTTGAGTGACTTCTGGTTATTGAGTTATTATGGACTCATCAATATCTTGGATCACAATTTTTGTTAGATATGTATTTTGAAAATATTTTATGTGCATTCTCAGGATTGCTTTCTTATTATTTTTAGTGATGGCTTTCAAAGAGCAAAATTTTAATTTTGATGAAATCCAGTTTATCAATGTTTTAATAACTGTTCATGTTATTTATGTCCTATCTAAGAAATCTTTGCCTCCTTCAAGGTAACAAGGATTTTCTCCTACTATTTTTCTAGAAATTTTAGAGCATTTGCTTTTCCATTGGGTCTGTGAGCCATTTTGAGTAAGTTTTTCACGATGATGCCAAACTTTATTTCTTTCCACATGGATATCCATTTCTTTTGGGACCATTGGCTGGAAAAACTATCCTTTCCTCCCTGAAATATGTTTTAGTCTATGTGTAAATTGATGTTTTTTTTCTCTCCATTGGCCTATAAGTGTATCTTTATGCCAGTATTGTGTAATACTCTCAATTCTTTTTGCTTTACAGCAGGACCTGATACAAGCGTGAGTCCTTCAACTTTGTTCTTTATTTCAAGGAATAGTTAGCCTATTTGAGATACTTTGCATTGCCATAGATATTTTGGTATCAATTTGTTAATTTCTATAAAAGAGCCTATTGGGATTTGGTTTGGATTGCATTGAATCTATAGATAAATATGGAGAGAATTTACATCCTAACAATCTTAAATTTTCCAGTTGATGAAAATAGAGTCTCCCATTTCTTTAAGGGTTCTATAACATCCTCAGAAATGTTTGGTGTTTTTTAGTGGATAAGCCTTCAACATATTTTGGTAAATTTATCCCACAAGTAGTCCATGTGTTTGATATATAATTTTCATTATTTCATTTTCCAATTATTCATTGCTAGAAGTAAACATAAAATCAATTTTTGTAATTTGAACTTGTATCTAGCTACAGACACATTAGTTCTAGAAGCTTTCCTTTGCATTCTTGTCAATTTTCTATGTGCATACTTATTCATATGAGAATAAAGACAGTTGTGCATTTTCCTTCCATTATTTTTATTTCTTTTATTTCTTTTTCCATTGTCTAAGAAGTTTAGACAATGGATTACTGCAGCCACCTTTATTTCTTTTTATGTCTGGCCTTATTTTACTGGCTGAGATCTCCGATACAATATTGAATAAAAGTGGTAAGAGTGGCTATTTTTGCCTTGTTGCTAAACTTAGATGGAAAGCATTCACTGTCACTATTAAGTGTCACATTAGCTTGAGGCTTCCTACAGATATGTCTTAGCAGAATGAGGATATTCATTTACATTCTTAAGTCACTGAGAATTGTTATCTTGAATGGGTGTTGGATTTTTTCAAATACTTTCCTATATATTTATTGGGCTGTCGGAAAAGTCATGACGTATTTTTTCTGGTTTTCGTTGCAAAAATGCGTCATGAGTTTTCCGACAACCCAATAATATGTTCCTCTTGTTCCTCTACTTACTCTGTCAATGTGGTGAATTACATTGTTTGATTTTTTACATGCACGACCAGGCTTGCAACACAGGGATAAACAGCCAATGTCATCTACAGTATTACATTTTTTACACATTACTGGCATTGATTTGATGAAATTTGTTAAGGAATTTCTGCATCCATGCTTAAGAGGGATATCTGGTCTATGGATTTGGTTTTCTTGTAACATGTGGTCATACTCCTTTGGGTATTTCAGGCCTGATTTCTGGGGTGAGTCTGGGTGAGGCCGTTGTCCAAGACCTTTGCCAATTTAGAACCTTGATGGGAGTGGTTTTGCACAAGAAAGGTGAGATTGAAGGGCTTAAGTCAAGCTACTTAGATTCATAAAAGAATGACTGATAAAGTGTATGTTTACAAAATATCAGGGAGAAATGGTAGCAGGCATTGTTGGTTGCTTCCCAAATCCTTTTTACCTCTTCCTTTAGGTGGCATGGTCTGTGGCTATGTGACCAGGGGAGCTGACCTCTTCTCCACTGGGGTTTGGGCCTTGTTTGCTTGAAGCCAAATATGGGTGAAGCTCTTTGAAACAATGTTGAAAAGCCTTGGTTTTCCAAGTGAAAATGTAGTCAAAAGATGGAAAGATCTAGAATACTTGGAAACATTGACTTTACTGGCCTCTGATGCTTGTGAGACAAATTCCTTAATTATTTAAGCTGTTCTTTGTGGCATTTTCTTTCTTTCTTTTAAATAAAAAGAAAAAAAATAGCATAATCATTACAAACTTTACCAAAGATAGAAGTGAGCTTTGTAATCTAGTCACAGCAATCAAAACAACAAAGTACCAGTGCTTTCTTAAAAAATTACTTTTGAACTATTTCCGAGAGAGGGAGAGAAATGTATTAATGGAACTTCTACGAAGCTGTGGAAGTTGGATGAATTGTCCTTTTGCATTCCAGGGATATTGAAAAACTCGGAGTGGTAGTCCAGAATCTAAACATCTTGCCAGTAGGCAGCCCAAGAGACCTGCTGACAAAGTTTTCATCTGATTCTTTCACATTTTTAAATTTCATGCTGATCACACTTCTCCTTGTATTTGTCACTGCAAAATCAGCGACCTCATTCTCACAACACCCGTAGGACATGTTATAATTTCTGTGATTTCAAATCATCTTGCATTAGTTATCTTTCAGCTTTGTAACACTCATGCTGGGGACTCATTCCACCTGGAGAGGCTGGGGGCTGAGAGATAAGGGGGTGGGGGGGCCTTAGCATAAGCCAAGAAACCGCGGACAGGAGGTTTTGAGGACAGAGAAAGCGTGAAAGGGCAAGTTTGGAGTTAATTATTATTTTTTTTTTTTTACAAGAAACAGGGACAAGGGGAAGAACTTTAGACAATGGATTACTGCAGCCTCCTAACCGAAACCTCTGTTTCTAGTTTTGCTCTCCTGTGGTCTAGTCCCATAGCAGAGACCCTATTACACCAGAGTCAGTTTCTGTCACTCTTAATGGCTTCCTCCCACCTTGCGCAGAATAAAAGTGGAATTCCTTACAGGGAACAAAGGCCCAGCATGATCTGGCCCATTACTTCTCTGGCCTGATGCCTCCTTCCACTCACTGAATTTCTGCTATTACCAAACTAAAGGGGGTTCATTTGTATACATGCATCAAAGCCAAATGAGAGAGGAACATGGGTTTGCAGCAAAGAAAGGGAAGATTTAGGGAAATGGTGCAAGCCTGAAGACACAGGAGAGCCATTGCTCAAAGGCCTGGCTCCCTGATGACCTCCATGAGATGGGTTATGTGGGGGAAAGATCATCAGTCATGGTAGGTAAGGGAGCCGGGGTCGTGGGCTCTACTGATTGGTCAGAGCTGGGGTAGGAGGCAGCTGATCACGGCATCAGGTCCTGATGTCAGTCATGGCGTCTTTCTGTCTGGCTCTGAGGGCATGTGGCCGGTAGGCTCCTCCTGCCTTCATGGGTCTGGAACTAAAACACAACTGGGGTCAAGATGTTATCTTTGGTTTGACTGATCACTTCGTAAGGTACATAAATGTCTAATCGCTATGTTGTCCCCCTGAAAGTAACAATTTGGATGTGAATGTAATAAAAATAAAATAAATAGAAAAATAATTATACAAGGCACTTAATAGATATTTATAAAACTGAAATGAGGGGCTGTGACCTCAGATCTATGGGAAACAGAAGTATACTGTGCAGTCACTTGTGGGGTGGATGCCACCAAATGATAAGCTGAAAGGACGTAAAAAGAGCCAGATGAAAGAAAGAACTGAGAAGTGGCCAGAAAAATCTCAAAAACTTTACTTTTTGACAATGTTTGGGGTAATTTGGTTTATACTTAATCATTTGACACAGTATTTTTATCTCATCGATATCATACATATCCATCTCTGTGTTACTCAAACAATCCTAGGTATATTTATTACCTTAGCACCTTTCCGCATTTGAACAAAATGGAAATTCCAGAAAGTCTGGAAGCCCAGCCTCTGAGGTTTTCCACCCCACTCCAGAGTTTGAACTACATTGATTAATCCCCTAAATTCTTGGGTGTCAAAGGCATGTCACTAAATAGGTCACCAAAGGCACCAGGGGAGCCCAAAAAGGAAAGAGACCCCTAAAGGAAAATGGCGTTTAATTGGGAGCTTTCGGGCACCTGTCAACTGTGACAGGCACACAAGGGTATTTTGCACATTTTGTGACTTGCAGGTGGGACAGGACTGACAGCTGCAGTAGCTGGAATTGGGTGCAGGGAGGGCGTTTGGGGGACGAGAGGGTTGAGGGGCTGGATTTGAAGATTGTGCTTTTAAATTCCGAATATCATTGTTTAACAAATGGGGGCCAATCTTCTAACCTCAACTGCCATCCACCGTCCACTGAAGACGGCCCCCACTTGATTAACTGGCGTATGCATCCACCACCTAGAGACCAGGTCACGCAGAAAGTTGGGAAAAGAAATAGTGTGTCGGCCTCTGTGCTAAAACGCAAAGCCACGTTCCATTCCTGGGCTCCTGGTTCACGTCGGTGCGCGGGCTCCTGCGGGAAGGGCCTGCCCCTGGGGAATTCTGCTTTTAATCAGCTTCCCAATCAGCTCGCGAGGGAAGGGCGCGTTCCCTCCCTCGCCGGGCCTGCGTCCTCCGCCTGCCCGCTCCGCTCAGCCCTCCCATTCTCCACTTCCCTTCCGTTCCCTCCCTGTCGGGGCGGAATTGAGTCCAAGGCAGGATCAGGTTCCCCGCCTTCCAATCCGAAAATCCCGCCAAGGGAGCCGCGGAGCCGAGGAAACCCCCAAGTGGAGCCAGGGGGAGAAAGAGACCAGTGAGTCACCGGCCAGGAAGGAGGGAGCAGCACACCGCGCCGCCCGCCGCAGCGACTCGAGCACCTGGACCCCGGGCAGCAAACCTCGCCCCTTGCAACAAAGGCTGCCTGAGCGCAGACAGCACGTTTTGCAACTCCAAGTAAGTGAAAAGGGGTTGCGCGAGCCTCCCAGGTGTCTCCCATCGAGTTTCCTTCGCCTCCTGCCACTTTTCGAGGCGCCAGCCGAGGGTGGTGGTAGGAGCGAGACCGAGAGGCTGGCTGCCTTGGTGGCTTTCCTGATGCGGCTCCTTTCAGAACGGGTTTACTCCAGAGGCAAACTGAGGCACATTTCGGGGGGGGGAGGCAGTCGGGTCAGGAGAGTTAGGGTGCCCTGACATGGGGGGAAAGGCAACCGGCTTTATGATGTCAGGCATGCGTTTGGCCAGTGTTCCTGCTACCAGCTGGAGGAGGGAGCTTGCAGGGGCTTCGCTCTTGGTAAAACCTGCCTCAGTAGGTGTGTCTGTGGCTGGGTCGGGAAGAGAGAGAAAGTGAGGCCACCTGGGCAAGAAGGCCTCCTTTCCCCATCCTTTCTCTGCTCGCCGCTCGCCCCAGGCTTGCCGGCTGATGACTTTCAGCTGGCATTTGTAGGCTTGATGTG
The DNA here is from genome assembly GCF_001890085.2 of Hipposideros armiger. Classification (NCBI taxonomy): domain Eukaryota; kingdom Metazoa; phylum Chordata; class Mammalia; order Chiroptera; family Hipposideridae; genus Hipposideros; species Hipposideros armiger. Next base: position 666,751 of record NW_017731551.1, on the reverse strand, counting down.
GGGCTGGTTCCTCCCAGTGCCAGCCGACACGGGGCACCGAGCACTCCTTGTCCTGCCTGCCAGCCCAGGACTGACTGGTTCTAGAAATGATTATAAGTCCAACGTTTAAGAGACACACCTTTAATCCCATCGCTCATTTGAATGCTAATTTGAATAACTGCCTGTACACAGGTATTTGAACTTTTTATTTCATTCACATAAAGCTAGGGTATATTTATCATGAATTTGCCAGCTTATTCGTTCTGAGTTGATGTTTCTATTAAGTTAACAAAATATTTTTAACGCGAGGAATGTATTCAACTCCTTCCCTAGTTATCACACAGAGCATAAAACTTCCTCTCTCTTTCTTTCTCTTTCACACACACACACACACACACACACACACACACACACACACACACACACACACACACCACAACACACATACAAATTCAAGAAAACACCGAGTTTATGTATACTCTATTATTAATTTATCCCTATCTCTGTTAGCAACTGCTTTGTAAATTTGAGGATACACTGAAAAAAATAGGAGTGGCATGTGTGGGGAGGGGTGGCCCTGAGAGAGAGAATCTCTTAGTAGGCAATTTGCTTTAGCAGCTTGAGCAAGGGTAGCGTGTGTGCGTGTGAGTGTGTGTGTGTGTGTGTGTGTGTGTGTGTGTGTGTGTGTGTGTGTGTTTTGGAGGGAAGGGCCTGGGAGGAGATTCAGGGACTCCCAAGAAGAGCTTTTGAACTAACAACATCATGAAGCAATTTCATGATCCCGAGCAAATGCGGAATTGGTGAAACAGTGGTGCTCAATTAGCCCCTTGATCATCTGGGGAATGAATTGATAACGTAGAAATATTACAAAGAAATGGGAGTATCTCCCAGCACAGAAAATCAAACTTGTGTTTTCCATCTTCATTATGCTCCTTTTTAAGTAAATGATGCCCTTTAAAGACCAAATCACCAGAAAACATTTATAGTCTTATTACAGTCAAAGGAAATTAGCGTGGATAGTATCTCTTTCTCCCCCTTAGGGACATGAGTTATTTCAGAGTGGCAAGATGGGTATTTTCTCATTTAAAGCAGAGGGTGAAATTTTTTATTATTTTATTTAAAAATAATCTAATGCCATTATTCTGTGCTCTAAGGAACTTGTGTGCTTCGAGTTCTATAATTGTGCTTTACATTTTTAGAAGGTGATCTTTCCTTTCTTGCTGTGCCCAGGCCCCTTTTAGGACATTTTTCTCATTTAGGAAAAGGCGTCGATAAGGACCGCCCTACCTGAAGCCAGGCTGAGCACCCTAGGTGCTGTATTCCAGCTGTGCACTTGTGAATACATCTGCATTATATTTTCAAATCTAAAGCTGTGAGAGAAATGAAACTACTGTTATTATATCACTTTTTATTGTCTAACTTTTAGATGAGAATATCCATTTAACTGTATACATAGTATGACACATGATACGTATTATACAATAATACATACTTCTATGGCCTCCTAGACCTCTTTCCATGACACTTGGAGTAATAAATTTACCAATGTAGTAGAAGCTTCCATCATGTACCTTATTTAGGCTTTACATATGGCAATATGTAGCAGTGCCCACAATGGTGTTTTTTTTTTTTGAATGGGCATTTTTGTTTTTTTTTATTCCAGTACGTCAATAACCTTATTTGAATTCTCACAAAACCTAATCATTGGAAATAACCTGAAGAGAAATAAGGTCCCCAAATAGTTTTAAGAGCTTTTATCAATAAAATGAATCTTAGAAATTAAATATTTTAAGCTAAAGTTTTCCCCCCTTCGAAGATGCCCTTGCTTTCTCATTTAAAGGACACCGTCACATGCATTCCGATCGTATTCCTATTTGGCATGTGGTGCGTTTGTTACTAATCAAACTCTTCTCAGGAGACTCAGTTTCCTTGGCTTGTTCACCACGGTAGAGTAAGCTAACGATCGATGGAGGTCCAGAAGGCAGAATTCAGACTATAAATTCCAGTTCTCCCAACACTTGTGTCTTTTGATATGGGGGCATAGCGATAAGGGGAGTTGTTCTTGACTTCTCTCCTGAAGGCAGTGTCCAAGCTGAGACCACGCAGGGTGATCAGGGAGCCAATGGGTCCCACCACCTGAGTGCACCTCAGTCCGGTTTGAGGTGTGTTCTCCCCGGAACCTCAGGCTGAGTCAGGGTTCTCCTGGCTGCATCACTTGGATGCTGAGTGCGGCTCCTTTATAAGCGTGTGGAATGTTGTCCCCTCTGGCTGCTGTTCTAATAAGTAATCATAATAAGTAATCAAAAGAAGTTTTGTCCCCTCTTGGCACAAAGCCGTGTCATTGTACGGGGGGGGGGGGGGGGGGATAAAGTAGTATTCAGACACGGACCTTCTCTTACTGGGACCTTTGCTTTCTGAGCAGGACCTGCTTTCTCCCAGAGTCAATTGGCTTGAATGGAATTTGGGCCATGGCCTCACTTTGGAAAGTTGTGCTCCATGTTTGATGTTTCTGGCCAATTCAGATTGTCACCCACTGGGCCATTTTTTCCATGCATTTTATGCCAGGCTTGCGGGTGGCATGGTTGTCCAGGTATCATACCGCCTTTCTAGATTGTCAAATATAACAAGCCTTTTGTTCCTCTCTAGTCTAGTATTTGGTAAATAAGAAGTTAAACTTTTTGTGGTTTCACAGGGTAGCTATAATGTAACACTATCAGAGGGCATTGTAATTATGGTAATATTGCGGATTTGATTATGTAGATTGCATTCACCAGGAGTCCTTATTTCTTAAGGGTCGGCAAGGACTGCAGTGAATAGTTCGTGCTTGGGATATTTTGAGAAATAAAACTTCATTTCTTGTACCAGGCTTTATTTTGGAGCCATTTCTTCAAAGTAAGCTTAGATGAAGCGACATTTCTTATTTAAAAAAGGTCATCATAACAAGTTTTCTAAAAGCAGAATCCTTCGATTCTTACACTTCATACTTATTAGAAAAATAACATCACTTGTTGTATATTAATCTTGAAGAAGTGAGTCACAGTAACTCACCCTTGAGCTCTTAATTCTAAGAACTTTACTTAGTAAAAACCAGAGCATCCTTTTAAAACGCCAATAGCATGTTGTATCTCTAACTTTTCGGTCCCACTTCTTCCACCTTTTATACTTCCCTGTTCCCCCTCTTCGGGCCCTCATTTCTCCTTTTCACTGACCTAGTTGCCATCATTTTCCGTCCATCCAGTCGCACGATGCCCTGCCTGACTCCTTCCCCGTATCTGTGACAGCATATATCCATGTATGCACATATGTATAAAGGGCGGTTGGCCATTTTTTGGAATGCATGGAAGGCTGAGCCTTGCCAGCTGAAATGTAGACATTTTCCTGACCTGTTTCACTCACATCCCTTTTCAGAGCCAATGTGCTTTCTATCGACCCTGCTAGATGTTTTCCCTTCCTTTTTTTGACTCAGACCCTGGCTGAGATCAGCTTACACTTTCATCGCTACAATAAATGTTGACTTCATTCTTCTCCCTGCTTCTCAGTTTCAGTGAAGGGGTGAAACCAGGATTGCTTACCTCCAATACACTCTCCGAGGCCCTACCTCAACAATATCTCACGCTGCTATGACAAGTCAGTTTAATACTAAACAATATTTATTATGTATGTGCAGGATGCCTATTACTGTCCTGGACTAAGGAGTATATTTAAGAAACACTGAAGTCCTAGTTTTTGGGGTTTTGTTTGTTTGTTTTTGTTTTTTCTTTTTTTTCCTCTAGGACCCACAGTTTTACAATGCCAGACAATTTATGTTTGGTAATTGGTGCTACCTTGTAAAATCCTTTATTAGAACTTCATTAAAATGACATCTCAAACAATGAAAATCTATTATACCCCCACCCATCTCTGGAAGAAACACGTAAAAAGTCACATTCATTTGATCAAACCAATGGCTTTTTGCATTTCTTCATTTTCCTTACCACACAGCAGCATTGCCTGGTAACACCACCTTAGAATTAACCTCCTTGAAATATTATTATTATTATTTTTTCCAACTTCTTTGGAAACTCATCTCATCTGTATTTTTTTTTCTTGTTTCCTTCTTCAACCTCCAAATGGGGACATTCTTTTCCAAATATTTCCATTCTCTCCCTCTTGCTCCCCTTTCTCAATCTCTCCCTCTCTCTTCAAATGCTTCAGTATTGATCATGATCCTTCTTTGAGTTGCTATTCTAATTTTCCTCGAGGAAAACCTCTCAAATCGCTCCATTGTCTACTGAGTTTTAGTCTCACCCTTTTAATTGTTTTTATGAATGAATACCAAAAGGAATGATTTGAGCACCATCCTATTTGGTGAAGGAGATTGAAGTAAAGAACTTCTTGATATGTTCTTCTTCTCCCTAACAGATGCCTACAGGCAGTGACTGCCCTATTATATGTCAGGTGATGTAATAGGGGATACACAAATAAATCAATATACCTTCAATCAATTTATGGTCAACTCAATATATAGGTGGATAATAAGATGAAAACAAAAATTGCAACAACACAAGTTAGAGATGTACACACAAGATTTTTGCCCTCAACAGTCCCAGCGACAAATGTATAAACAAACATTTTTAGGAGAAAAAACAAAGAAACTCAGAAAAAGCTAAATGGAGGTGACAGTATTTATTTCAAAAGCACCACTGTGTTTTTGTTGCTTTGATGTCATTTATTCTAGAAGAGAAATTGAACTCTTTATTCCTTCCTGTTTTCATTTCACATTTGCCACATAATTGAGCAGAACAACACTTATTGAAAGTGACATCTTTAGAATTCAAATTATATTGGAATAAATACAATTTTAAAGGCGTGACACCGCTCCCTGGATGTTCTTTTCAAGAAAATTTTATCCCAGACGTAAGCTAACTGTTCTTCAATGAAAACATAGACGTGGAGGAAAAGAGTGCAAACTCTCCAACTTCAGCTATGGAATTTGGATGAAACTGTAAATGGGTTGGCGATGGTGGTAGGCGCCCGGAGAGAGTTTCCCCCACCCCGGACAAATCCTTCCGCTAGGTGGGGCTCTATTTCTCCAGCCTCCTCATTTCTTCTCAGTCTCTCCTTCACCCCTTCCTGTAACTCCACACCCTGCTTTCCCATTAGAGTTGACGTTGGAAGGACGCATCTCTTACTTCCTGTAATTACTCACCATCACCCCCAGCTCTACCCCACCCATACCATGCACCCCTCTAAGGCAGTGACCCTCTCTCTCATTCATCTCAAGAACTCTAGAATATCTAGCATAGGACCTTTAAAATGCCCAATAAATGTCTGACATCTGAGTGAAAAACGAAATGACTCTGAATACCATTCTCTCTGCCCCTCATGCTCCAGAGACCTGGACTGCCTGTCCTCTGTACCTGTCCCCTTAAACATCACCTGGCAGTGTTTTCTATTTAAACCCGAGCACCCCATTCTCAGCCTCAAACCATCTTTCCCCCTGCCCCCTCCTTCATTCCAGAGGTAATCTAGGTCTGCCAGTTCTCTGGAATGTCTTTCTCATCATGCTCTACCTTGTTGACTTTATGGCTCCAAACCTCATATGATCTCTGACTTCCACTACCTCCATAATAAAGAGAAATCCGATCTCCCTCTAAACCATATAATTCAAAGTTTATAAGACCGATCATTTGGAACCTTATTTTCATTATCACTCCAATGTGGCTCTAAAACATTTGCTTTTGAAAACTTTTCATATTTATTTTCTCATTCTGTTTTCATAACAATTTTACTCAGGCAGTCTAAGCAGGATTAAAAAAAAAATAACATGGACACTTAAGCTTAGAGAGGGGGACATGACCCATTATATACCATACAAGTATGAAAACAAAGGTCTTACAATTTCTAGTTTGGGTATTTTTTTTCCTCCTGTATAATGCCATCTTTTTCTTTGGCCAATTAAATTTATATTCCAGTTGCCTCTCACATCAGACCTAAACTCCACTGTATGTACAGTAGAAGCCCAAGTAACCTAGGGGAGTGGTTCCCTGTCTTCAGTGTTTATCAGAACCACTAGCATCACATCTTAGCATCCATGTACCTGGGGCCCAGCCCCAGAGGTTCTGATTTGAGAGGAGCCTGGACACGTGGCATCAGGATGCAGTTGATGCACTCGACACATTAACCTTAACATTCCCATATTTGAGCTTCGAGGTCAAAGGAACCAAGGCATAAACCATAGCTACACTTCTTACAAGCTGTGTGACCATCAGCAAATATTGTGGTCTTTCTTCAATATTCTCACCTCTCAGACGAGGGCACTAGGAATTACCTCCTAGGATGGACATGAGTGTTAACCTAGAAAATGAACGTGAAGTGTTGGCCTCAGAGTCTGATCGCTGGGAAATGTTTGATGCGGATGATGAAAATCTTGATCATGGTGATGCAGGACTGGATGAAATCCACCCTTGCTCTCCGTCCCCATTGGGGTCTCTGACAAACATGCAAACAGAAGCCTAGGTGAGACTCTCTGCTTCTTGAAATGCTTCTTCTCTACACTCCCAGATCATGCTTCCTAAATGCAGATACAAAATCCCTGTCTTCTGAAAAGAAGCACACACAACACATGATTGTGCTCAAGACCTGAGAGCTTTGACATGGAAGGTCCCCAAATTGGACTGTTGGCCTTGGCCTTTCTAGGAGAGCATTGTGCACACAGGTTCAGCCACCTTATTGCTGGCATTGGTGATACGCACCACGTCCTCTCTGGCCCATGCCTCCTACCGGGGAGGCATCAGCTCAGACTAAGGGTCAAGTTTTGGATGTAGGAACCTGTATTTATTTCATCATAGTTCTGACTGTTGTTTGATGTGGAATACTGAGTATGTCACTGAATCTCCTAGAACCTCAGGATTTTCAGCTGTAAGATGGCAATGATGCTGATGATATTACTTGCTTTGCCTACCTCATAGGTTGGTGGTAAATTGTGACAATGCAATATTTATAAACTATAAACTCTTCTACTAAATATGGCTATTAGTAATACAGTCAGTTGGTCCAGTTCTGTCTTTCTGTCTCCCAGTTCTGCTGCTTGTCATTTTCTCAGGACACCTAGAGATTGCCTAAGATTCCGGAAGGTAAGTTTGAGTAGGATGAGGGATGTGTGACAGGTGTGAAGAAAAGGAAATCTGAGTCATAGTGAAAAAAAATCAAGTGACTACAGTCCTAAAGAGGACCTTTTACTAAATCGTTCTTCCTAAGAGTTGTAAAGGATACATAGCAAATTTTTCAATTGGTTGTTTTCACTCAATTTAGGTCTTTACAATTGATTAGCAACACTTTGTTTATGCTATAGCTGTGCTTCTGACACTTTGATGGGCCTATCAGTCACCTCGAGATCTTGCTAAAATGTTGGTTCTGACTCAGCAGGTCTCCTGTGGACTGATAGAGTCTGCATGTCTAACAACTGGCTACTTACAGTGGGGCCCCAGGCCATGAGTGTTTAGTTCCACAAACTTGAGAAGCAGGAGAGGGATCAGAACTCTCCAATCATGCAATCTATAGCTTAATAAAAACAATGAGGATCATGGGTAACAACACTGCTTGCCATATGCAACAGCTACTCATTGGGCGGCCGGGTTGCTCAGTTGGTTAGAGTGTGTGCTCTGAACAACAAGGTTGCCGGTTTGATCCCCGCATGGGCCACTTTGAGCTGTGCTCTCCTTAAAAAACAAAAAATGAACAAACAAAAAAACTGCTCATCCCTATATCTTGATGTCCAAGTAATATTTACAACATTTGATTATTTATAAAAGAAATTTTGCAGTCACCATCTGAATTGCTATCGTCTTAACTGAAGCCCTATATGAGTAAAAGGCCCCTTCCCTGCAGGATATTGGGTCCATCTAACACATCCACAGAGGCATTTGGGCCACACCAAAAGGCCCTTGGACTTGGATCCTATCCAAATGTTCGTGAACATCTTTGGTCCCTGCCAAATGGTCCTTGATATTTGGTCCTGTCCAAAATGTCCACACTTAGAAAACATCCCTGGGTTTAATAGGGACATTTAATAGCCCATAATGTTTATGTATGATTTTGGTTTACAGGATTAATACATAAAAATTATTATCATGTTTTATTGGTCCAATATTATGCTGTGGCTGTATTGCCAATAATAAAACCCTTCTTGCTTTGGTAGCCCAGCTGGTAATGGCACATATCAAGGACCAAATATCATGGACCTTTTGGCATGGACCAAATGTCTCCATGGATGTTTTGCACAGAACCAAATACCAAAGACCTTACAGCATGGATCAAATGTCTCATTGGACATTTTGGACAGGACCAAAATCCACTAATTGGCCCCTTGCCTGGTGTGGACTCAGGTCTCTTTACCAATACTTCCGCTTGAGTCCTTCCCCAGAGAGGATGTAAGTGACCCAAATGCTGCCTTCTTTTTTTTTTTTTTTTTAAAGATTTTATTGGGGAATTTGGCGAGGGGAACAAGTTGCTGTCTTTTGGTTCTTCAGTCTAGTTGTGGAGGACGTCGCTTCACTGGCCCATGTTGGTATTATCATTGTGCTCTTCCTGGGTGAGGCAGTCACTAGCCAGCCATTGGACAGCTGCTCACGAAAGTGCACGCCAGCTGCCAGCCAGCCCCACCAGCCTACGCCATCACCGGCGACTCACAGCAGCCCAGCTCCAGGTCAAGCTGTTGTTCACCATCTTAGCTATAGAGGGCGCAGCGTCACTGGCCTGCATGTAGGATCTGAACTGGAGCCTTGCTGCTCAGAGCTGGTGTCCCAAGCCAGCTCTTAACTAACGCGCCACTCTGCCGGCCCAACTTACTGGGGTTTTTTTTATAGCTGAGCCATCCTGCTACCTGTTGGCAGCTCAGCGGCAGCTCAGCTGGGGCCTGGACTCGAACCGCTATTGCTCAGAACTCGCACTATTGAGCAAGCTCTTAACCAACTGAGCCACTCGGCCAGCCCACTGCCTTCTTGATTTGCCTTAAAAGCTAGTGAGAAGTGTTTAGGAAACTTCATTCTTAATCCAAAACGCATATGATGTAGTATATTTTGTTCATGCTAGAGTATCCTCCTCTTTAGGGTTTGAACATTTGTTACTCCCTTCAATTCTCCCCTTCCAAACTATTTTGGAAGTAGAGCAGGTATCATCTATTTATGTGACTTCCTGGACAACACTGGGCTGCCCTAGAAGAAGCCAGAGCTTTTTGCCTTAGAGTCTAGATTTAATCAATAAAGAGCAGTCCTTATTGGTAACAATCTTAGGTAGCAGAAAAAAATCTTCACTTAGCCTAAAAACAAATGACAACCATACAAAATGTTAAAACAATGTTTTCGTGATGGCCTTCCTAATATGCTAATAATGTGGCCTTTTCTAAACTTGGCCATGAGATTATTGCTCCCCGTAACAGAGAATCATCTGTGAACTTTTATCATATAGTGCGGTCTTCATTTCTGAGCATACGAACGTCAGAGGGATTCCACTGGGTGTCTGCCAGCTAGCCAGATGGGGTGTCCATGTTAAGTCAGAAATTGTATCTTTAGCTTAAAAAATACCCTGCAACTTTGCAGACGCTTAAGGGCCCATTTAGTTCTTCAAGAAATATTCTGTAAAAAATAAATAAAAATAAAAAAGTGTTGCCTTCTGGGTGCAATATATTTCTTTAGATATAGCCCATGTGGTTCAAATGAGGAAGCCAGAAGCTACTATAGAAATGAAAGCAGGCAATTTATTAGATTATGTTAACAGGCATAGGTACTTAAATTTTGACACAACAAAATAAAACCTTTTTCACCATCCTCTTTTCTTGGTTATAATATACATTTAACTATTATATTTGATGTCTCTGGAAATATACGGAAGTCTTACAGAAATCTCAACTATAGCTTAATGCATGTCAGACTTGTGAAAGGTTAATTTTAATTATGTGAAAAATAATGAAAAGGTTTTTGTTTTTTAAAAAATTATTAAGTTTGTTATTAGGAAAATACAAATATATGCCTGAAGAAATGCATTACTTTATCACATTCTAGAAAAATATGTGTTCGTGGTACAAGATATTCCAATTTTTTCAAAATTATAAAGAAGGAAAACCCTGACTTATAATCCTGCTCAAAATAGACACCACTATTAACAAACACTCTGATGTACTTTTACAGGTTTTCTGATCTATCTCTTAAAAATAGTTGCTTGAATAATTGTGTTCTGCTTTTTAAGTCAACATTAGAATTGATGCACGCTATATTTTTTAATAGCTGAGCACATGTGAACATGGGCATTTGTTTCTATTACATGGGCCACTTAAGATGGACGGTCAATTTATTTAGCTTGACATGGGTAAATGTGAATCACAAAAAAAAACTTAGTAGATTCATATTAGGGACGCTCATGAAAAGTTGGAAAGAGGTAAATGCATACAAACAAACAAAATCCCATGAAGGACACAAAAAAATCTTTGTCCCAGCCAGCAAAGGATGTGCTGTTCTGATGGGAACAGATAATCCTGTGGAACTTAGTGTATGCCAATTAGAGGTCAAGCTGAGTAAACAATATCCTCCATTCTTAGCTTTGGGGACCCTTCCAGATACATATCTGGGGAGTAAAGGTCCCACCAGGGATGCCACAGCTGCCTGATCCCACCCAGCTTCAATCCAGCCCCTTTAGCAGGTCCCAGGAGCCTGGGGACCCTCAGAGCTGCCTTGGACTAAGAGGAGAAGACCTAATGGACTACAGATTTGCAAACTGGGGGAGCAGCAAACCTCTTTGATTTATGTTGCTCCAGGGCCTGGAACCCTTTGGGGAGTTATTTATTTGCTCTGTTATTATTTGGAATGACTAGTGTACAAATTGGCTCTAGTTTAAAGTGAGTCCGATCAAATCTGGGTTTAACAACCGCATTCCAGTTTGTCGAGGACGGGGGCAAGTTAAGTGCTAGTATCATCTAGGCCGGTATTGGAATTCCCACCAACTTGAGCCTAAATGGTTTTGAGCCTTAGTAAATAGCAGTTTTAGTCTGATGGTTGCCCTCTGATATGTGATATCTGGGGATTTGAAGAAGCACGTCAAGGCCGTCAGAAAGGAATCTGGTCTGGAGAAACAGGTCAAAAGCTATTTAGCAGGAATAAGTGCATAGAGGTGGATTTTTACCAATTTCTCTCTAACTAGATCCATTTCCTAAAAGCAGGCTAGCTCCATGGGTCTCTAACATCTTATCCAGTGATGTTCTCTTTCAAGACGTTAAAATGAGAGAAATAGAAGTGAAGTTAAACTAAGACCTTAGGGAAAGCATCCAAAAACCTGATGGATAGAAGCCCTGTGCTTGGGGAGAAGAACATCGGACCTCACAGAAAATTCTGTTAGGTAGCATTGAGGTTTCCTCCACCGTGATGAACCACTGGGTCAGTACCTTTGGATCCTTTGTGCCCATCTGGGTCTGGTGGGGTTTGTTCGGTGACTTCTCTGGGGCGGGTTTATCTTGTTTGCTGGTATGGGCTGGTATGGTGATGCCATGAAGTCATCCCAGCTCTGTGAACAACCCTGGCCCTTTCTTGTTCTCAGAGAAAGTGCCTGAAGGCACAAACCGTGTCAGTTGTCCCAGTGGAGAGTTCCTGCCTCAAATAGGAACTCCTTCTAACCCATTATTTTCATCTGTGTTTTCCCCACCCTCGGGGATGGTCTGAATGGGGATCAAGGAGTAGATGGCAAGGCTCCTTTTCAAGGGCTGGGGACCATCAGGATCCCCCCTGGCCCAGGGCTTAGCTGCACACATGCCAGGGACCTTCCTGGGTTTGTTTTCTACCGTGACTTCCATTGACCAGCTGCCATGTGTGACATTCAGTACCTTGTTTAAATCAGTACATGTTTAGGCTAGGACATTTCTATTACAAGTTTAGTTTTATTTTGAAGAACTGATATTCCCTGGTCTTTATCCCATCTCACACTGACCCCTTCCTTATTCCTGATTTCCAAGTGCATTACCAAGGTGTAGCCAGGTTTATCGTCATCCACTAGAACGTGAGCAACAATGGAAAACAAGGACAGAACCGGGGACGGTGAGACCGTTCTTCTGAAGGCCATTTGTGTGTTTCTTTGGGGAGGCAGACCAGCCTAAGAGTGAGAAGCTGTTTTCCTTAAAAGGGAATGGATTTCGTTGCTTGTTAATGTGACAAGGAATCGCTTATCTGCTTTTGGTGGAATTTAAGCAAAATCACACTTTGTTCCTTGAGAATGTTCAAATATTTGTGTCTGTGATGACTCAAAATGCTGCAGTGAGATCAGAGTGTGCTTCAGACCTGCAGACAGGCCAGGAACCTGTGAACTGGAAGAGATGAGAAATATGACAATGAAGTGTAGACCCATCAGTAAGGCTTTAGGAGCAAGTGACAAAATTCTCCCAGAGACTGGGAGTGGAGGAACCATGGGCCCGTGGATTATTAGATAAATGTGACTTTTACTGAAATGAGGATGAGGCACTACCCAATGAGACGCACCCCATGCAAGTGAGGGGCATTTCAGGTACATACTAAGAAAGATGAGGCATGGTGTTTGCGAAAGCACAACTGCAGGTTTTATAATAAATCCCTCAAGACAGCATCTAACAGGCATCATGTCCATTTAGCGGTCTTCCAATGAAGATCCTTCAATTGTGAAATCATCTTGGATTGTTGGTCTGTTGTATTTAAAGGAAGTCACTGTATTCTGAGTTTCTGCAGCCATGTACCTTCTCGCTGAATCTCATTGTTCCTGCTACACTGCTAGATACTTCTTTCCAGCTCTTTCACTCAACCACTGCCCAGTTAGCAACCAGCACATAGTAGGCTCTCAATCCATATTTGTTGTTGCATAGAATTTAGAATAACCATTTTACTGAGTTTGTCCTCCTTCCCTGCCGCCCTCCCCTACCCCCCCCCCCAGACCCACACCAACCCTGCAAGATTTAATTATAACCGGCTGCCCTAGCCAAACATTGTGACACGAGCAGTCGTTTTCTTTGGCATCTCTAGCTCTTCCTTTCTGCTCTATTCTTCATATTCAGGGATATTTCTGTTATCAATGTTCAGGCACCCAGAGCCCTGCCTTCTCCTATTGTGTGAAGACATCTTGTGTCCAGGCTTCATGTGGGTCAGTGGCATCCCCAGCTTCCTTTGATACGTTCTGGGGACACATGGCAATAAGTCAAAGTTCACGACCTGCCAGCGTCTCTGAGGCTCTCTTCCTAGGGTTTCCTAGAGCCAGGGAGGAGCCTTCATCCCTTATCATCACCACTTCTAGAGGCTGAGGACTTTGCTTTCCTCTCCATTTTCTTTTCTAAGCACAGTTCACCAACTGTAATAATAATATCTAATATTTATTGAGTGCTTCCTATATGATGGGCCCAGTACTAGAACTTTAAATTCAGTACTGGGTTAAGTACTCCCCCCCAAAGCTTATGGGATCAAGATTCTTTTCCTTCTTAGTTTAAAAAGGAGGGAACTCAGTCTCAGAATGGTAAGCAACTTGTCCAGGATCATAAGCTCGTGAGAGGTAGG